>NC_041387.1:550650636-550656141 GCF_002162155.2 Triticum dicoccoides | reverse complement strand
ATCGATCGGCTTCAGTTAGCAGCAGTAGCGAAGGAATCGCTCCATCGGGTTCAGTTAACAGCCATCGATCGATCGCTCGGGTTCAGTAACATGTACCCTGCAGTGCAATCGCTCAGGTTCAGTTAGAGCCCAATGCCTTGCTCTGGTTCAGTTAGAGCCAACGCCTTGCACACACGCGCGTACATGTACGAGAGAAACGCGCATCGCTCGACCCCCGACCTCCCACCGTAACCGGCAACTCCCCGAAATTTTCCTCCCCCTCGCTTCTACCATGGTTTTTTCCGTCATGGACGGCCCAAAGAATGTCATGCAGTTGCGTCTCCGGCCCGCACAGGATGAAAAGCCCATTTTCTGTCATGATTTTTTGTCATAGAAGTAGGAGCCCACCACATCAATGATGATACTGGCTTTTGTCACAATTATCGTCATAGAAGTGTCATATGTATGACAGAAAAAAAATTCGTTCGGCCCAAAATGTCACGGATGTGTCTTTTTTTTGTACTGCAACTAGTGTATTAAGTTCATGGAAAAATGGAGTAATGCTTTAAGCAAGATGACTTGACGTAGATGATGACCCACAAGTGTAGGGGATCTATCTTAGTCCTTTCGATAAGTAAGAGTGTCAACTGTCAAACCAAAAGAGGAGCAGGAGGAAATGACAAGCGGTTTTCGGTCAGGTTTTCTCTGCAAGCACTGAAACTATCGGTAACAGATAGTTTTGTGATAAGGTAATTTGTAATGGGTAACAAGTAACAAAAGTAAATAAAGTGCAGCAAGATGGCCCAATCCTTTTTGTAGCAAAGGACAAGCATGGACAAGTTCTTATATAGAGAAAAGCGCTCCCGAGGACACATGGGGATTATCATCAAGCTAGTTTTCATCACGCTCATATGATTCGTGTTCGTTACTTTGATAATTTGATATGTGGGTGGACCGGTGCTTGGGTATTGCCCATTCTTGGACAAGCATCCCACTTATGATTAACCCCCATTGCAAGCATCCACAACTACAAAAGAAGTATTAAGGTGAACCTAACCATAACATGAAACATATGGATCCAAATCAGCCCCTTATGAAGCAACGCATAAACTAGGGTTTAAGCTTCTGTCACTCTAGCAACACATCATCTACTTATTACTTCCCAATGCCTTCCTCTAGGCCCAAACAATGGTGAAGTGTCATGTAGTTGACGTTCACATAACATAACTAGAGGAGAGACAACATACATCTCATCAAAATATCGAACGGATACCAAATTCACATGACTACTTATAGCAAGACTCCTCCCATGTCCTCAGGAACAAACGTAACTACTCACAAATCATATTCATGTTCATAACCAGAGGGGTACTAATATGCATTAAGGATCTGAACATATGATCTTCGACCGAATAAACCAACTAGCATCAACTACAAGGAGTAATCAACACTACTAGCAACCCACAGGTACCAATCTAAGGTTTTGGGACAAAGATTGAATATAAGAGATGAACTAGGGTTTGAGAGGAAATGGTGCTGGTGAAGATGTTGATGGAGATTGACACCCTCCCGATGAGAGGATCGATGGTGATGACGATGGTGATGATTTCCCCCTCTCGAAGGGATGTTTTCCCGGCAGAACAGCTCCGCCGGAGCCGTAGATTGGTTCCGCCAAGGTTCCGCCTCGTGGCGGTGGTGTTTCGTCCAGAAAGCTTCCTTATGATTTTTTCGGGGTAAAAGACTTCATATAGCAGAACATGGTCACTAGAGGGCTGCCAGGGGGCCAACGAGGCGGGGGGGAGCCCCCACCCTCGTGGCCAGGGTGTGGGGCCCCACTGGTACTTCTTCCGCTCAATATTTTTTATTAATTCTAAAAATGACTTTCGTGGAGTTTCAGGACTTTTGGAGTTGTGCAGAATAGGTTTCTAATATTTCCTCCTTTTCAGGCCAGAATTCCAGCTGCCGGCATTCTCCCTCTTCATGTAAACCTTGTAAAATAATAGAGAATAGGCATAAGTATTGTAACATAACGTGAAATAACAGCCCATAATGCAATAAATATCGATATAAAAGCATGATGCAAAATGGACGTATCAACGACCCCTAGCTTAGACCTCGCTTGTCCTCAATTGGAAGCCGATATCGAAAAATATGTCCACATGTTTAGAGATAGAGGTGTCGATAAAATAAAATACGGACATGAGGGCATCATGATCATTCTTACAACAGCAATATACAGCCAGTCTATTCTGCTAATATTAGCAGAATAACTATTCTGATAACACTTCCATACTGCATGCTCAACGCAAGTGCACGTCATTGTTTGAACCAAGTGTGCTGCAGTACTCTCACGAGTGAACTTCCCGTCGCAAAAAACTGCACGCTGTGTATTGTCAGTACCTTTTTTGCTCTAATTTTTAACCATTTGTCGGAATGAGGCGTGTAATATACCGTTGAAAATCTATGGATTAGGCACAACTTCGCCATGTTGAACACTTTTCGAGATTCCTCACGGTTTAAAAGTAGTTTCGAAAATGGTGCGGCCCATCATGAGTGGCAGCGAGCGGTTTTTCGCGATTTCTTCTAAACCGCTCATCGGAATGAAGCAAACGATACACCGTTGGAAAGATATCGTCGAGGCGCATCTTTTTAATATGTATTATTTTCTCTAATTCGTTACGGTTTAACAGCAGTTTCAAATTTACTAAATTGCGGAATTCTGTTTTTCGAATTTTCGGTACTGTTTTCACTCCAGTTTTCTAACCGTTTGTCGAAATAAGGTGTATGATACGCCGTTGGAAAGCTACGGATTAGGCGCAACTTTCGTATGTTAAAAGGTTTTTGAGATTCCTTACAGTTTTTAGTTAATTGTAGAAATCATGTGGCTGAAGATGAGAGGCAGCGGCCGTTTCCGTGAAATTTTTACAAACCGCTAGTTGGAATGATTCAAACGATACGCCGTTGGAAAGGTATCGACGAGACGCAACTTTTTCATGTAGAACACTCTCTAATTTTTTACGGTTTAAGAGGAATTTCGAATTTACCGAAATGCGGACACTCTGTTTTTCGCGACACCCAAATTGACGTGGGTAGTTCATCCGACTGAAAACCGCACTGCATCGAAGGAAAGACCACACTGCATCGAACGGGTAAGAGAACTGCATGGTTTCTTTTATTCAAACGTAATTTTTCTTCGGGCAAGGAAGTTGACCGCACTTCACATCGGGCGTAGGTGAAACGCAACACTATCGAGAAGTGAACCACATTAGTTTTATTTTGTCGTTCGCGTAACCTTTTTCTGCACTTCACGTTGAGAGTAAGTGCACCGCGACACTACCGAAAGTGCACCGCATGGGTTTATGTTGCCTTTTTTCTAACTTTTTTTAGAACGAGTGGACCGTAGAGACGAGTGCAATTGAACCACATCAATTTGTTTTTTTATTCAATCTTCTTCAATGAACAAGAAAATAAACAACACAAACTTTTTTAAATACGTATTTTCCAAATAAAATTCCATCGGAGTTGCGGAGACAAGACTACTGCGGGGTACAAGAGTACATAACTACTTGAGCAATGAGCTACATTCTTTTTTTTTCTTATTTTACAGGGTGAACCACATAGTTGCGGCAAACTAACTGCATTTATTAATTAGCTTGAAATCAAAATGAACCTCATGAGAGTTTTTTCTCTTTTTACAAACAAAAAATACAAACATTTATGGACTTCATGGTCAATGTTAGTTTTTGCACGTCACAAGATAGTGCACTTCCGCAAAGAAAAAGACAGGGGGGCGGTGAACAAGTGAACGACACACATTTAAAAAATGAACAGCTTTTAATATTTTTGCAGCCAACATGTTTTGTATATGCATATTTTATGCACAAAGTTTTCACGACCGAACTGCTCTGTCACCCCTGCACGCACTGCATGAAGACAACAAATGATGTAAAAGGTTGTACATACAGGAACCGACTAACTGCAGAAACTCTTTTCCTAAAGGGATAGAGTAATGCAAGTTTACAACGCTCTCACTACTGAACCCCGCTACAGGTAACCAGCAATTGCACATGGCACACCAGACTTCAGATCCACCAAGCGAGCTTCTCGTCGGAGGCCCCACCTCAGCTAATGCATACGACCTCGAGTAACTGCACACCAGAAAATCAGTGAGCTGCACCTGAAGTGCACTGCACCGCACTGAAAAAGGCACATCAAATTCTAAAATAATGAACTACAACACGCCATGGATAGCACCTCCTTTTTCCCTCTGGCCACACCCATGTAGTGCAGACTCCTTGCTAGTGTTATTGTCCTCTCGTCCAAAAAACATGAGCAAACAATGGGAGATCAAAGTTGACTCTTTTTAAGCGAGGAAGTGAAACGCGAGATGATTTTTTTCTATACAAATAAAAGAAAAAATAACTTCATACACGAGCCGCGCGCCGCGCAAACCGCAAGCAGTGCCTGAACGGACTTCATCTAGTTTGACAAAAAAATACATTTGACTTAAGTGGACCACAATATTCCTTGTAGTGGCTTGTATCAACCTTTTTTCCATGAAAATGAACCTCTCTAACATACCAAACCAACTGCACTGGACCGGATTTAAACAAAAAACAAAAAAGTGTTAAATGAGTTCACTCGGGAAAGAAGCTAACTACTAAAAAAAGGAACCGCAAGGAGAGAACATCTCCAACATACAGGTTGAACCTCTCAATAAAAAATGATGATGTGTGCAGAGTCTAGGGAGAGGATCGAGCACAAGACAACATGACGGTGTCGTTTGACGTCTTGCCGGGGTAGGGTGGGGATCGGGCATTCGCGGGAGATGGCCCTGAAGCAGTTCGGGTGGTCGTGCCAGAGCTCGCCATGGAAGGGGATGGGGGCACTGGTGAGGTCTTGCCGGTGGTGCTCGTGCAGGGAAGGAGGAAGGGCCCTCGACAGACTTCACGCACATCGGCAAGCTGAACCAACGCGACTGGCGTACTGCATGCCGTTGGGGCCGGATAGCAACAAAACCCCCATCTGCATTGCACCGAGGAGTCAGGCATATTTGCATGCTATTGCAAAACCAAAATCTGAAAAAAAAAGCCTGAACTGCAACCTTGCTACGCACCGCACCTCATCGGGCGACCCAGGCAGACTAGAGGCTAGAGCTGATCCGGCTGACGGTGGCCGGATCCAGAGCGGCAGCGACAGGCGAGCCTGAGATGGCCATGGTGGCACCTGTGGCACAAGTGTATGAGGGAGAGGTGAGGAGGAAGAAGGAAAGGAGAGAGAGGAGGGGCAACTCGCCTCCGGTGCTACTCCGGTCGTTTGGCGCAGCGGCGTGGGGAGGGCGGGTGGCTAGGACCCGTGCGGTGGCGGAGAGATTGAGGAGCGGGAGACGAGGGGAGGTGGATCCAGATCCCACCGGATCCAGTGGTTGCTTGGCAGTTGGAGTACGTGGTGGGGACGGTGGGAGTGGGGGCGCCGGAAGAAGGAGGTTGCGGGCGGAGGAAGATGCCAAATGGGGGAGGAGGCCGG
>NC_041387.1:550611475-550648975 GCF_002162155.2 Triticum dicoccoides | reverse complement strand
ATAGGTAGATAAGGTGGACTCTCATGGCAAAACTGGGTTTAAGGATAATTGGAAGCACAAGTAGTATCTCTACTTGGTGCAAAGAATTTGGCTAGCATGAGAGGGAAAGGCAAGCTCAACATGTTGGATGATCCATGACAACATACTTTATTTCGAATATAAGAAAACATAACCCATTACGTTATCTTCCTTGTCCAACATCAACTCTTTAGCATGTCATATTTTAATGAGTGATCACAATCATAAAAGATGTCCAATATAGTATATTTATATGTGAGAACCTCTCTTTCTTTATTACTCCCTATTAATTGCAACGATGACCAAAACTACGTTTGCCAACTCTCGACAACTTTTATTCATCATACTCTTTATATGTGAAGTCATTACTCTCCATAAGATCAATATGATCTCTTTATTTCTTTATGTACTTCTTTTATTTTTAATAACTCAAGATCATAGCAAAATAGCAAAGCCCTTGACTCAACACTAATCTTTATTATATATAACTCACGAACTTGATTACATAGAAGGATCATAAGGCCTCATACCAAAACTTTATTCTACTAGATCAAGATATTGCTAAAAGGATCGAACTAAGAAAAATGGTAAAGATAGGAGTTTGATGGTGATATGATACCGGGGCACCTCCCCCAAGCTTGGCAGTTGCCAAGGGGAGTGCCCATACCAATGTATTCATGTCTCCTTCTTCGGAGGTGGTGGTGTGATATTCTTGGCGATGATGCCCCTCAAGATATGATTCTCCTCCTCGAGCTTATTGACTTGCTGCTTGAGGTCCATTATTTCCTTGCGGAGCTTACCCGTGATGGCTAAAGCTCCTTTCACCCATGGATGTTGCATAGCTGCTGGAGAACAGGTGACACTCTTTTTCATATTTTCATAAGAAAGAAATCTAACATTGGAAGGGATGACCGAGTTTGGAATAGTTGAGCTCTGTAGTTCCCCCATTATGAATCCGGCTCGGAAATGAGAGGTAACTTCTTGATCCTCCTCCATGGCATCTATCCTTTTCAAGTCGGCCTCCATCTCCTCGAACGTTGATGGCCTAAAGTGATAGGCATCATTGTTTGCTCCTGGACCTGGTGTCGGATGAGACACCTGATTCTCCTCAACTCACTCTTGAGAAGACATCTTGCTCTAAACCTGTTGCCGAAACAGCTCGAAACAAAAACAGAGGATATTTGCGTGATACGGTGGTCAAAACCTTTGGGAGATTGTATAATGAATTTTTACCGACCAAAAGAAGTATCGTGCAAGAAAACGGAGTCCAGAGAGCACACGAGGTGCCCACGAGGCAGGGGCGTGGCCAGGGGGTAGGGAGCGCCTTCCACCCTCGTGGACACCTCGTGTCCTTCCCGGACTACTTTCTATTTCCTATTTTCTTAAATATTCCAAAACGGAGAAAATTGCTATTAGAACTGTTTTGGAGTCGATTTACTTACCATACCACATACCTATTCCTTTTCGGAGTCTGAAACGTTCTGGAAAGTGTCCCTTATGTATTCCTCTAGGGTTATGGTTTCAATAACATTGGTTTCAACATTTATGGGATTACCTGAGATATAATGTTTGATCCTTTGACCGTTCACCACCTTCGGATTTGTGCCTTCGAAGTTGTTGATTTTTATGGCACCGAAATGATAGACCTCCTCGATAACGTAAGGACCTTCCCATTTAGAGAGAAGTTTTCCTGCAAAGAATCTTAAACGAGAGTTGAAAAGCAACACATAATCACCTACATTAAACCCACGCTTTTGCATCCTTTTGGCATGCCATCTTTTAAATTTTTCTTTAAACAGTTTGGCATTCTCATAGGCATGAGTTCTCCATTCATCAAGTGAGCTAATGTCAAATAACCTCTTCCCACCGGCAAGTTTGAAATCATAATTGAGCTCTTTAATGGCCCAATATGCATTATGTTCTAGTTTGAGAGGTAAGTGACATGCTTTTCCACAAACCATTTTATATGGAGATATACCCATAGGATTTTTGTATGCAGCTCTATAAGCCCATAATGCATCATCAAGTTTCTTGAACCAATTCTTTCTAGATCTATTAACAGACTTTTGCAAAATCAATTTAAGCTCTCTGTTACTCAGTTCTACTTGGCCACTAGACTGTGGGTGATATGGGGATGCAATTCTATGATTAACATCATACTTAGCAAGCATTTTACAGAAAGCGCCATGAATAAAATGTGAACCACCATCAGTCATAAGGTATCTAGGGACTCCAAACCTCGGAAAAATAACTTCTTTAAGCATCTTAATAGAGGTGTTATGATCAGCACTACTAGTTGGAATAGCTTCTACCCACTTGGTAACGTAATCAACAACAACTAAAATATGTGTATACCCATTAGAGGAAGGAAACGGTCCCATGTAATCAAAGCCCCAAACATCAAATGGTTCAATAACAAGAGAATAATTCATAGCCATTTCTTGATGTCTACTAATATTACCAATTCTTTGACATTCATCACAAGACAAGACAAACTTACGGGCATCTTTGAAGAGAGTAGGCCAATAAAAACCAGATTGCAATACCTTATGCGCAGTTCTATCTCCAGCATGGTGTCCTCCATCAGCCTCGGAGTGACACTTGCGTAGGATATGTTCCTGTTCATGCTCAGGTACACAACGTCTAATAACAACATCTACTCCTTCTTTATAAAGGTGTGGGTCATCCCAGAAGTAATGTCTTAAATCATAGAAGAACTTTTTATTTTGCTGGTATGTGAAACTAGGTGGTATAAATTTAGTAACAATGTAATTAGCATAATCAGCATACCATGGAGCAGTACTAGAAGAATTTATGACAGCTAATTGTTCATCGGGGAAGCTATCATCAATAGGTAGTGGGTCATCAAGAACATTCTCTAACCTAGACAAGTTATCTGCAATGGGGTTCTCAGCTCCCTTTCTATCAATAATATGCAAATCAAATTCTTGTAGCAAGAGAACCCATCTAATAAGTCTAGGTTTAGCATCTTTCTTTTCCACAAGATATTTAATAGCAGCATGATTAGTGTGAACAGTTACTTTAGAATCAACAATATAGGGTCTAAACTTATCGCAAGAAGATACAACTGCTAAAAATTCTTTTTCAGTAGTAGCATAATTTCTCTAGGCACAGTCTAGAGTTTTACTAGCATATTGAATAACATTTAGTTTCTTATCAACTCTTTGTCCTAGAACAACACCTACGGCATAATCACTAGCATCCCACATAATTTCAAAGGGTAAAATCCAATAAGGTGGCTGAACAATAGATGCAGAAATCAAAGCTTTCTTAAGTATTTCAAATGCTTCTACACAATCATCATCGATGACAAAAGGAATATCTTTTTGTAAGAGATTGGTCAGAGGCCTAGAAATTTTAGAGAAGCCTTAATGAACCTCCTATAAAAACCGGCATGACCAAGGAAACTTCTTATACCTTTAATGTCCTTGGGACATGGCATCTTTTCAATAGCATCAACCTTAGCTTTATCAACTTCAATACCTCTCTCAGAAATTTTATGCCCCAAGACAATGCCTTCATTAACCATAAAGTGGCACTTTTCCCAATTCAAGACAAGACTAGTATCTTCGCATCTCTACAAAACTCGATCAAGGTTGATCAAGCAATCATCAAAAGAGGATCCATGAACAGAGAAATCATCCATGTTAACCTCAACAATCTTTTCACGAAAGTCAGAGAATATAGCCATCATGCATCTTTGAAAGGTAGCAGGTGCATTACATAAACCAAAAGGCATACGTCTATAAGCAAAAGTACCGAAAGGGCAAGTAAAAGTGGTCTTTTCTTGATCCTCTGCTGACACGGGTATTTGAGAAAAACCAGAGTAACCATCTAGAAAGCAAAAATGTGTGTGTTTGGATAATCTTTCTAGCATTTCATCAATAAAAGGCAAAGGGTAATGATCATTTTTAGTAGCTTTATTTAATTTACGGAAATCAATTACCATCCTATAACCTGTAACAATTCTTTGTGGGATCAATTCATCTTTATCATTAGGAACGACAGTAATACCTCCCTTCTTAGGGACACAATGGACAGGACTTACCCACTGACTATCAGCAACGGGATAAATTATACATGCCTCCAGGCGCTTTAGTATTTCTTTTCTTACCACTTATTTCATCTTAGGATTTAAGCGTGGTTGGTGATTAATAACTGGTTTGGTGTCTTTCTCCAATTTTATCTTGTGTTGGCATAGAGTGGGACTAATGCCCTTAAGATCATCAAGAGTATATCCAATAGTAGCACGGTGCTTCTTCAGAGTTTTCAATAATTTCTCCTCTTCCTGCTCTGAAAGTTTAGCACTAATAATAACAGGATATATCTTCTTTTCATCAAGATAAGCATATTTAAGAGTATCAGGTAGTGGTTTAAGTTCAAACACGGGGTCACCCTTGGGTGGAGGAAGATCCCCTAGGATTTCGACAGGCAAGTTGTGTTTCAAAATAGGTCCCTTCTTAAAGAATACTTCATATATCTCCCTTCTTTCATTCATAAACATATCATTTCCATGGTCTAGCAAATATTGTTCTAAAGGATCATTGGGAGGCATGGCAATAGAAGCAAGACCAATAATTGCATCCTTACTAGGGAATTATTTATCATGGGGTTGTCTACGAAATTTAGCAAAATTAAACTCGTGAGACATATCACTCAAACCAATCTTAACAATATCTCTTTTGCAATCTATCCTAGCATTAACAGTATTCAAGAAGGGTCTACCAAATATGATGGGACAAAAGCTATCTTGTGGAGAACCAAGAACAAAAAATCAGCAGGATATTTAACTTTCCCACACAAGACTTCAACATCTTTAACAATCCCAACTGGTGAAATAGTATATCTATTGGCAAGCTTAATTGTAACATTAATTTCTTCTATCTCAGCAGGTGCAATATCATGCATAATTTCTTTGTATAAGGAATGAGGTATTGCACTAGCACTAGCACCCATATCACATAAGCCATAATAACAATAATCTCCTATTTTAATAGAAATAACAGGCATGCCTACAACAGGTCTATGTTTATTCTTAGTATCAGGTCTAGCAATTCTAGCAGCTTCATCACAGAAGTAAATAACATGCCCATCAATATTATCAGCCAAGAGATCTTCAACCATAGCAATACTAGGTTCAACTTTAATTTGCTCAGATGGTGTAGGTGTTTTAGTATTACTCTTACGAACCACAGTTGAAGCTTTAGCATGATCCTTTATCCTAACAGGGAAAGGTGGTTTCTCAATATAGGTAGTAGGAACAATAGGATCATTATAAGTGATAGTCTTTTCTTCAACTTTAATATGTTCAACTACTTTTACTTCAATGGGACGATTATATTTAAACCACTTCTCCTTAGGAGGTCAACATGAGTAGCAAATGATTCACAGAAAGAAGCTACTATCCCAGAGTCAAGTCCATATTTAGTGCTAAATTCACGAAAAGCATCGGTATCCACAAAAGGTTTAACACAATCAAACTTAGGTGTCATGCCTGACTCCTTACCTTCATCGAGATCCCAATCTTCAGAGTTGCGTCTAATTCTTTCCAATAAATCCCATCTGAATTCAATAGTATTCCTCATAAAATAACCAGTACAATAAGTATCCAGCATGGTATGATTGTTGAGAGAAAGCCGAGCATAAAAATTTTGAATAATCATTTCTCTTGCGGGCTCATGATTGGGGCATGAATATAACATTGACTTAAGCCTATCCCAAGCTTGAGCGACGATTTCTCCTTCGCGAGGCCAAAAATTATATATATAATTACGATCACGATGAACAAGATGCATAGGATAAAACTTTTGATGAAATTCCAATTTCAATTAGTTGTAGTTCCATGATCCCATATCATCACATAGCTTAAACCATGTCAATTCCTTTCCCTTCAAATATAAAGGGAAGACCTTCTTCTTGATAACATCCTCGGGCATACCTGCAAGCTTAAATAATCCACAAACTTCATCCACATAGATTAGGTGCAAATCGGGATGCAATGTTCCATCTCCTGTAAAAGGATTAGCTAGAAGTTTCTCTACCATACCCGAAGGAATTTCAAAGTAAACATTTTCAGTAGGTTCAGTAGGTTGAGGAGCAACTCTTTGCTCTACTGGTCGGGGGTGAAGATACCCCGAACAAGCCCGTCAAAGGATTATGTTCCATAGTAACAAGTAACGGTAAATTTCAGCACAATATATAAATTTTTCCTTACCAAGTTCCACTCACCAAAGGCGCTTCACTCCCGGGCAATGACGCCAAAAAAGAGTCTTGATGACCCACAAGTGTAGGGGATCTATCGTAGTCCTTTCGATAAGTAAGAGTGTCGAACCCAACGAGGAGCAGAAGGAAATGACAAGCGGTTTTCAGTAAGGTTTTCTCTGCAAGCACTGAAATTATCGGTAATAGATAGTTTTGTGATAAGGTAATTTGTAACGGGTAACAAGTAACAAAAGTAAATAAAGTGCAGCAAGATGTCCCAATCCTTTTTGTAGCAAAGGACAAGCCTGGACAAGTTCTTATATAGAGAAAAGCGCTCCCGAGGACACATGGGGATTATCGTCAAGCTAGTTTTCATCACGCTCATATGATTCGCTTTCGTTACTTTGATAATTTGATATGTGGGTGGACCGGTGCTTGGGTACTACCCTTTATTGGACAAGCATCCCAGTTATGATTAACCACTATTGCAAGCATCCGCAACTACAAAAGAAGTATTAAGGTAAACCTAGCCATAGCATGAAACATATGGATCCAAATCAGCCCCTTACGAAGCAATGCATAGACTAGGGTTTAAGCTTCTGTCACTCTAGCAACCCATCATCTACTTATTACTTCCCAATGCCTTCCTCTAGGCCCAAACAATGGTGAAGTGTCATGTAGTCGATGTTCACATAACACCACTAGAGGAGAGACAACATACATCTCATCAAAATATCGAACGAACACCAAATTCACATGACTACTTATAGCAAGACTTCTCCCATGTCCTCAGGAACAAACATAACTACTCACAAATCATGTTCATGTTCATAATCAGAGGGGTATTAATATGCATTAAGGATCTGAACATATGATCTTCCACCGAATAAACCAACTAGCATCAACTACAAGGAGTAATCAACACTACTAGCAACCCACAGGTACCAATCTGAGGTTTTGGGACAAAGATTGAATACAAGAGATGAACTAGGGTTTGAGAGGAGATGGTGTTGGTGAAGATGTTGATGGAGATTGACCCCCTCACGATGAGAGGATCGATGCTGATGACGATGGTGATGATTTTCCCCTCCGGAGGGATGTTTCCCCAGCAGAACAGCTCCGCCGCAGCCCTAGATTGGTTCCGCCAAGGTTCCGCCTCGTGGCGGCGGTTTTTTGTCCTGAAAGCTTTCTTATGATTTTTTTCAGGGTAAAAAACTTCATATAGCAAAACATGGTCACTAGAGAGCTGCCAGGGGGCCTACGAGGCAAGGGGGCGTGGCCCCCACCCTCGTGGCCAGGGTGTGGGCCCCCTCTGGTACTTCTTCCGCTCAATATTTTTTATTAATTCCAAAAATGACTTTCATGGAGTTTCAGGACTTTTGGAGTTGTGCAAAATAGGTCTCTGATATTTTCTCCTTTTCCAGCGAGAATTCCAGTTGCCGGCATTCTCCCTCTTCATGTAAACCTTGTAAAATTAGAGAGAATAGGCATAAGTATTGTAACATAACGTGAAATAACAGCCCATAATGCAATAAATATCGATATAAAAGCATGATGCAAAATGGACGTATCAGTAGACAAGATAAACTCACGTATGAAAAAATCCAATGTTTTTACCCTTAATAGCAATGATACATACGTGTCATGTCCCTTTGTGTCACTGGCATTGAGCAGTGCAAAGATCGTACCCATTACAAAGCACCTCTTCCCATGGCAAGATAAATCAATCTAGTTGGCAAAACCAAACCAATAAATCAGAGAAGAAATACGAGGCTATATTAATCACACGTAAAAGAGTTCAGAGAGTTTAGGAGATACTGTTCTTCGCCAACCGCGTCCTTCATTGGGATGTCATCATCCTCCTGCTGCCTGCCGGTCAGCTGGCCGGCAACAATGGTGGCCATCTCCTTCTTCTGGTCCGGTTTCAGTCCGTCCCGAAGAGCATTGGTGGGGAGGGGGAATCCATGATGGGAGTGGTGCGGAGAGGGACCGGAGGCGGATGATGTTGGGGAACGTAGTAATTAAAAAAATCCTACGATCACGCAAGATCTATCTAGGAGATGCATAGCAAAGAGACAGGAGAGTGTGTCTAGGTACCCTCATAGACCGAAAGCGGAAGCATTTAGTAACGTGGTTGATGTAGTCAAACATCTTCACGATCCAACTGATCCAAGTACCGAATGTACGGCACCTCCGTATTCAGCACACGTTCAGCACGATGACGTCCCTCGAGCTCTTGATCCAGTTGAGGACGAGGGAGAGTTCCATCAACACGACAGCATGGTGACGGTGTTGATGATGTTACCGGCGCAGGGCTTCGCCTAAGCACTACAACAATATGACCGAGGTGTGTAACTGTGGAGGGGGGCACCGCACACGATTAAGAGAACTTGATGTGCTTTGGGGTGCCCCCCTTCCCCCGTATATAAAGGAGGAGAGGGGGAGGCCGGCCGGACCTTGCAGGGCGCGCCAGGAGAAGGGAGTCCTACTAGGACTCCAAGTCCTAGTAGGATTCCACCTGGTGGAAGAAGGGAAGGAAGGGAGAGGGAGAGGGAGAGGGAAAGGGGGCAGCGCCCCCTTCCCTTGTCCTATTTGGACTCCCCATGGGGGGGCTCCTCCCCTATGTGGGCTGTCCTCTCTCTCCCTTATGGACCATGTTGGCCCATTGCTTCCCCGGGGGTTTCCGGTAACCCTTCCGGCACTCCGTTTTTACCCGGTACCACTCAAAAATCTTTCGGTGTCCGAATAACATGGTCCAATATATCAATCTCTATGTCTCGACCATTTTGAGACTCCTTGTCACGTCCATGATCTCATCCAGGACTCCGAACAAACTTCGGTCATCAAAAACACATAACTCATAATACAAATCATCATCGAACGTTAAGCGTGCGGACCCTACGGGTTCGAGAACTATGTAGACATGATCAAGACACATCTTCGATCAATAACCAATAGCGAAACCTGGATGCTCATATTGGCTCCAACATATTCTATGAAGATCTTTATCAGCCAAACCGCATAACAACATACGTTGTTCCCTTTGTCATCGGTATGTTACTTGCCCGAGATTCGATCATCGGTATCATCATACCTAGTTCAATCTCGTTACCGGCAAGTCTCTTTACTCGTTCCATAATACTTCATCCCACAACTAACTCATTAGTCACATTGCTTGCAAGGCTTATAGTGATGAGCATTGCCGAGAGGGCCCAGAGATACCTCTCCGAAACACGGAGTGACAAATCCTAATCTCGATCAATGCCAACCCAACAAACACCTTCGGAGACACCTGTAGAGCATCTTTATAATCACCCAGTTACGTTCTGACATTTGATATCACAAAAGGTGTTCCTCTAGTCGGGAGTTGCATAATCTCATAGTTTGAGGAACATGTATAAGTCATGAAGAAAACAGTAGCAATGAAACTGTAACGATCATAATGTTAAGCTAATGGATGGGTCTTGTCCATCGCATCATTATCTAATGATGTGATCCCGTTCATCAAATGACAACACATGTCTATAGTCAGGAAACATAACCATCTTTTATTAACAAGCTAGTCAAGTAGAGGCATACTAGGGACACTTTGTTTTGTCTATGTATTCACACATGTACTAAGTTTCCGGTTAATACAATTCTAGCATGAATAATAAACATTTATCATGATATAAGGAAATATAAATAAAAACTTTATTATTGCCTCTAGGGCATATTTCCTTCAGTCTCCCACTTGCACTAGAGTCAATAATCTAGTTAACATCGCCATGTGATTTCACCAATAGTTCACATATGTATGTGATTAACACCCATAGTTTACATTGCCATGTTACCAACACCCAAAGGGTTTACTAGAGTCAATAATCTAGTTCACATCACTATGTGATTAGCAGCCAAAGAGTACTAAGGTGTGATCATGTTTTGCTTGTGAGAGAAGTATAGTCAACGGGTCTGCTAAATTCAGAGCCGTATGTATTTTGCAAATTTTCTGTGTCTATAATGCTCTGCATGGAGCTACTCTAGCTAATTGCTCCCAGTTTCAATACGTATCTAGATTGAGAAATACTTTACGACGTCTGGATTGGTGTAAAGCTTACATCAACGTAACTCTTTATGACGAATTCTTTATCACCACCATAACCGAGAAATACTTCCTTAGTCCTCTTAGATAACTAAGGATGACTTTGACCACTATACAGTGATCCACTCCTAGATCACTATCGTACCCCCTTGCCAAACTCATAGCAAGGCACACAACTGGTCTGGTACATAGCATGGCATACTTTATAATACCTACGACTGAGGCATAAGGAATGACTTTCATTCTCTTTCTATCTTCTGTCGTGGTCGGGATTTGAGTCTTACTCAACTTTACACCGTGTAATACACGTAAGAACTCCTTCTTTGACTGATCCATTTTGAACTCTTTCGAAAATTTGTCAAGGTATGTACTTATTGAAAAATCTTTATCAACTGTCTTGATCTATCTCTATAGATCTTGATGCCCAATATGTAAGTAGCTTCACCAAGGTCTTTCTTTCAAAAACTCCTTTCAAACTCTTCTTTATGCTTTCCAGAAAATTCTACATCATTTCTGATCAACAATATGTCATTCACATATACTTATCAGAAAGGCTGTAGTGCTCCCACTCACTTTTTTGTAAATACAGGCTTCTCCGCAAGTCTGTATAAAAATATATGCTTTGATCAACTCATCAAAGCGTATGTTCCAACTCCGAGATGCTTGCACCAGTCCATAGATGGATCTCTGGAGTTTGCACACCTTGTTAGTACCTTTAGGATCGACAAATCCCTTCTGGTTGCATCATATACAACTCTTCTTTAAGAAATATCCATTTAAGGAATTCAGTTTTGACATCCATTTGCCAGATTTCATAAAATATGGCAACTGCTAACATGATTCGGACGGATTTAAGCATCACTACAATTGAGAAAATCTCATTGTAGTCAACACCTTGAACTTGTCGAAAACCTTTTGCGACAAGTCGATCATTGTAGATAGTAACACTACTATCAGCGTCCGTCTTCCTCTTGAAGATCCATTTGTTTAATATGGCTTGCCGATCATCGGGCAAGTCCACCAAAGTCCACACTTTGTTCTCATACATGGATCCCATCTCAGATTTCATGGCCTTAAGCCATTTCACGGAATCTGGGCTCATCATCGATTCCTCACTCGTAGGTTCATCATGGTCTAGTAACATGACTTCTAGATTAGGATTATCGTACCACTCTGGTGTGAATCGTACTCTGGAAGACCGACGAGGTTCGGTAGTAACTTGATCTGAAGTTTCATGATCATCATCATTAGCTTCCTCACTAATTGGTGTAGGAATCACTGGAACTGATTTCTGTGATGAACTACTTTCCAATTCGGGAGAAGGTAAAATTACCTCATCAAGTTCTACTTTCCTCCCACTCACTTCTTTCGAGAGAAACTCCTTCTTTATAAAGGATCCATTTTTAGCAACGAATATCTTGCCTTCAGATCTGTGATAGATGGTGTACCCAACAATTTCCTTTGGGTATCCTATGAAGACGCATTTCTCCAATTTGGGTTCGAGCTTATCAGGTTGAAGCTTATTCACATAAGCATCTCAGGCACAAACTTTAAGAAATGACAGCTTAGGTTTATTGCCAAACCACAGTTCATACGGTGTTGTCTCAACGGACTTTGATGGTGCCCTGCTTAAAGTGAATGCAGCTGTCTCTAATGCATAACCCCAAAATGATAGTGGTAAATCGGTAAGAGACATCATGGACCGCACCATATCCAACAAAGTACGGTTACGATGTTCGGACACACCATTATGCTGTGGTGTTCCAGGTGGCATGAGTTGCGAAACTATTCCATATTGTTTTAAATGAAGACCAAACTCGTAACTCAAATATTCGCCTCTACAATCAGATCGTAGAAACTTTATTTTCGTGTTATGATGATTTTCCACTTCACTCTGAAATCCTTTGGACTTTTGAAATGTTTCAGGTTATGTTTCATTAAGTAGATATACCCATATCTGCTCAAATCCTCTGTGAAGGTCAGAAAATAATGATACCCGCCACGAGCCTCAACACTCATTGGACTGCATACATTGGTATGTATTATTTCCAATAAGTCAGTAGCTCGTTCCATTGTTCCAGAGAACGGAGTTTTTAGTCATCTTGCCCATGAGGCATGGTTTGCAAGCACCAAGTGATTCATAATCAAGTGATTCCAAAAGCCCATCAGAATGGAGTTTCCTCATGCGCTTTACACCAATATGACCTAAACGGCAGTGCCACAAGTATGTTGCACTATCATTATCAACTTTGCATCTTTTGGCATCAATATTATGAATATGTGTATCACTATGATCGAGATTCAATAAACCATCAACATTGGGTGTATGACCATAAAAGGTTTTATTCATGTAAATAGAATAACAATTATTCTCTGTCTTAAATGAATAACCATATTGCAATAAACATCATCTAATCATATTCATGCTTTAACGCAAAGACTAAATAACATTTATTTAGGCTCAACTCTAATCCCGAAAGTATAGGGGGATTGCGATGATGATCATATCAATCTTGGAACCACTTCCAACATACATCGTCACTTCACCCTCAACTAGTCTCTATTTATTCTGCAACTCATGTTTCGAGTTATTAATCTTAGCAACTGAAAAATATCAAATACCCAGGGGTTACTATGAGCACTAGTAAGGTACACATCAATAACATGTATATCAAATATACCCTTGTTCACTTTGCCATCCTTCTTATTCACCAAATATTTGGGGTAGTTCCGCTTCCAGTGACCGTCTCCTTTGCAGTAGAAGCACTCAGTTTTAGGCTTACGTCCAGCTTTGGGCTTCTTCACAGGAGTGGCAACTTGCTTGCCATTCTTCTTGAAGTTCCCTTTCTTTCCCTATGCCCTTTACTTGAAACTAGTGGTCTTGTTTAATCATCAACACTTGATGCTTTTCCTTGATTTCTACCTTCATCGATTTCAGCATCATGAAGAGCTTGGGAATTTCTTTTGTCATCCCTTGCATATTATAGTTCATCATGAAGTTCCAGTAACATGGTGATGGTGAGTAGAGAACTCTGTCAATCACTATCTTATCTGGAAGATTAACTCTCACTTGATTCAAGCGATTGTAGTACCCAGACAATCTGAGCACATGCTCACTGCTTGAGCTATTCTCCTCCATCTTTTAGCTATAGAACTTGTTGGAGACTTCATATCTCTCAACTCGGGCATTTACTTGAAATATTAACTTCAACTCCTGGAACATCTCATACGGTCCATAACGTTCAAAACGTCTTTGAAGTCCCGATTCTAAGTCGTAAAGCATGGTGCATCAAACTATCAAGTAGTCATCATATTGAGCTAGCCAAACGTTCATAACGTCTGCATCTACTCCTGCAATAGGTCTGTGATGTGTCTCCATCATATCTATAATTTTTTATTGTTCCATGCCAATATTCTACAACTCTTACATACTTTTGGCAACTTTTTATACTATTTTTGGGACTAACATATTGATCCAGTGCCCAGTGCCAGTTCCTGTTTGTTGCATGTTTTTTGTTTCGCAGAAAATCCATATCAAACGGAGTCCAAATGGGATAAAAACTGACGGAGATTATTTTTGGAATATTTATGAATTTTGGGAAGTGGAATCAATGTGAGACAATGCTTGAGGGGCCCATGAGGTAGGGGGCGCGCCCCAGGGGGGTGGGCGGGCCCCAGACCCTCGTGGACACCCCGTAAGGCAGTTGTTTCTCTTCTTTCGCCGCAAGAAAGCTAATATCTGGAAACAAATCATGTTCAAAGTTTCAATCCACTCAGAGTTACGGATCTTCGGGAATACAAGAAACGGTGAAAGGGCAGAATCTGGGAACGCAGAAATAGAGAGAGATAGAGAGACAGATCCAATCTCGGAGGGGCTCTCTCCCCTCCCAGGCCATGGAGACCATGAACCAGAGGGGAAACCCTTCTCCCATCTAGGGACAAGGTCAAGAAAGAAGAAGAAGAAGAAGAAGAAGAAGAAGAAGAAGAAGAAGAAGAAGAAGAAGAAGAAGAAGAAGAAGAAGAAGAAGAAGAAGAAGAAGAAGAAGAAGAAGAAGAAGAAGAAGAAGAAGAAGAAGAAGAAGGTGGGGCTCTCTCCCCCTCTCTCCCGGTGGCGCCGGAACACCGTCGGGGCCATCATCTCACTGCAATCTACACCAACACCTCCGTCATCTTCACCAACATCGTCATCACCTTCCCCCATCTATATTCAGTGGTCCACTCTCCCGCAACCCGTTGTACCCTCTACTTGAACATGGTGCTTTATGCTTCATATTATTATCCAATGATGTGTTTCCATCCTATGATGTCTGAGTAGATTTTCGTTGGCCTATCGGTAATTGGTGAATTGCTATGATTGGTTTAATTTGCTTGTGTTTATGTTGCTATCCTTTGGTGCCCATCATATGAGCGTGCGCATGGATCACACCATAGGGTTAGTTGTATGTTGATAGGACTACGTATAGGAGGTTAAGAGTGACAGAAGCTTCAACCTAGCATAGAAATTGATGCATACGGGATTGATGGGGGGACAATATATCTTAATGCTATGGTTGGGTTTTACCTTAATGAACGTTAGTAGTTGCGGATGCTTGCTAATAGTTCCAATCATAAGTGCATAGAATTACAAGCCAGGGATGACATGCTAGCAGTGGCCTCTCCCACATAAAACTTGCTATCGGTCTAGTAAAGAAGTCAATTGCTTAGGGAGAATTTTGTAACTCCTACCACCACTTTTCCACACTTGCTATACTAACTTTATTGCGTCTTCACCTAAACAGCCCCTAGTTTTTATTTACGTGCTCTTTATTATCTTCCAAACCCCAACAACACCTACAAAGTCCTTCTAGTTTCATACTTGTTTTAGGTAAAGCGAACGTTAAGCGTGCGTAGAGTTGTATCGGTGGTCGATAGAACTTGAGGGAATATTTGTTCTACCTTTAGCTCCTCGTAGGGTTTGACACTCTTACTTATCGAAAGAGGCTACAATTGATCCCCTATACTTGTGGGTTATCAAGACCTTTCTCTGGCGCCGTTGTCGGGGAGTTATAGTGTGGGCTGGATATTCTCGTGTGTGCTTGTTTGCTTTATCACTAAGTAATTTTTATTTGCTGTTCCAAGTTGTTCCCTATCTTTAGTTATGGATATGGAACACGAAATACAAAAAAATTAGGTGTACTTGCTACTCATGGAGATGGGGAACCTCCTAAAACCCTCGATGCTCATTATGTGAAAGAAATTATGTACTACTTTGATAATCCTGAGAAAATCCCATTCAACTTTATAATGGGAGTAACGTTGGATCAACGTGAATACTTTAGGGATTATCGCTTGACTCAATAAGGGAAACTATTATGGGATGAAATTCATATGTTGCATTGGTATGCTCGGGAGCTATGCTTGAGATATGATTATACTTGTTGCTCTAGGATGAAGGCTCCACACCTTCCTTTTTCATGTGAATTTAGTGATAATAAAACCTTAGCTTCTTATGATAATGGTATATATGATTACTATGATGTGGAACAAATGGAAGAATTCGTTTCTTGGGTGCTTATGAAATTGAATCTTTGTTTAAAGTGTGTAAAAATCTTTATGATGCTGCTTACAGACCTGAAAATTTAGCTATCCTTAAATATTGTTATGAGAATTATAAATAAAATTATGATATTTATGAATTTATTGAGAAAGTCTCCGCTGTCCAAGAAGAGACTAATATTTTGCAGGAATCTATGGAAGAAGAAATTGATGAAACTGTGAGCTCATTGGATGAAAAAGATGAGGAGGAGAGCGAAGAACAAAAGCAGGAAGAGCGGCTTGATCACCCGTGCCCACCTTCTAATGAGAGTAACTCTTCAACTCATACATTGTTTAATTTCCCTCGGTGCTTACCGAAGGATGATTGCTATGATGATTGTTATGATCCCGTTGATTCTCTTGAAATATCCCTTTTTGATGATCCTTGCTATGCTTGTGGCCAAGATGCCAATATGAATTATGCTTATGGAGATGAACATGCTATAGTTATGTTAAACATGAAATTGTTGCTATTGCACCCACACATAATAGTCCTATTATCTTTTTGAATTCTCCAAACTACACTATATCGGAGAAGTTTGCTCTTATTAAGGATTATGTTGATGGGTTGCATTTTACCGTTGCACATGATGATTTTGATAGATATAATATGCATGTGCTTTCTGCTCCAACTTGCAATTATTATGAGAGAGGAACTACATCTCTGCCTTTTTATGTTTCCAACACGATAGAATTGCAAGAAACTGCTTATACTATGCATTGGCCTTTCCTTGGTGTGCATGAATTGTTTTTTATGACATGCCAATGCATAGGAAGAGAGTTAGACTTAGTTGTTGCATGATATATGTTACTTTGTGCTCACTACTAAATCACAAATCATTGTTAATTAAAATTGGCTTTGATATACCTTGGGATCCTGGTGGATTCATTACTTGAGCACTATATGCCTAGCTTAATGGCTTTAAAGAAAGCGCTGCCAGGGAGACAACCCGGAAGTTTTAGAGAGTCATTTATTTCTTTTGTGTGCCTTCATAAATTTTAAAAACAAAAAATATATAGGGAACCCAAAACTTTTCAAAAAGGAAAGTGAAAGTGAGAAAGACAAGCATTGTTTAAGTGGGGGAGCTCCTTGAACTTTGTTCATGCTCACGGAAACTTTGTGAATATTAATTACATAAACTGTTCAAAAAAATAATTATCCCCTTGTACAATTCCATTATATTATAAAAATAATGTGCCAAGGTTTGCCGTTAGGATGTTTACAATGCTTGTTGGTTTCTGCGGTGCATGACAGAAACTTTGGTTGTAGTGCACAATTTTACATTTTTTTACTGGAACATCAAACGGTTCTAAAACTTTTTGCAATGTCTTTCTATACAAATTTTTTATTTTTCCTAATTTTGGAAGAATTTTTGGGGTACCAGAAGTATGGTGAATGTTCATATTACTACAGACAGTCCTATTTAAGACAGATTCTGTTTTTGATGCATAGTTTGCTTGTTTTGATGAAACTATCAATTGCTATCAGTGGATTAAGCCATGTAAAGTTAGATTACAATAGCTACAATACAAAAACAAAATATTAATTGTTTGGAACAGTACTTAGAGTAGTGATTTTCTTTATTATACTAACGGATCTTACCGAGTTCCTGTTGAAGTTTTGTGTGGATGAAGTGTTCGAAGATCGAGGAGGAAAAGAAGGAGAGGCAAGAGCTCAGGCTTGGGGATGCCCAAGGCACCCCAAGTAAATATTCAAGTACACTCAAGCGTATAAGCTTGGGGATGCCCCGGAAGGCATCCCCTCTTTCTTCAACAAGTATCGGTATGTTTTCGGATTCGTTTCGTTCATGTGATATGTGCAAATCTTGGAGCGTCTTTCGCATTTAGTTTTCACTTTTATTTCTATGCACCATGCTGGTATGAGATAGTCCATTGTTGATTTATAGAATGCTCATTGCACCTCACTTAAATCTTTTTAGTATGGCTTTATAGAATGCTTCATGTGCTTCGCTTATATCGTTTGAAGTTTGGATTGCCTGTTTCTCTTCACATAGAAAACCTCCGTTTGTAGAATGCTATTTTGCTTCACTATATTTGTTAGAGAGTGGGCATAAAGAATTAAACTCTCTTGCTTCACTTATATCTATTTGGAGAGATGACAGGAATTGGTTATTCACATGGTTAGTCATAAAATCCTACATAAAACTTGTAGATCACTGAATATGATATGTTTGATTCCTTGCAATAGTTTTGCGATATAGAGATGATAATATGTGGGAGGTTATAGTAAATGGTTGTGTTCAGTAAGAATATTAGTGTTAAGGTTTGTGACTCCCGAAGCATGCACGTATGGTCTCCTAACTATGTAACCAAATTGGCGTGCATTGTATTTTGATTGTTTGTCTTTGTGTGAAGGTCGGGGGTGTGCCATGGTTAACTCCTACCAACCTCCCCCCTAGGAGCATGCGTAGTAGTACTTTGCTTCGAGGGCCAATAAACTTTTGCAATAAGTATATGAGTTCTTTATGACTAATGTGAGTCCATGGATTATACACACTCTTACCCTTCCATCATTGCTAGCCTCTTCGGTACCGTGCATTTCCCTTTCTCACCTCGAGAGTTGGTGAAAACTTCGCCGGTGCATCCAAATCCCGTGATATGATACACTCTATCACACATAAGCCTTCTTATATCTTCCTCAAAACAACCACCATACCTACCTATCATGGCATTTCCATAGCCATTCCGAGATATATTGCCATGCAACTTCCATCATCATCATATACATGACTTGAGCATTCATTGTCATATTGCTTTGCATGATCGTAAGACAGCTAGCATGATGTTTCCATGGCTTGTCCGTTTTTTATATCTTTGCTATGCTAGATCATTGCACATCCCGGTACACCACCGGAGGCATTCATATATAGTCATATTTTTGTTCTAGTATCGAGTTGTAATATTGAGTTGTAAGTAAATAAAGTGTGATGATCATAATTATTAGAGCATTGTCCCATGTGAGGAAAGGATGATGGAAGCAATGATTCCCTCACAAGTTGGGATGAGTCTCCGGACTTTATGAAAAATAAAAGAGGCCAAAGAAGCTCAAATAAAAAAAGAGGCCAAAGAAGCCCACCAAAAAAATAAAAAGAAAAAAAAGAAAAAAAATGAGAGAAAAAGAGAGAAGGGGCAATGTTACTATCCTTTTACCACACTTGTGCTTCAAAGTAGCACCATGTTTTTCATATAGAGAGTCTCTTGAGTTATCACTTTCATATACTAGTGGGAATTTTCATTATATAACTTGGCTTGTATATTCCGATGACGGGCTTCCTCAAATGCCCGAGGTCTTCATGAGCAAGCAAGTTGGATGCACACCCACTTAGTTTCAATTTGAGCTTTCATACACTTATAGCTCCAGTGCATCTGTTGCATGGCAATCCCTACTCCTCGCATTAACATCAATTGATGGGCATCTCCATAGCCCGTTGATTAGCCGCGTCAATGTGAGACTTTCTCCCTTTTTGTATTCTCCACACAACCTCCACCATCATACTCTATTCCACCTGTAGTGCTATATCCATGGCTTGCACTCATGTATTGCGTGAGGGTTGAAAAAGCTGAAGCGCGTTAAAAAGTATGGACTAATTGCTTGGCTGACACCGGGATGGGCATGAGGGGTACCTTGTGTTAAGAAAAGGGAGCATACAGGACTATATGATTTTGTAGGGATAACGTTCTTTAGCATTGATATTTTGAAAGACATGATCGCGTGTTGGGATGCCCGGGTATTAAATTCTTTTATGTCAAATGATAGACTATTGCTTTGAATCACTCGTGTCTTAATATTCATGCCACGATTAGATTACATGATCAAGATTATGTTTGGTAGCATTCCACATCAAAAACTATCTTTTTATCATTTACCTACTCGAGGACGAGCAGGAATTAAGCTTGGGGATGCTGATACGTCTCCGTCGTATCTATAATTTTTGATTGTGCCATGCCAATATTCTACAACTCTTACATACTTTTGGCAACTTTATACTATTTTTGGGACTAACATATTGATCCAGTGCCCAGTGCTAGTTCCTGTTTGTTGCATGTTTTTTGTTCGCAGAAAACCCATATCAAACGGAGTCCAAGCAGGAAAAAAACTGATGGAGATTATTTCTGCAATATTTGTGAATTTTGGGAAGTGGAATCAACACGATACGATGCTCGAGGGGCCCACAAGGCAGGGGGGCGCCCCTGACCCTCGTGGACACCCTATAAGGCGGTTGTTGCTCTTATTTCGCCGCAACAAAGCTAATATCCAAAAACAAATCGTGTTCAAAGTTTCAATCCAATCGGAGTTACGGATCTTCGAGAATATAAGAAACGGTGAAAGGGCGGAATCTGGGAATGCAGAAACAGAGGGAGACAGGGAGATAGATCCAATCTCGGAGAGGCTCTCGCCCCTCTGATACGTCCATTTTGCATCATGCTTTTATATCAATATTTATTGCATTATGGGTTGTTATTACATGTTATGTCACAATTCTTATGGCTATTCTCTCTTATTTTACAAGGTTTACCATGAAGAGGGGGAATGCGGCAGCTTGGATTCTGGCTAGAAAAGGAGCAAATATTGGAAACCTATTCTGCACAGCTACAAAAGTCCCGCAACTCCACGAAAGTCATTTTTGGATTTAAAAAGAATTTATGAGCAAAGAAAGTACCTGAGGGGGCCCACACCCTGGCCAGGAGGGTGGGGGCGCGCCCCCTGTCTCCTGGCCCCCCTGGTGGCCCTCCGGTGCCCATCTTCTGCTATATGAGGTCTTTCGTCCTGGAAAAAATCATAAGGAAGCTCACGGGACAAAACTCCGCCGCCACGAGGCGGAACCTTGGCAGAACCAATCTAGGGCTCTGGCAGAGCTGTTCTGTCAGGGAAACTTCCCTCCGGGAGGGGGAAATCATCACCAACGATCCTCTCATCGGGAGGGGTCAATATCCATCAACATCTTCACCAGCACCATCTCCTCTCCAAACCCTAGTTCATCTCTTGTATCCAATCTTGTATCAAAACCACAAATTGGTACCTGTGGGTTGCTAGTAGTGTTGATTACTCCTTGTAGTTGATGCTAATTGGTTTACTTGGTGGAAGATCATATGTTCAGATCCTTTAGGCACATTAATACTCCTCTAATTATGAACATGAATATTCTTTGTGAGTAGTTCCGTTTGTTCATGAGGACATGGGTGAAGTCTTGCTATTAGTAGTCATGTGAATTTGGTATTCGTTCGATATTTTGATGGGATGTATGTTGTCTCTCCTCTAGTGGTGTTATGTGGACGTCGACTAGATGACACTTCACCATTATTTGGGCCTAGAGGAAGGCATTGGGAAGTAATAAGTAGATGATGGGTTGCTAGAGTGATAGAAGCTTAAACCCTAGATTATGCGTTGCTTCGTAAGGGGCTGATTTGGATCCATATGTTTCATGCTATGGTCAGGTTTACCTTAATACTTCTTTTGTAGTTGCGGATGCTTGCAATAGGGGTTAATCATAAGTGGGATGCTTGTCCAATTACGGGCAGTACCCAAGCACCGGTCCGCCCACATATCAAATTATCAAAGTACCGAACGCGAATCATATGAGCGTGATGAAACTAGCTTGACGATAGTTCCCATGTGTCCTCGGGAGCGCTTTTCTCATTATAAGAAATTGTCCAGGCTTGTACTTTGCTACAAAAAGGATTGGGCCACCTTGCTGCACCTTATTTACTTTCATTTCTTGTTACCCGTTACAAACTATCTTATCACAAAACTATCTGTTACCTACAATTTCAGTGCTTGCAGAGAATACCTTACTGAAAACCGCTTGTCATTTCCTTCTGCTCCTCGTTGTGTTCGAAACTCTTACTTATTGAAAGGACTAAGATAGATCCCCTACACTTGTGGGTCATCAAGACTCATTTCTGGCACCGTTGCCGGGAAGTGAAGCGCCTTTGGTGAGTGGAACTTGGTAAGGAAACATTTATATAGTGTGCTGAAATTTTCTGTCACTTTTTACTATGGAAACTAATCCTTTGAGGGGCTTGTTTGGGGTATCTTCACCCCGACCAGTAGAGCAAAGAGTTGCTCCTCAACCCACTGAACCTACTGAAAATGTTTACTTTGAAATTCCTTCGGGTATGATAGAGAAACTGCTAGCTAATCCCTTTGCAGGAGATGGAACATTGCATCCCGATTTACACCTTATCTTTGTGCATGAAGTTTGTGGATTATTTAAGCTTGCAGTATTCCTGATGATGTTGTTAAGAGGAAGTTCTTCCCTTTATCTTTGAAGGGAGATGCATTGACATGGTATAGGCTATGTGATGATATGGGATCTTGGAACTATAAACGATTGAAGTTGGAATTTCACCAAAAGTTCTATCCTATGCATCTTGTTCACCGTGATCGTAATTACATATATAATTTCTGGCCTCGCAAAGGAGAAAGCATCGCTCAAGCTTGGGGGAGGCTTAAGTCAATGTTATATTCATGCCCCAATAATGAGCTCTCAAGAGAAATGATTATTCAAAAAATTTATGCTCGGCTTTCTCTCAATGATCGCACCATGCTCGATACTTCCTGTGTTGGTTCTTATATGCTGAAGACTACTGAATTCAAGTGGGACTTATTGGAAATAATTAAATGCAACTCTGAAGATTGGGGTTCCGGCGATGGTAATGAGTCAGGTATAACACCTAAGTTTGATTGTGTTAAATCTTTTATGGATACCGATGCTTTCCGTGTATTTAGCGCCAAATATGGACTTGACTCCGAGATAGTAGCTTCTTTCTGTGAATCTTTTGCTGCTCATGTTGATCTCCCTAAGGAGAAGTGGTTTAAATATAATCCTCCCATTAAAGTAAAAGTAGTTGCACCTATTACAGTTGAAGAAAAGACTATTACTTATAATGATCCTATTGTTCCTACTACTTATGTTGAGAAACCACCTTTTCCTGTTAGAATAAAGGATCATGCTAAATCTTCAACTTTCGTTTGTAAGAGTAATACTAGAACTTATACACCTCCTGAGAAAACTAAAGTTGAACCTAGTATTGCTATGGTTAAAGATCTCTTGGATGATAATATAGATGGGCATGTTATTTACTTTTGTGGTGAAACTGCTAATATTTTTAAACCAGATGCTAAAATAAATAGACCTGTTGTAGGCATGCCCGTTATTTCTGTTAAAATAGGAGATCATTGTTATCATGGCTTATGTGATATGGGTGCTAGTGCTAGTGCAATACCTTTTTCCTTATATAATGAAATCATGCATGATATTGCACCTGCTGGGTTGGAAGATATTGATGTTACAATTAAGCTTGCCAATAGAGATACTATTAAGCCTTTTGGGATTGTTAGAGATGTTGAAGTCTTGTGTGGGAAGGTCAAATACCCTGCTGATTTTCTTGTTCTTGGTTCCTCACAAGATGGCTTTTGTCCCATTATATTTGGTAGACCCTTCTTGAACACTGTTAATGCTAAGATTGACTGCAAAAAGGATGTTGTTACGATTGGCTTGGATGATATGACTCATGAGTTTAATTTTGCTAAATTTCATAGACAACCCTGTGATAAAGAATTACCTAGTAAAGATGAAATAATTGGTCTTGCTTCTATTGCTGTGCCTCCTACTGATCTGTTAGAACAATATTTGCTAGACCATGAAAATGATATGTTTATGAATGAAAGAAGGGAAATAGATGAAGTATTCCTGCAGCAGGTTCCTATCTTGAAACACAACTTACCTGTTGAAATCCTAGTGGATCCTCCTCCACCCAAGGGTGATCCCGTGTTTGAGCTGAAACCATTACCTGATAATCTTAAATATGCTTATCTTGATGAAAAGAAGATATATCCTATTATTATTAGTGCTAACCTTTCAGAGCTGGGAGAGGAAAGATTATTGAAAACTCTGAAGAAGCACCGTGCTGCTATTGGATATACTCTGGATGATCTTAAGGGCATCAGTCCCACTCTATGCCAACACAAAATTAAAGTGGAGAAAGATACCAAACCAGTCAGAGATCCTCAACGAAGATTAAATCCTAAGATGAAAGAAGTGGTAAGAAATGAGATACTAAAGCTCCTTGAGGTAGGTATAATTTATCCCGTTGCTGATAGTGAATGGGTAAGCCCTATCCATTGTGTCCCTAAAAAGGGAGGTATTACTGTTGTTCCTAATGATAAAGATGAATTGATTCCGCAAAGAATTATTACAGGTTATAGGATGGTAATTTATTTCCATAAATTAAATAAAGCTACTAAGAAAGATCATTACCCTTTACCTTTTATTGATCAAATGCTAGAAAGACTATCCAAACATACACATTTCTGCTTTCTAGATGGTTATTCTGGTTTCTCTTAAATACCCGTGTCAGCGGAAGATCAATCAAAAACTACTTTTACTTGCCCTTTCGGTACTTTTGCTTATAGACGTATGCCTTTTGGTTTATGCAATGCACCTGCTACCTTTCAAAGATGCATGATGGCTATATTCTATGACTTTTGTGAAAAGATTTGTGAGGTATTCATGGATGACTTCTCAGTCTATGGATCCTCTTTTGATGATTGCTTGAGCAACCTTGATCGAGTTTTGCAGAGATGTGAAGACACTAGTTTCGTCCTGAATTGGGAAAAGTGTCACTTTATGGTTAATGAAGGCATTGTCTTGGGCATAAAATTTCTGAAAGAGGTATTGAAGTTGACAAAGCTAAAGTTGATGCTATTGAAAAGATGCCATGTCCCAAGGACATTAAAGGTATAAGAAGTTTCCTTGGTCGTGTCGGTTTTTATAGGAGGTTCATTAAGGACTTTTCTAAAATCTCTAGGCCTCTGACTAATTTGTTACAAAAAGATATTCCTTTTTTCTTTGATGATGATTGTGTAGAAGCATTTGAAATACTTAAGAAATCTTTGGTCACTGCACCTATTGTTCAGCCACCTGATTGGAATTTAGCCTTTGAAATTATGTGTGATGCTAGTGATTATGTTGTGGGTGTTGTTCTAGGGTAGAGAGTCGATAAGAAATTAAATGTTATTCAATATGCTAGCAAGACTCTCGATACTGCCCAGAGAAACTATGCTACTACTCAAAAAGAATTGTTAGCAGTTGTATTTGCTTGTGATAAGTTCAGACCTTACATTGTTGATTCTAAAGTTACTATTCACACTGATCATGCTGCTATTAAATATCTTATGGAAAATAAAGATGCTTAACCTAGACTTATTAGATGGGTTCTCTTGCTTCAAGAATTTGATTTACATATTATCGATAGAAAGGGAGCTGAGAACCCCGTTGCAAACAACTCGTCTAGGCTAGAGATTGTTCTTGATGACCCACTACCTATTGATGATAGCTTTCTCGATGAACAATTAGCAGTCATTAATGCTTCTCGTACTGCTCCATGGTATGTTGATTATGCTAATTACATTGTTGCTAAATTTATACCACCTAGTTTCACATACCAACAGAAGAAAAAGTTCTTTTATGATTTAAGACATTACTTCTGGGATGACCCACACCTTTATAAAGAAGGAGTAGATGGTGTTATTATACGTTGTGTACCTGAGCATGAACAGGAACAGATCCTACGCAAGTGTCACTCCGAACCGTATGGAGGACACCACGATGGAGACAGAACTGCACATAAGGTATTGCAATCCGGTTTTTACTGGCCTACTCTCTTCAAAGATGCCCGTAAGTTTGTCTTGTCGTGTGATGAATGTCAAAGAATTTGTAATATTAGTAGATGTCAAGAAATGCCTATGAATTATTCTCTTGTTATTGAACCATTTGATGTTTGGGGCTTTGATTATATGGGACCTTTTCCTGCCTCTAATGGATATACACATATTTTAGTTGTTGTTGATTACGTTACTAAGTGGGTAGAAGCTATTCCAACTAGTAGTGTTGATCATAACACCTCTATTAAGATGCTTAAAGAAGTTATTTTTTCGAGGTTTCGAGTCCCTAGATATCTCATGACTGATGGTGGTTCACATTTTATTCATGGTGCTTTCCGTAAAATGCTTGCTAAGTATGATGTTAATCATAGAATTGCATCTCCTTATCACCCACAGTCTAGTGGTCAAGTAGAGTTGAGCAATAGAGAGCTCAAATGAATTTTGCAAAATACAGTTAATAGATCTAGAAAGAATTGGTCCAAGAAACTTGATGATGCATTATGGGCTTATAGAACTGCATATAAAAATCCTATGGGTATGTCCCCATATAAGATGGTTTATGGAAAGGCGTGTCACTTACCTCTTGAACTTGAACATAAGGCATATTGGGCCATTAAAGAGCTCAACTCTGATTTCAAACTTGCTGGTGAGAAGAGGTTATTTGACATTAGCTCACTTGATGAATGGAGAACCCAGGCCTACGAGAATGCCAAGTTGTTTAAAGAAAAAGTTAAAAGATGGCATAACAAAAGGATACAAAAGCGAGAATTTAATGTAGGTGATTATGTGTTACTATTCAACTCTCGTTTAAGATTTTTTGCAGGAAAACTTCTCTCTAAGTGGGAAGGCCCTTACATTATCGAGGAGGTCTATCGTTCCAGAACTCAACAACTTCGAAGGCACAAGTCCGAGGGTGGTGAACGGTCAAAGAATCAAACATTATATCTCAGGTAACCCTATTAATGTTGAAACTAATATTATTGAAATTGTAACCCCGGAGGAATACATAAGGGACACTTTCCAGAACGTTTCAGACTCCGAAAAGGGATAGGTATGTGGTACGGTAAGTAAACCGACTCCAAAACAATTCTAATGTCATTTTTTCTCCGTTTTGGAATATTTAAGAATTTTGGGAAGAAAGAAGTAGTCCGAGAGGGACACGAGGCTTCCACGAGGGTGGAGGGCGCCCCCCCCCCCTACTCGGTGCGCCCCCCTGTCTCGTGGACACCTCGTGTGTCCCCTGGACTCCGTTTTCTTGCACATTACGTATTTTGGTTGGTAAAAATTCATTATATGATCTCCCGAAAGTTTTGACCACCGTATCACGCAAAAATCTTCTGTTTTCGTTTCGAGTTGTTTCTGTCACAGATTTGAGCAACATGTCATCCCAGGATTCGGAGGGAGAAAGCTATGTGGTTGATTACCTTGCAGACCCTAAAGTCTACGGGGATTTGGATCATTGTGGCTGGACCACCGAGGAGGAGGAAGACTATGAGCCCAAGGGAAAGGAGGAGACGAGCTCAGATGAAGATGAAGTCCCATTACCTCAACCGGGGGATATGCACGTGGAGTTTAAAAGGCAAGCCTTCCTGATAGAGCAAAGAAGCCTAAGATCGAGTTTATCCCTTTTCGTCTCTTGCAGGAAAAAACAGGAATTGTGCAAAAGAATATTAAGCCTCGAGTGGGAGATCGATGATTTAAGGGAGCAAAATTTCTCAAGCGTAAGGTGAGAAACAAGCCTACATCATCGACAACTCCTACCTCACCACCTCCGAAGACATAATCACATGGGTATGGGCACTCCCCTTGGCAACTGCCAAGCTTGGGGAGGTGCCCCGGTATCGTATCACCATCACACTCCTATCTTTACCATTTTACTTAGTTCGATCCTTTAGTAATATCTTGATCTAGTAGTTTGAAGTCTTGGTATGAACTAGTTTTGAGTTTTGCTTTGTGATCTCTATGTAATCGAGTCCGTGAGTTATCTATAATAAAGATTAGTGTTGAGTCAAAGGGCTTTGCTATCTTGCTATGATCTTGAGAAAAATAGAAAGAATATAAAAAGAATAAAATAGTTCATATTGATCTTGTGGATAGTGATGACTTCACACATAGAAACTATGAGGCTTAAAAGTTGTTGAGAGTTGACAAGCATAGTTTTGGTCATCGTTGCAATTAATAGGAAATAATAAGGAAAGAGAGGTTTCACATATAAATACACTATCTTGGACACCTTTTATGATTGTGAGCACTCATTAAAGTATGACATGCTAAAGAGTTGATGTTGGACAAGGAAGACAACGTAATGGTTTATGTTTTCTCACATCCCAGTTAAAGTATATTGTCATGGATCTTCCTAACATGTTGAGCTTGCCTTTCCCCCTCATGCTAGCCAAATCCCTAGCACCAAGTAGAGATACTACTTGTGCTTCCAAATATCCTTAAACCCAGTTTTGCCATGAGAGTCCACCATAACTACCTATGGATTGAGTAAGATCCTTCAAGTAAGTTGTCATCGGTGCAGGCAATAAAAATTGCCCTCTAAATATGCATGACTTATTAGTGCGGAGAAAATAAGCTTTATACGATCTTGTTATGGAAGCAATAAAAGCGACGGACTGCATAATAAAGGTCCATATACAAGTGGCAATATAAAGTGACGTTCTTTCGTATTAAGATTTTGTGTATCCAACCCTAAAAGCGCATGACAACCTTTGCTTCCCTCTGTGAAGGGCCTATCTTTTACTTTATGTCTTTTACTTGATCCTGATACTTATATCCAATTGGATGTTCATTAGCATGAACTATTATTGTTGACATTACCCTTGAGGTAAAACATTGGGAGGCAACATTATAAGCCCCTATCTTTCTTAGTGTCTGATTAAAACTCCATAACCATAAGTATTGCGTGAGTGTTAGAAATTGTAGAAGACTATATGATAGTTGAGTATGTGGACTTGCTGAAAAGCTCTATTCTTGACTCTTTCTGACGTTATGATAAATTGCAATTGCTTCAATGGCTGAGATTATAGTTTGTTAGTTCCCAATGAAGTTTATGGTCCATACTTGACATTGTGAATCGATTGTTACTTGAGCATAAGAAATCATATGACAAAATCAATACATGTTGTTGTTATAAGAATGATCATGATGCCCTCATGTCCGTATTTTATTTTTATCGACACCTCTATCTATAAACATGTGGACATATTTTTCAATTTTGGCTTCCGCTTGAGGACAAGCGAGGTCTAAGCTTGGGGGAGTTGATAAGTCCATTTTGCATCATGCTTTTATATCAATATTTATTGCATTATGGGATGTTATTACACGTTATGTCACAATACTTATGGCTATTCTCGCTTATTTTACAAGGTTTACCATGAAGAGGGGGAATGCCGACAGCTGGGATTCTGGCTGGAAAAGGAGCAAATATCGGAAACCTATTCCGCATAGCTCCAAAAGTCCCGCAACTCCACGAAAGTCATTTTTGGATTCAATAAGAATTTATGAGCGAAGAAAGTACCTGAGGGGGCCCACACCTTGGCCAGGAGGGTGGGGGGCACCCCCCCTCCCCTACTAGGCGCGCCTCCTTTCTCCTGGGGCCCCTGGTGGCCCTCCGGTTCCCATCTTCTGCTATATGAGGTCTTTCGTCCTAGAAAAAATCATAAGGAAGCTCACTGGACGAAACTTCGCCGCCACGAGGCGGAACCTTGGCGGAACCAATCTAGGGCTCCGGCAGACCTGTTCTACTGAGGAAACTTCCCTCTGGGAGGGTGAAATCATCACCATCATCATCACCAACAATCCTCTCATCGAGAGGGGGTCAATCTCCATCAACATCTTCACCAGCACCATCTCCTCTCCAAACCCTAGTTCATCTCTTGTATCCAATCTTGTATCAAAACCACAAATTGGTACCTGTGGGTTGCTAGTAGTGTTGATTACTCCTTGTAGTTGATGCTAATTGGTTTACTTGGTGGAAGATCATATGTTCAGATCCTTTATGCACATTAATACTCCTCTGATTATGAACATGAATATGCTTTGTGAGTAGTTCCATTTGTTCCTGAGGACATGGGTGAAGTCTTGCTATTAGTAGTCATGTGAATTTGGTATTCGTTCAATATTTGGATGAGATGTATGTTGTCTCTCCTCTAGTGGTGTTATGTGAACGTCGACTACATGACACTTCACCATTATTTGGGCCTAGAGGAAGGCATTGGGAGGTAATAAGTAGATGATGGGTTCCTAGAGTGACAGAAGCTTAAACCCTAGTTTATGCGTTGCTTCGTAAGGGGCTGATTTGGATCCATATGTTTCATGCTATGGTTACGTTTACCTTAATACTTATTTTGTAGTTGCGGATGCTTGCAATAGGGGCTAATCATAAGTGGGATGCTTGTACAAGTAAGGGCAGTACCCAAGCACCGGTCCACCCACATATCAAATTATCAAAGTACCGAACGCGAATCATATGAGCATGATGAAACTAGCTTGATGATAATTCCCATGTGTCCTCGGGAGCGCTTTTCTCATTATAAGAAATTGTCCAGGCTTGTCCTTTGCTTCAAAAAGGATTGGGCCACCTTGTTGCACCTTATTTACTTTCATTGATTGTTACCCGTTATAAATTATCTTATCACAAAACTATCTGTTACCTACAATTTCAGTGCTTGCAGAGAATACCTTACTGAAAACCTCTTGGCATTTCCTTCTGCTCCTCGTTGGGTTTGACACTCTTACTTGTCGAAAGGACTATGATAGATCCCCTACACTTGTGGGTCATCACCCTCCCACACCATGGAGACCATGGACCAGAGGGGAAACCCTTCTCCCATCTAGGGAGAAGGTCAATAAAGAAGAAGAAGAAGAAGAAGAAGGGGGGCTCTCTCGCCCTCTGTCCCGGTGGCGCCGGAACACCGCCGGGGCCATCATCGTCACCGCAATCTACACCAACACCTCCGTCATCTTCACCAACATCGTCATCACCTTCCCCCATCTATATTCAGCGACCACTCTCCCGCAACCTGATGTACCCTCTACTTGAACATGGTGCTTTATGCTTCATATTATTATCCAATGATGTGTTGCCATCCTATGATGTTTGAGTAGATTTTTGTTATCCTGTCGGTAATTGGTGAATTGCTATGATTGGTTTAATATGCTTGTGGTTATGTTGCTATCCTTTGGTGCCCATCATATGAGCGCGCGCGTGGATCACACCATAGGGTTAGTTGTATGTTGATAGGACTGTGTATTGGAGGGCAAGAGTGACAGAAGCTTCAACCTAGCATAGAAATTGATGCATACGGGATTGAAGGGGGACCAATATATCTTAATGCTATGGTTGGGTTTTACCTTAATGAACGTTAGTAGTTGCGGATGCTTGCTAATAGTTCCAATCATAAGTGCATAGAATTCCAAGTCAGGGATGACATGCTAGCAGTGGCCTCTCCCACATAAAACTTGCTATCGGTCTAGTAAAGTAGTCAATTGTTTAGGGACAATTTCGTAACTCCTACCACCACTTTTCCACACTCGCTATACTAACATTATTGCGTCTTTACCTAAACAGCCCCTAGTTTTTATTTACGTGCTCTTTATTATCTTGCAAACCTATTCAACAACACCTACAAAGTCCTTCTAGTTTCATACTTGTTTTAGGTAAAGTGAATGTTAAGCGTGCGTAGAGTGTATCGGTGGTCGATAGAACTTGAGGGAATATTTTTTCTACCTTTAGCTCCTCGTTGGGTTCGACACTCTTACTTATCGAAAGAGGCTACAATTGATCCCCTATACTTGTGGGTTATCAGTCTGTCACCTAGCGGTGCATCAAGGACATAATTCTTCTGTGCATCAATGAGGATAAACCTCAGATCACGGACCCAGTCCGCATCATTGCTACTATCATATTTCAACTTAGTTTTCTCTAGGAACATATAAAAACATAGGGAAACTACAACGCGGGCTATTGATCTACAACATAATTTGCAAAATACTATCAGGACTAAGTTCATGATAAATTAAAGTTCAGTTAATCATATTACCACTAGTAGAAAAAGGACCTAATATGAGACACATTAGTGCCGGTTTGGTTTTGAGCCGGCACTAATGTGTCCATTAGTGCCGGTTCCAACGGCTAGCCGGCCGTTCTCATTAGTACCGGTTCGTGGCGAACCTATAGTACCGGTTCGTGCCACGAACCGGTACTAAAGAGGGTGGTGGCAGGGTGTTGTCAGTCTGGGGCCCGTCCAGCACCTTTAGTACCGGTTCATGGCACGAACCGGTACTAAAGGTCGACGTACATAAACCCTTCGTCCCCTCGAGCCACTCTATTCTTCCCCTTTCCCCTCACTTCCTCTGTTCTTCCCCCTCTCTCCTCGAGCTCCTCACAAATTTTGCCCAAAATTTGTCAAGATTTGAAGGCCCCCATCCATTCAAATGATCACAAAGGTTAGCAACTTTGTCCTTTCAACTCTCATTGCTAGATTAGCTCTTGCAATGCTTTGTATAGTGATTAATTTGGGAGGAATAATTATATTTTCTAGTATTTGATTTATATGCAATTTGAGGTCAAAAATAACACTTAGTTTGCATATGTAGGTGTGGTTTACTTAGTGCCTTCTAAATCTCCGTCATAACCACCGTCGGTCGCCCGCACCGTCCTGTCGCCGGCACCACCTTCTGGTGAGGCTCTTGTTCATGAATGTTTTACATTACCAAATTGATGTTTATGTGATTTGGATATATAGTTACTCGTATAATTATCTTACATGTACGTTCTTTGTTATACATAGTGCCATGGTTTTGATATCCGTCCCCGTTGGCCCTCGTCCTTGTTATGATTCGGAGGTGGTATATTCTCTTTTAAAACTAGTTGTTGCATTTCATGTTTATGACAAATTATGCCCATCAAGTTGACATAGATATTTTTATCTAGGAGGTATGTGAACCGGAAATTCCAACCGACCCTATTGTCGAGAGGTTAAATTAGTTGAAAGAGAAAACGAGTCTTTGAAAGAAAAATTGAAAAGAATTGAGGGGGAGAAGATGGAATTGGAGTTGCATGTTGCCGATGTCGTCGATGATCACAAGATCAAGATGGAGAAAATGAGGTTGAAGATTAGAAAGATTAGAAAATATGCCATTGATAGTGTGGCTTGGTATCATTATGCTGTTGGATCAATTGTTACCTTAGTTGCAATCTTCATCGCATTTGTTGTTGCATTTAAATTCTTTAGCTAGAGAGTTATTTCTATGTTGCATTTAATTAAGTGTTGTATATGAACTTTATGTATGAACTTTATGTATGAACTTGTATTAATTTGGTCTATTTGGTGTTGTGTAATGAAGATGAGCCGACAATGGATGTATGATGACCGATGCTCTCTCGAGTTCATTAATGGCGTGCATACTTTTCTGCTTGCCGCTGAGGCAAACAAGCGGGCGGATGGTTTTATGCCTTGTCCATGTGTTGGCTGTAAGAATGGTCACAGTTACTCTACGTCAAGAACCATTCACGTCCACCTATTTGAGTCCGATTTCATGCCCCACTATAATGTTTGGACCAAGCACAGAGAAATAGGGGTTATGATGGAAGACAATGAAGAAGAAGAGGACGATGACGGCTATCCTGGCCATGGGTTCCCTGAATACGATGATACAACAATGGGGGAAGAAGCTGAGCCGGTAATGCGGGAAGAAGCTGAAGAAGAGGCATCAGATGAGCCCGCTGATGATCTAGGTCGGGCCATTACCGATGCAAAGAGAAACTGCGCAAGTGATCTGGAGAGGACGAAGTTGCAGCGCATGTTAGAGGATCACAAGAAATTGTTGTACCCGAATTGCGAAGCTAACAAAAAAAAAGTTGGGCACCACACTTGAATTGCTACAATGGAAGGCAGAGAATGGTGTATCTGACAAGGGATTTGGAAAGTTGCTTGTAATGATAAAGAATATGCTTCCAAAGGACAACGAATTGCCCGAGAGTACGTATGAAGCAAAGAAGGTTGTCTGCCCTCTAGGGTTAGAGGTGCAAAAGATACATGCATGCCCTAATGACTGCATCCTCTGCCGCGGTGAGTACGAGGATTTGAATGCTTGCCTGGTATGCGGGGCATTGCGTTATAAGATCAGTCGCGATGACCCTGGTGATGTCGAGGGCGAGCGCCCCAGGAAGAAGATTCCTGCCAAGGTGATGTGGTATGCTCCTATAATACCACGGTTGAAACGTTTGTTCCAAAACAAAGAGCATGCGAAGGCGATGCAGTGGCACGCAGAAGACCGTAAGAAAGACGGAAAGTTGAGAGTACCCGCTGATGGTTCGCAGTGGAGAAAAATCGAGAGAAAGTACTGGGAGGAGTTTGCAGGTGACCCAAGGAACGTATGGTTTGGTCTAAGCGCAGATGGCATTAATCCTTTTGGGGAGCAGAGCAGCAACCATAGCACGTGGCCTCTGACTCTATGTTTGTATAACCTTCCTCCTTGGTTGTGCATGAAGCGGAAGTTCATTATGATGCCAGTGCTCATCCAAGGCCCTAAGCAACCCGGCAACGACATTGATGTGTACCTAAGGCCATTAGTTGAAGAACTATTACAACTGTGGAATGGAGCAGGTGTGCGTGCGTGGGATGAGCACGGGCAGGAAGAATTTGACCTAAAGGCGTTGCTGTTCGTGACCATCAATGATTGGCCTGCTCTCAGTAACCTTTCAGGACAGACAAACAAGGGATACCGCGGATGCACGCACTGTTTGGATGATACCGACAGTATATATTTGGATAGTTGTAGGAAGAATGTGTACCTAGGACATCGTCGATTTCTTCCGACAAGGCATCCCGTAAGAAAGAAAGGCAAGCATTTCAAAGGTGAGGCGGATCACCATACGAAGCCTCACCACCGTACTGGTGCTGATGTACATGATATGGTCAAGGATTTGGAGGTAATCTTTGGAAAGGGTCCTGGCGGAAAACCTGTTCCGAAGGACGCTGACGGACACGCACCCATGTGGAAGAATAAATCTATATTTTGGGACCTGCCATATTGGAAAGACCTGGAGGTCCGCTCCGCAATCGACGTGATGCACGTGACAAAGAATCTTTGCGTGACCCTGCTTGGCTTTTTGGGCGTGTATGGGAAGACAAAAGATACACCAGAGGCACGGGAGGACCAGCAACGTATGCACGGAAAAGACGGCATACATCAGGGTCAGGCCAGCTACGCTCTTACCAAAGAAGAGAAGGAAATCTTCTTCGAATGCCTGCTCAGCATGAAGGTACCATCTGGCTTCTTGTCGAATATAAAGGGAATAATAAATATGGCAGAGAAAAAGTTCCAGAACCTAAAGTCTCATGACTGCCACGTGATTATGACGCAACTCCTTCCGGTTGCATTGAGGGGGCTTCTACCGGAAAATGTTCGATTAGCCATTGTGAAGCTATGTGCATTCCTCAATGGAATCTCTCAGAAGGTAATCGATCCAGAAATCATACCAAGGTTACAGAATGATTTGGTGCAACGTCTTGTCAGTTTCGAGTTGGTGTTCCCACCATCCTTCTGCAACATCATGACGCACATCCTAGTTCACCTTTGCGAAGAGATTAACGTTTTGAGTCATGTATTTCTACACAATATGTTCCCCTTTGAAAGGTTCATGAGAGTCTTGAAGAAATATGTTCATAACCGTGCGCCAGAAGGAAGCATCTCGAAGGGCCATGAAAATGAGGAGGTCATTGAGTTTTGTATTGACTTCATTCCTGACCTTAAGCCGATTGGTGTTCCTGAATCGCGGCATAAGGGCAGACTGGAAGGAAAAGGCACGCTAGGAGGGCATCAAATAATATGTATGGACGGGCATTCTCTTACGGAAGCACACTACACAGTTCTACAGAATTCCGCCTTGGTGGCTCCGTATATGGAGGAACACAAGAATTTTCTACAGTCCAAACACCCGAAGAAGTCTGACGACTGGATTACACGCGAACAAACGAGGACTTTCGCCGGTTGGTTGCAGAAACGTGCCCTGAATGATGGCGATATTCAAAATGACCTGTACTCGCTGTCCCAGTTACCATCTTCGAATATAATGACTTTCAAAGGGTACCAGATAAATGGCAATACATTTTACACGATCGCCCAAGATAAGAAGAGCACCAACCAAAACAGTGGTGTCCGCTTTGATGCAACAACCAACACGGGAAAGGAAATATATTATGGTTACATAGAGGACATACGGGAACTTAATTATGGATCAGGTGATTTGAAGGTCCCTTTGTTTCGGTGCAAATGGGTCAATATGACACGAGGCGGGGTAACGGAAGACCCGCAGTACGGAATGACAATAGTGGATCTCAACAATCTTGCGTATGCAGACGAACCATTCGTCCTAGCCAATGATGTGGCGCAGGTTTTTTATGTGAAAGACATGTCTACCAGGCCGAGAAAAAGAAAAGATAAGGAAGCGAATGGATCATACGACGAGCCAAAGCGCCACATAGTTCTTTCAGGAAAAAGAAACATCGTGGGAGTGGATGACAAGACAGACATGTCAGAAGATTATGAAAAGTTTGATGAAATTGCTCCATTCACAGTGAATATTGACCCGAGCATCCAGTTAAATGATGAAGATTTTCCATGGCTACGGCGCAAAGGGACAGACGCGAAGAAAAAGTTTCACACCCAAAGATCTGGGATGTGATCGGCTTCACTATCTTCACTTTCTTCTGTGTTTCACACCCAGGAGGGAATGTCTGTAATAGTTAGGGTAGTTATGTGTTTTGGCATTTGAAACGCGAAGAAATTTTATGTGCAAACAAATTCTTTTCATGCATTTACTGATTTTTTCCAGCTAAATGACCCTGAAATTGAAAACCATTTCAAATGAACTCAGAAAAGGTTGAAAGTTGGCATGGTATCATAATTTCATACAAATAGCAAGAAAGTAGAGAGGGTTACGGCAAAAACTGGATGCACTTCGTGTACAAAATGGACAATCTCTTTCGAAGTATCAGGGTTTCCTACGGAAACTGAACTGTTACAAAGGCATTTCATTTTTTAAATAACCTAAGCATTACCAAATTGAATATAATGATAAAACACACTAATATTAAACATGATAAAACACACTGAAATTTTTTGTACCTATTTCACACAAATTTCAAATAATTCAAAATTTAAACTATTCAAATTTGAAAACTACCGGCACTAACAGAAAGTTTGTAATTTTTTTACCTAAAGCAAAAATATTCACAAAGAAACTCTAAATACAGCAAAAAACAACTCAAAAATAAATAAAACAAAAATAAATAAAGCAAAAAAATTTAGAAAATAAAAAAGCCCACCTCCTGGGCCAAAGCGGCCTGCATACGACTAGGAACACAATCTTTTGTTGGGCCAGGATGCAGGCCCGCAAAGGCCCAGTAGGCCCACTGGGCGGAGAGGACAGGTAGGCCCAGTATGCCTGACTAGGAGAGGAGCTCGAGAGAGCTACCGCACTGGAGCTTATAAACCAGTGCGGTAGCCTCTCGGCTAGCGAGGTGGGACTAAACTTGCGCACCGCCTGGAGCCAGCGCACCCCTTTAGTACCGGGTGGTGGCTCCAACCGGTACTAAAGGGGGGCCTTTAGTACTGGTTGGAGCCACCACCCGGTACTAAAGGGGGCGCGCTTCCCGCCGCTTGGCCTGGCCAAAACACACCTTTAGTACCGGTTGGTGGCTCCAGCCGGTACTAAAGGTCCATCCTGTATATACAACACTTGAAAAAAATTCAGTTTCCCTCTGTTCTTTCCTCTGTTTCCTCCCTCCGTCGCGCCGCCCTGCCCCGATCGTCGCCGCCCCCACCCCTCGTCGCCACCCCTGTCGACGTCGCCGCCCCGGCCGTCCCCGCCCCTCGTCGCCGCCCCGGCCGTCCCCGTCCCCGT
>NC_041387.1:550547473-550610527 GCF_002162155.2 Triticum dicoccoides | reverse complement strand
GTGTGCACCGCCCGCGCCCCAGGAACCGCGAGTGGCGCCCTAGATTCTTCTGTAGTACTCGATCTTTATTAGGTACCTAGCCAGTGATGTATTCGATATATAATATTCGAGACGATGTATTCGAGATTATATATATTAAGACGATGATGTATTCGAGATTATATATTCGAGAGGATGTATTCGAGATTCAGATTTTCCTTATTGATTAATTGCATCCATGCATTGTAATTTGAATACTAAATTGTTTTATATTTCTTCTGTATTATTAGTAAAGTAAAAGCTATGGCGGACAATACCGGCAGAGAGAGAGAAGAGGAATTGTTCGACATCATACGCAGCCCTCACAGGCTAGATGATCTGAATGAAGCAGATGACGGCTCCCAATATCTTAACAATACCGGGGAGGGTGATGAAAAGATATTTGATCTCGACGAACGGGCTGATGAAGTCATGAACTATGATTATGATTATGACACAGACAATGTTTGTGATGACACAGACAATGTTGATCTTCAAATAACAAACACTATCGGCGAGGTATATTTATATAAGCATGCATCATGGTGATCATCACATGTTTTTTTATTGAAGATATATTAACGAAACGATCTTTCTTCTTTCAGCCCTCCGGATCGAGCAAATCTGCTTCTACAGACAGCAAGACAAAGCGAGGCCCGGGCAGATTGTTGAAGGATGGTGTAAAGTACCACATCGAATCCATCAAACCTAGTGGCGAACCCCTCACGCCTAAGAACATTGCGAACAAGTGGACTCGTCAGTGCGGAGTTCTTGTGAAGGACAAACTCCCGATCTCCATTCAAGAATGGAAAGAGCCAAAGACTAAACGTCCAGGTGTTACTTGGGTCGACAATAGAGCCAAAAAAGACCTTGTGAAATCTCTGATGGAACATTTCACCCTACCAGATCATTTCACTGAAGCAGATGTGGAGAAAGTCAAGGCCGCTGCTCTTAAGAAGATGGCAATTGCATTCAACACCCACAAGAAAACTGTATGGGCCAACTACCTCGCTAATGAAAGGAAGACTCCAGAATTCACGGGAACACTAGAGAAGCAAAGAGAGCACTGGGATGATTTCATGACCTTCAAGGATTCAGAAATATCTAAGGAACGGTCGATGAAAAACAAGGCAAATGCCGCAAGAAAGACGCAGTTCCATAGGCTGGGTCCAGGTGGCTACGCGGTGGGATTGCCTAAGTGGGATAAGTCTGAGCAAGAGATGGATGATGCAGGGGTCACTCCGGTTACCCGGCACTGGCCCCCTAGGTGCAGAACTTGGTTCTATGCGCATGGGGGAGCGTTGGACCCGAAGACAGGCGGAGTTTCGCAGAAGGCAAGTCTAAAAGGAGTCAAACAAAAGATAATTGACGCAATAGATGAATCTCGAAAGGGGGTGTTCACGCCCAACAGAGAGAACAACGAGCTTACGCGCGCCCTGGGAAATCCTGAACACCCGGGAAGAACACGAGGCATGGGCGTTATTCCCTGGTATGAGGGCTTTTCAGAATGGAATGAGGACTACAGGAGCCGTGCAAGAAGGAAGATGGAGGACGAGAAGAAAAGGAAGTTGCAGGAGGAGCAGAGGAAGCAGGACGCAGAACGCCTTCAAGGCCTAGAAGCAAGGCATGCGGACCTGGCACTCAAATTCCAGCAGCAGCAACAGCAGATTGACTCACTTAGCCAGGAAAGGGGGTCTCTGCAGCGGCAGCAGCAAGCGGATGATCGTCCAGCATTGGATAGCACCGTCCCATCCATGCCGAGAAGCAGCGTTGGTTCTGCCCCGGGCGACACACTGCTGGATAAATACCTTGTGGATGACATCATAGAGAACACTAACTGCGAGCTACACTCCAAAATGAAGAACATATCCATGAAGGTGGCAGACGGCGTTGCTTTTCTAGTTACCCCCGAAGCAACCTACCATTGCATCCCGATTCCAGAGGGCTATGCTCGTGTCATGGTTGATGAAGTGGTGGACCCATATTCGAGCCTAACGCTCGACATTCCTGGAGGTGAAGACGAGCGCACACTGGGAGAGGCCATACATCGTATCATCCTATGGAGAAAGGATTGCATCATCTTTCGAAGTCCACCGACACCGCGTCGTTTGCCGACTCCTCGAAGTCCGCCACCTAGTCAGCAGACTCCCGCTCCTCCAAGTCCACAAACGCGTGAGAAGACTCCTCCTCGAAGTCCGCCACCTCCTCCAAGTCCCTGAACGCGTGAGCTCACTCCTCCGGTTTCAAGCCCGGCACAGCGTCATGCCACTTCTCCGGTTGCAAGTCTGGCACCGTGTCAGGCCACACCTCCTGCTTCAAGTCTGGCACATCGTCAGGCCACTTCTCCTGGTCCAACTCCACATCAGCCGTCTCCGCCGTCTCAGCAATCGCAGAAGAGACATCCTGCAGCTTTGGTGCGTAGCGGTACGAGTCGAGGTAGTTCAGGAAGTACAGGCGAAGGCAAGCGATATAAATATGGTCCAAGCCTCGCTCCTCTTCCTCAGAGGCCTTATGACATGACTAAGGAGAAAAACACAACCATAGTGCAAGCCCAAGTTGACGCCCATTTTGGACCGAAACCGGCACCGCCGCCAAAGGAGAAAGTGCCTCAGAAAGTAATTGACCACTTCATTCGTATGGCTACAGAACTAGCTCCCAAGCTTGTTGACTCGGACTATGAGCGCCAAATCAGGAAGGCACATCGAGCACGACTACAGAAGGAAGCAAGCTCAAGCTCGAGCCAACAAGCAGATGGCAAAAATTGCGGGAAAACCATTCCCCAGTTGGGAGAACAGGCGGCGCAAGCGATCCCCCCGCTTGTTGTGCCAACAACACATGAGAGGAGTAGTACGCGCGCCAAATATTATTGTGGGCAAACCGTTAGCGTTCCCCAGCATGGCGATGTGGTAATAACAGAGGATCATATAATGCAGGCTCAAATGCTCAATATCTCTGTTGGACAACTCCTCGAAATCGAGCCCATGCCTACGCTTAAAGAATCGGAAATAGCATGGCAATATGTCCGGGGCAAACCTTTGGTCCATCTAGACAAGGTCAAGGACCTCCCAACGAGAATGTATCAATTGCATCAATGGTACATGAACATTACCAAGATTTCCAATCGAGAGTCCCTCATGGTGAATGTCAAGCATGAGCATTATTACCATGAGAAAGCTCTGACCATTGAGTATCCAGAACTATTTCAGTTATACAATCAAGACGCACTCGATAAGTCTATCGTCAGTTGCTATTGTCTATAAGTGATTTCTTTCTGTAATTTAAGTCTGAAGCTAGTTATGTAGTGATAATTTTGATCAATCATTACATGTAATTATCCTCACTATATTCTTTTTCTGTGGTATTATATGCAGGATGAAGATGTATGAAATGAAAAAAGCTGGACGCTATGGCATTGGGTTCATTGACCCAAATACCATTAATCAGGACATATGGCAGATTGAACATTGTCAAGCTGCTGTAGAGGAAAGCATGCTAGAGTTCTTGAAGCACCACAATACCAATGAAGATATACTACTTCCTTACAACTTCCCGTGAGTCACACTGTCTTGTACTACAAATTCTGTTTTTGCTTACTAGCTAGCTAGATGTTAATAATTAAGTGTATACGGTTTACGGTAGTTGATTAATTTTATGCACATGCCCGCTTAATTAAGACATGCAAACGTGTGCGTATGCAGTTGGCACTGGGTCTTGTTAGACATTAAATTTGAGGAAGGAAAAGTTGAATTACTGGACTCACTAACTAAAGAAGATAAATACTACACCATCATGAAGGGGATAGTCAACAGGTAATTTTAATCATTATTAACTATTAGTTCCTGATATGAACTATTTAATAACCCCTTTATTAATTTTCTTTGCCGGCGGGCAGGGCATGGGCAAAGTTCATCAAGGTGACTCCAGGCACGTGGCTAAAAAAGTTGTTTTGGCATCGACCCAAGGTAAGTAATTAAGTAGTACTAGCTAGCTACCATCTCTTTAATTCTTGTTTCAATATCATTAATTAATTATTATGCTTGATTAATCATTATCTGATTCAATTCCATTCTCGTAAAGGCCCTGAGGCAGGCGAAAGGGGATAATCTGTGTGCATACTACGTTTGCGAGAACATTCGCATGATGACGTGCGAAAGGAGCAGATCTGATAGACAGGACTAGGTATGTTTTTGTCAGAACACTATTCACACCATTATTGATATCTAGTCACACAACTAACACACATGCATATTGATCTCCTTCTTAACAGTTCAGATCGGTGCGGGATAAGCTCCTACCATCGGACCGCACACAAGCACTTCAAGAGGAAATAGCCGGATTTTTGCTCGACCAGGTCATAGATCCGAAAGGAGAATACTACCCGCTACCGCCCCCATGAACCACTTGTCATCGTGCTCCGAAGGCACCAAGGCAACATGTGGGAGAAATTTTATATGTATATACATGTGTATGTGTGAATAGTTAATGGTGTTGGCTGTGAGACATTCGATGATATATATGCGGTTCTACGTACGAGAAAATCTATTTAATATATATGCATAACGTGTACAATTTGTAGTATCGTGAAATACCAGCAAACAAAAAAGAATTAAATGGAAAATAAAGCCAAATTGAAAACACAAAATTAAAGCAAAAATTAAAAAAAAAACATTTAGTACCGGTTGGTGTTACCAACCGGTACTAATGTCCTACACGCACACGGGCCTGGCTCGTGCCACGTGTTTGCACTTTAGCGTCGGTTCGTGATGAACCGGTACTAAAGGGGGGGGGCTTTAGTCCCCACTCTTTAGTGTCGGTTCGCCAACCGGCACTAAAGGCCGTCACAAACCGGCACTAAAGGCCGGTTCTGCACTAGTGTACTTAAGGACTCCCACTTAGATAGACATCCCTCTAGTCATCTAAATGATCACGTGATCCATATCAACTAAACCATGTTCGATCATCAGGTGAGATGGAGTAGTTTTCAATGGTGAACATCACTATGTTGATCATATGTACTATATGATTCAGGCTCGACCTTTCGGTCTCCAGTGTTCCGAGGCCATATCTGCATATGCTAGGCTCGTCAAGTTTAACCCGAGTATTCTGTGTTAGCAAAACTGGCTTGCACCCGTTGTATGTGAACGTTGAGCTTATCACACCCGATCATCACGTGGTGTATTGGCACGACGAACTGTAGCAACAATGCATACTCAGGGAGAACACTTATACTTTGAAATTTAGTAAGGGATCATCTTATAATGCTACCGCCGTATTAAGAAAAATAAGATGCATAAAAGATAAACATCATATGCAATCAAAATATGTGACATGATATGGCCATCATCATTGAGGGAGTCCTGGACTAGGGGGTGTCCGGATAGCCGAACTATCATCATCGGCCGGACTCCAAGACTATGAAGATACAAGATTGAAGACTTCGTCCCGTGTCCGGATGGGACTTTCCTTGGCGTGGAAGGCAAGCTTGGCGATACGGATATGTAGATCTCCTACCATTATAACCGACTCTGTGTAACCCTAGCCCTCTCCGATGTCTATATAAACTGGATGGCCTTAGTCCATAGGACGAACAACAATCATACCATAGGCTAGCTTCTAGGGTTTAGCCTCCTTGATCTCATGGTAGATCTACTCTTGTAATACCCACATCATCAATATCAATCAAGCAGGACGTAGGGTTTTACCTCCATCAAGAGGGCCCGAACCTGGGTAAAACATTGTGTCCCTTGTCTCCTGTTACCATCCGCCTAGACGCACAGTTCGGGACCCCCTACCCGAGATCCGCCTGTTTTGACACCGACATTGGTGCTTTCATTGAGAGTTCCTCTGTGCCGTCGCAATCAGGAGGGATGCCCTTTCCCGTCTTTAAAGACGGCGCCGTCTCCAAGGGAGCTTTGGCCACCGGCCAAACTATCCGGCTTGGTGGTTTTCTTATGACCGCCTGTTCGGCCACCGCTCCAACAATGACCTCTCAGGTCATGAAAAGCGATCTTCACATCAACTCGGAATTCGCCGAGCAGCTAGATCCGATGGAGCTCTCCTCCGTAAATGAGCTCTTGGATCGCATCGCCGCCCTGGGAGTCGCTATAGACTACGATCAGATTGGGCTTAAAACTGATCTGAGAGAAATTAACTCTCCCGAGGCTACCCACCACGTTACTGTGGTAGAGGAACAACGCGGCGACTCTTCTTCTATGTTAAAGACCAGTTATGTCCGGATTCTCGACCCCCCCATGCCGGATTCCTGCAGAGGGACGCACGTCAATCAAGTACTGAACCTAAAGTTAGGCATCGGACCAGATTTGTTGGATAACATCCAGCAATCCAAGCTTCCAAATCCGGAAACTTCTCGGCCTTTGAGCCTCAGATTGGGCGGGATTCCGAATTTAATTCCGCCCGCCCACCCAAACATAAGCGATCTATCTCAAATACGACAAGAGCCCGATGAAACAGTACATCATTACTGGGCCAGATTCCTCCTGGTCATGGACAGGATAAAGGACTGCCGTGAGGAAAGCACAATCTCAATTTTCTGCAACAATTGCACGGACAAGGGAATCATGAACGCCATAAGTCGTCGCGAAGTTACACGCTTCGCCGACCTGGCGACCATAGTACAAAAATACTGTGCGATGGAGAGTGCCTGGAAAACCGAAACCAGGTTTTGGGACAATCCGGCCCTGAACATAACCCTAGTTCGAAATAAAAGGGTGCGTCATACTCAAGCACCTGGGTCAAAAACCAAAAAGCAAAAACCCCCTAAAGGGCACGGAACCGTACTGGAGGGATGGCTCAACGGACCCTGTAAAATCCATAGTACAGAGGGTGCCACTCCAACACATAGCCTTCGAGCATGTTGGATACTACGGCAGGTGGCCAAAAGTGGCGAAGGTTTTCTAGCCCCGGGTAACCAGCCCAACAGTACCAGTACGGTATTAACAGTCTTCGAGACTTTCACATCAAATAATATGCAGAAACAAACAATCCGCAGCCTCGCCGAAGTCTACCAAGTAGCAACAACAAATCCATGGAGCGACACGGCTATCACCTTCAATGCCAGCGACGAACCTAAATTCCGAACAGCCCAAGCACCAGCCGCATTGGTCCTCAGTCCGATAGTGGACGGCTTTCGTCTTACCAAGATACTCATGGATGGCGGCAGCGGCTTAAACCTCATCTACGAGGAAACCCTCCAAAAAATGGAAATAGACTGGAGCCGCATTGAGCGAAGCAGCACAACCTTTAGAGGAATAATCCCTAGTCGGGAAGTACGCTGCATAGGAAAAATCACACTAGATGTAGTGTTCGGCTCACCGGACAATTACAGGTCCGAGGAGGTCACGTTCCAAGTGGCCTCGTTCGGCAGTGGATATCACGCCTTGTTAGGGCGAGAGGCATTCACAATTTTCCAAGCTATACCCCATTACGGGTACATGAAGCTTAAAATGCCCGGGCCCAATGGAATCATCACTCTTGTCAGTGATCCAGATATAGCACTCCGCGTTGAAAATAAGACAGCCGCACTAGCCCTAGAGGCACTATCCGAAGCCCTAGCGGCAGAGGAACTCACTGCGCTGCGCTCCATGGTGAATAGGGACGATGTAATACTCGATAAGAGATCTAAGTCCACCTCTTTTAAACCAGCAGACGAAATAGTCAAATTCCAGGTCCATCCAACGGACCCCACAAAGACGGCCTCCATTGGGGCACAATTAAACCCTGATGTAGAAGCCGCACTATGAGAATTCCTTCGGGAAAATTGGGACATTTTTGCCTGGCACCCTTCAGATATGCCAGGAATCCCGCAGGCTGGCAGAACACAGCCTAAATATCCTAAAAGGATTCAAGCCAGTCAAACAGGCTCTTCGGCGATTTTCCGAACCCAAAAGACAGGCAATGGGAGAGGAGTTAGCCAAACTCTTAGAAGCCGGATTCATCAGAGATATAAAACATCCGGACTGGCTAGCAAACCTGGTAATGGTACCAAAAAAGGACAAATCCTGGCGCCTTTGTGTCGATTTCAAAGACCTTAGCAAGGCCTGTCCAAAGGATCCTTTCCCCCTCCCCCGCATCGACCAAATCATCGATGCTACCGCAGGGCACGACTCATTGTGCTTCCTCGATGCATACTTCGGATACCATCAAATCAAGATGGCGGAAACAGACCAGGCCGCAACGGCATTCATTACTCCATACGGACCATTCTGCTTCAACACAATGCCCTTCGGACTCAAAAACGCCGGCGCAACATATCAGCGCATGATTCAGACATGTCTGGCTACCCAGATAGGCAAAACAGTGGAGGCATACGTAGACGATGTGGTCGTTAAGACCAAACACGTCGAAACTCTAGTAGACGATTTGAGGCTTACATTCGACAACCTCTGAGCATATAACATTAAGCTCAACCCGGAAAAATGTGTTTTCGGCGTACCAGCCGGAAAGCTCCTGGGCTTCATTGTATCCGGTAGAGGAATTGAAGCAAACCCAGCCAAGATCCGAGCTCTGTCACAATTGGATATCCCAAAAGACCTCAAACAAATACAAAAACTAACTGGATGTGTGGCGGCTCTAAGCCGCTTCATCTCCCGTTTGGGAGAAAAGGCACTGCCCCTCTATCGCCTCCTCCGGCGCACCGAACACTTCGAATGGACGGATGCCGCCATGGCCGGACTCGAAGAAATTAAGGCCATATTGGCAACAAATCCGGTCCTGGCCGCGCCCAACCTGGGCGAACCGATGTTATTATATATCGTGGCAACACATCATGTTGTCAGCGCGGTACTCGTTGTTGAACGAGAAACAGAAGGGCACAAATTCCCTCTTCAAAAACCAGTGTACTACGTACCCACTGTCTTAACTCCATGCAAGTCCCGGTACCCACATTATCAAAAGATAGCATATGCGGTGTTCATGGCATCCCAGAAGCTGCGACACTACTTTCAAGAGTGTTCCGTAACAGTGGCCTCCGAAGTACCTCTCAACGATATTATAAACAACCGCGACGCGACGGGCAGGATTGCAAAATGGGCCATTGAGCTCTTACCATTTGACATAACCTACAAACCACGACGAGCTATAAAGTCGCAAGTTTTGGCTGACTTCATCGCCGAATGGACCGAAGCCGAACTCCCTAAAGAGTACGGCGCATACTCCAATTGGATCATGCATTTCGACGACTCCAAAATGTTGGCCGACTTGGGGGCTGGCGTCGTCTTGACGTCCCCAACCGGAGACACAGTCCAATAGTACTTCAAATAATGTACACGGACACCAACAACGCAGCCGAATACGAGGCCCTTCTACATGGTCTCCGGATGGCAATCTCCATGGGTATTCAACGCCTAGAGGTGCGCGGGGATTCAAACCTCGCAATATCCCAAGTAAATGGAGACTTTGACGCCAAGGATCCGAAAATGGCAGCCTACCGTAACGCCGTCCTAAAAATGTCAGCTCGGTTCGAAGGACTCGAATTCCACCATGTAGCCCGGGATAATAACTAGGCAGCAGACGTGTTGGCACGCATCGGCGCAGAACGCGACGCCGTCCCTCCAAACATCTTCCTGGAGCGGCTCTTTAAGCCATCCGTATTATGGGAAGAGGAGTCCGGAAATAACAACCCGGAACCAACTGCACCACCCAACACGGAACATTCTGACACAATCGGTGGCTCAGCCAATGAAATAACACCTTCAGCCCACGAAATAATGGCAGTAATTACCCCGTGGACGGAACCATTCCTAGCCTACTTAATTAGGCAGGAACTTCCCGAAGACCAAAATGAGGCCCGCTGCATAGTTCGGCGATCTAAAGCCTACAAGGTCCATGAGGGAGAACTTTATAAGAAAAGCACAACCGGAGTCCTTCAAAGGTGTATCTCCGAAGAGGAAGGGCGAAATCTCCTGGCTGAAATTCACGCCGGACTCGGCGGGCACCACGCCGCAGCCCGGGCCCTTGTAGGCAAGGCCTTCCGTACAGGATTTTATTGGCCGACAGCCCGGGCAGATGCTCAGGACTTAGTCCAACAATGCGTCGGTTGCCAGCTCTTTGCTAATCAAAGCCACATGCCACCCACCGCCCTCAAAACTATACCCATCACTTGGCCGTTCGCGGACTGGGGGCTTGACATGGTTGGACCCCTTAAAGGGGGAACCCACAAGCAAAAATACTTATTGGTCATGGTGGACAAATTCACCAAATGGATAGAGGCCAAGCCAGTCAAAACGGCAGAATCCGGACCTGTGATAGACTTCATATCCGGGGTAGTACACCGTTTTGGCGTCCCCCACAGCATCATCACTGATAACGGCATGAATTTCACGGTCGACGAGGTTAAACTCTGGTGCAAAAACATGGGCATCAAGCTTGACTACGCTTCAGTCTATCACCCTCGAACTAACGGTCAAGTCGAACGAGCAAATGGTCTAATCATGAGCGGCATTAAACCCAGATTAGTGCGGTCCCTCACGGAATCTAACACGCACTGGCTAGAGGAGCTCGACTCCGTACTCTGGGGGCTGCGGACCATGCCAAACCGCACTACCGGATTCACACCATTTTTTATGGTATATGGTGCAGAGGCAGTTTTGCCCTGGGATATAATTCATGACTCACCTCGCGTGCGCATGTACGAAGAAAGAGAAGCCGAGTTGGATCGGCAGGACAGTTTGGATGCCTTAGAGGAGGAGCGCGACGTGGCAAAATCCCGTTCCGCATTCTATCAGCAGCAGGCTCGAAGATATCAAAGCAGAGAAGTATGGGCCAAAACTTACAACGTTGGCGAGCTAGTTCTACGCCTGCCGGACAAGAAAAAGGACAAACTTAAGCCCAAATGGGAAGGTCCCTTCATCATCGACCAAGTCCTTACCGGCAGTGCATACCGTCTACGCAACGCATCTGACAACTGACTCGGGCCGAACCCATGGAACGCAGCCCGTCTCCGAAGATTCTACACCTAGCGCCGGACTCAGAGTTCGTCTCCTTCCTCCGTCCACCTTTCATATTTTTTCACTGTCTTTTGTTTCCCTCCTTTTTCCTCCCTCTTTCAGTAAAAGCCTTTGAGGGCTGATCTGCGCATTGTTCGCACACACTTGTTGCGCTACTCGCACTCGTTATACCTGGGGGCTTCTTTAACAGAAGCTTATTTATACGGGCTTCATGCCCAAAACATGTGTCATACTTCTGCATGTACCTTTTACTCACCATTATATGCATCGATATGACTTAAGTTTTGGCCAAGCTGGGTTGCCTGGCTCCTGTGCTTACCCCTACGTTCCCGATTGTTCGGCTAGGAGGTAAAGGGAGCACCTCTGCGATTGTTACTGCCGGGTCAGCCGGATGTGTACCTCAGACTGGGTGAAGCCGAAGGCTAGCGTTCTTAAGGGAATATTCGGTCGGTGACTTGAAATATGATTTATTACTTATTTATTTATCTGCCCCCAGATGCTTTTTATGCTCTTTTCGCAGTCCGGGCATGCACTTTAGGGCATGCCTCCCAGGGAAAGGAACCCCTAACGGAACTATTCTCCCTGGAAGATGTTTCTTACTAACCATGTAATATAACATAGCTAGTTGGGCACTTGTCTGATAAAGAACTTATGACCCCTACGCCTGGTCTCCATGCATGCCCCGGTTTTTGTATAACCGTGAGGGTATTCGGACACACTCCAGACTGTTGGGTCCCGAGGTGAAGCGAAAAGGTCCGCAAAGACAAACGATCTACAATCCGGCTAGAAGGCGTTTTACATGTCATTTTAAATTACATCGTCAAACTGACTGATTGTACTCCTCTTCAATCCCATCTAACAGGCTGTCTAGTTTACAGTCCCATTGGGAATATTTCACGGCCAACTCTACTTGGCCGTACATCAGGCTCACAGGGATCTCCTTCCCATCGGGCCCCACAGGTCCGACCTCGGCCATGTGGTTTGGATCAGCCTTCGTGTACCGCGTCTTCACCATGGCCTAGGCCTCCTTGGCGCCTTGACGGCAGGCCGATATCTTCCACAGACGGAAGCGCTGCCGTACTCCCTGAAGCTTCTCAGCAAGCCCTCCAAGACCCTCGGGTAGGGAGACGGATGGCCATAAGGCCTGAACGACGCCGTTCATCGCCTGCCGCACATGTTCGTGCAGTTGCAGCAGCTCGGGAAGAAGGTCACCCGTGGAACCAGGCATTTCCCCCGCCGGACGACCCGTGAGCGCACCTATAGACACATTTCTGTCAATCGACTTCCTCGCCGAACTCTTCTTTTCAAAAGAGTTTGCTCAAGCACTTACTGTAAATGCCGCGACGGAGCCGCCGATTCTCCTTTACTGAGTTAGACAGCTGGACCCGAACATCTTTTAGTTCTTCGCCCAGCTGGGTGTTGGCATCTTGGAGTTTGTTCCTCTCCTGCTGCACCCTCATAAGCACCTTCTCACCGGCCTTCAGCTGGCGCAGCAGATGTTGCTTGTCCGGATCTAGTCCGGCACCCTCTGCAATATTATTGTCAGACTAAACGCACACTCCGCATTTCATAAACTACTTATCTTTTCGAAATATGTATTACCAGAGGGGGTCTCTATGGCTCCCCCGGCGGTGGCTAGTGCGGCCTCAAGTTGGGCCTTGCATTCTTGAAGCTCCTGGGACAGGTGGGTATTCTTCTCCGTAAGATCATGCATAACAAATGATCCTTAAATCAGTTAGTTTAACTATTTTAAGTCTCGGGGGCTACTGGCATATATAACTATTAAAATTCCTCAACCGTATGTCTTTCACATACTGCTCCGTGGCTCTGGTTAAACCATCTTGAGCAGCACGGAGGTGCGCGTCTCCCGCATTAAAGGCATTCAACGCCTCTAGGGAGAAACATGCGTCACGAAGAACTGTCTGATGGCGCCTGTGATTCATGGCGCTCTCCACCTCAGATCTGGTGGCGGATAGCCTGTCGGCATCCTCTGTTGGAGGAGCATCCGGCTCGCGCCTTGTGCTCGCCTCCCCATCCGGACCAGGTGTTGGAGCCTGGCTGGCGGAGGCTTGGTTGGCAACCTCTCCGGGCACAGTCTGGCGAGTGCTCTTTCTCCTGGAAGAATCATGAGCATTAATATAACTCCCAGGAGACTTTCCGTTAAAGACAATGGTGGGCCATACCTTTGCGGCAACGTTTCGATTTGCGCTGCATTCTTCTTCCGCCTGCTGGGCCGCACTGACCCTGGTTGGTCAGTCGCCGCAGGCTCAGCTTCCCGCCGCAAAGGCACCTCCTGCGAAGCACCGTTGGTGTAGGGTGGTCAGAAATAAGCATTAAAAAAGTAATGGTGTCAGGACTTCGGTCGTACTCACCTGGGAAGCCGGGGATAAACCAGGGTAGTCAGTCGTAATGGCGACTAGGGGTGGAACACCCCGTCAATCAGCTCCACCTTTATGTCCGGATCCTCTTCGGAGGCCGGATCAAGGGATCTTCCCGGATCCTCGGGTTGTGGAGTCGGGCTTTGTATGCCCTCCACATCCCGACGCAGTTCCTGCATCGAAATCATAAAGTAAGACACTTAACTTTGAAAGCACGGATCAGATATATAAACGTCCGCTTACCCAGCTCCGAGGGTTATTCATGGAGAATCCATTCAATGGACTCGTGCGGAGGAAGTCCTCCTTCTCACCCTTGTACAAGCCGGACAGGATCTTCACCAGATCGGCGGTCAATCCCGGCCCCTTACGGCCATGACGGGTGGCGTCATTCTCCCCGTTGAAATCCCACATGGGGTGGCCCCTATATTGGAGCAGCTGCACCCCTCGCATAATGCATGTGGCCATGACTCCAATCATGGTCAATCCGGAATGGGCCAGTAACCTTATCCGGCCAATCAGATATTGGACGCTCCTATCATCTTCCCGTTGAGGGCTCCGCGGGCGCCAACTTAGGCGTTTCTTCATAGGAGCATTGCTAAACTCCGGGAGGCCGATCCGAACTGGATCCGGCAGAGGGGCGTCTTCCATATAGAACCATTCCGAAGGCCAGTCTTCAGACGCCTTCTTCGGGGTTCCGGATAGATATCCGGTCCCGGCGATGCGCCATATTTCGGCTCCGCCCACTTGATATATCGACCCCTCATGAGAACGGGGTACGAGGAAAAACAATCTCTTCCACAGTGCAAAATGGGGCTCGATGCCCAAGAACAGCTCTCAAAGAGCTACAAAGCCCGCGATGTGCAAGATGGAGGCAGGTGTGAGGTGGTGAAGTTGGAGTCCATAGAACTCCAAGAGCCCCCAGAGAAACGGATGTATGGGAAATCCGAGTCCCCTTATTAGTGTTGGGGAACGTAGCAGAAATTCAAAATTTTCCTACGCGTCACCAAGATCTATCTATGGAGAAACCAGCTACGAGTAGAAGGAGAGTGCATCTACATACCCTTGTAGATCGCTAAGCGGAAGCGTTCAAGTGAACGGGGTTGATGGAGTCGTACTCGTCGTGATTCAGATCACCGATGATCAAGTGCCGAACGGACGGCACCTCCGCGTTCAACACACGTACAGCCCGGTGACGTCTCCCACGCCTTGATCCAGCAAGGAGAGAGGGAGAGGTTGAGGAAGACTCCATCCAACAGCAGCACAACGGCGTGGTGATGATGGAGGAGCGTGGCAATCCTGCAGGGCTTCGCTAAGCACCTACGGGAGAGGAGATGTGTCACGGGAGAGAGAGGGAGGCAACCAAAGGCCTTAGGTATGATTGCTCCTCCTTTTCCCCACTATATATAGGGCCAAGGGAGAGGGGGAGGGCGCAGCCTTGCCCCCTCCTCCAAGGAAGGGGGTGCGGCTAAGGATGGGGAGGAGTCCATCCTCCCCAAGGCACCTCGGAGGTGCCTTCCCCAATTAGGACTCTTCCCTCTCCAAGTTTCCTTGCGCATGGGCCTCTTGGGGCTGGTGCCCTTGGCCCATGTAGGCCAAGGCGCACCCCCTACAGCCCATGTGGCCCCCCGGGGCAGGTGGCCCCACCCGGTGGGCCCCCGGGACCCTTCCGGTGGTCCCGGTACAATACCGATGACCCCGAAACTTGTCCCGATGGCCGAAACAGGACTTCCTATATATAAATCTTTACCTCCGGACCATTCCGGAGCTCCTCGTGACGTCCGGGATCTCATCCGGGACTCCGAACAACATTCGGTAACCACATACAAGCTTCCTTTATAACCCTAGCGTCATCGAACCTTAAGTGTGTAGACCCTACGGGTTCGGGAGACATGCAGACATGACCGAGACGTTCTCCAGTCAATAACCAACAGCGGGATCTGGATACCCATGTTGGCTCCCACATGTTCCACGATGATCTCATCAGATGAACCACGATGTCAAGGACTCAATCGATCCCGTATACAATTCCCTTTGTCTAGCGGTATTTTACTTGCCCGAGATTCGATCGTCGGTATCCAATACCTTGTTCAATCTCGTTACCGGCAAGTCACTTTACTCGTTCCGTAACACATCATCCCGTGATCAAATCCTTGGTCACATTGCGCATATGATGATGTCCTACCGAGTGGGCCCAGAGATACCTCTCCGTTTACACGGAGTGACAAATCCCAGTCTCGATCCGCATAAAACAATAGATACTTTCGGAGATACCTGTAGTGCACCTTTATAGTCACCCAGTTACGTTGTGACGTTTGATACACCCAAAGCACTCCTACGGTATCCAGGAGTTATACGATCTCATGGTCAAAGGAAGAGATACTTGACATTCGCAAAGCTCTAGCAAATGAACTACACGATCTATTGTGCTAGTCTTAGGATTGGGTCTTGTCCATCACATCATTCTCCTAATGATGTGATCCCGTTATCAACGACATCCAATGTCTATAGCCAGGAAACCATGACTATCTGTTGATCACAACGAGCTAGTCAACTAGAGGCTCACTAGGGACATATTGTGGTCTATATATTCACACGTGTATTACGATTTCCGGATAATACAGTTATAGCATGAATAAAAGACAATTATCATGAACAAGGAAATATAATAATAATACTTTTATTATTGCCTCTAGGGCATATTTCCAACAGTCTCCCACTTGCACTAGAGTCAATAATCTAGTTCACATCGCCATGTGATTAACACTCACAGGTCACATCGCCATGTGACTAATACCCAAGAGTTTACTAGAGTCAGTAGTCTAGTTCACATCACTATGTGATTGACACTCAATGAGTTTTATGTTTCATCATGTTGCTTGTGAGAGGTTTTAGTCAACGGGTCTGAACCTTTCAGATCCGTGTGTGCTTTACAAATCTCTATGTCATCTCCTAGATGCAGCTACCACGCTCTATTTGGAGCTATTCCAAACAACTGTTCTACTTGGAGCTATTCTAAATTATTGCTCCATTATATGTATCCGGTCTCTCTACTCAGAGCTATCCGGATAGGTGTTAAGCTTGCATCGTCGTAACCTTTACGACGAACTCTTTTACCACCTCCATAATCGAGAAAATTCCTTAGTCCACTAGTTACTAAGGATAACTTTGACCGCTGTCCTGTGATCCATTCATGGATCACTCTTGTACTCCTTGACTGACTCATGGCAAGGCACACTTCAGGTGCGGTACACAGCATAGCATACTGTAGAGCCTACGTCTAAAGCATAGGGGACGACCTTCGTCCTTTCTCTCTATTCTGCCGTGGTCGAGCTTTAAGTCTTAACTTCGTACCTTACAACTCAGGCAAGAACTCCTTCTTTGACTGGTCCATCTTGAACACCTTCAAGATCATGTCAAGGTATGTGCTCATTTGAAAGTACCATTAAGCGTTTTGATCCATCCTCATAGATCTTGATCCTCAATGTTCAAGTAGCTTAATCCAGGTTTTCCATTGAAAACACTTTCCAAATAACCCTTTATGCTTTCCAGAAATTCTACGTCATCTCTGATCATTAATATGTCAACAACATATACTCATCAGAAATTCTATAGTGCTCCCACTCACTTCTTTGGAAATACAAGTTTCTCATAAACTTTGTACAAACCCAAAATCTTTGATCATCATCAAAGCATACATTCCAACTCCGAGATGCTCACTCCAGTCCTTAGAAGGATCGCTGGAGCTAGCATACCTTTTAGCATCCTTAGGATCGACAAAAACTTTCTGATTGTATTATATACAACCTTTCCTCACGAAAACTGGTAAGGAAACTCGTTTTGATATCCATCTGCCAGATTTCATAAATACAGCTAATGCTAACATGAATCCGACGGACTTTAAGCATCGGATGAGAAAATCTCATCGTAGTCAACTCCTTGAACTTGTGAAAAACTTTTCGCCACAAGTCGAGCTTCATGGATGGTGACATTACCATCCACGTCCGTCTTCTTCTTAAAGATCCATTTATCTCAATGGATTGCCAATCATCGGGCAAGTCCATCAAAGTCCATGCTTTGTTCTGATATATGGATACTATCTCGGATTTCATGGCTTCTAACCATTTGTCGGAATTTGGGCCCACCATCGCTTCTCCATAGCTCGTAGGTTCATTGTTGTCTAGCAACATGACTTTTAAGACAGGATCACCGTACCACTCCGAAGTAGTACGTGTCCTTGTCATCCTACGAGGTTTGGTAGTGACTTGATCCGAAGTTTCATGATCAATATCATAAGCTTCCACTTCAATTGGTGTAGGTGCCACAGGAACAACTTCCTGTGCCCTGCCACACACTAGTTGAAGAGACAGTTCAATAACCTCATCAAGTTTCCACCATCCTCCCACTCAATTCTTTCGATAGAAACTTTTCCTCGAGAAAGGACCCGATTCTAGAAACAATCCATATTGCTTTCGGATCTGAATTAGGAGGTATACCCAACTGTTTTGGGTTTCCTATGAAGATGCATTTTATCCGCTTTGGGTTCGAGCTTATCAACCTGAAACTTTTTCATATAAGCGTCGCAGCCCCAAACTTTTAAGAAACGACAACTTAGGTTTCTCTAAACCATAATTCATACGGTGTCATCTCATCGGAATTACGCGGTGCCCTATTTAAAGTGAATGTGGTCGTCTCTAATGCCTAACCCATGAACAATTGCGGTAATTCGATAAGAGACATCATGGCATGCACCATATCCAATAGGGTGCAACTATGATGTTCGGACACACCATTACACTATGGTGTTCCGGGCGGTATTAATTGCGAAACAATTTCCACAATGTCTTAATTGTGTGCCAAAACTCGTAACTCAGATATTCATCTCTATGATCATATCATAGACATTTTATCCTCTTGTCACAATGATCTTCTACTTCACTCTGAAATTACTTGAACCATTCAATAATTCAGACTTGTGTTTCATCAAGTAAATATATACAACATCTACTCGAATCATCTGCGAAGTAAGAACATAATGATATTCACTGCATGCCTCAGCACTCATTGGACTACACACATCAAAATGTGTTACTTCCAACAAGTTGCTATCTTGTTCCATCTTTACTGAAACCGAGGCTTTTCAGTCATCTTGCCCATGTGGTATGATTTGCATATCTCAAGTGATTCAAAATCAAGTGAGTTCAAACGGTCCATTTGCATGGAGTTTCTTCATGCATATACACCAATAGACATGGTTCGCATGTCTCAAACTTTTCAAAAACGAGTGAGTCCAAAGATCCATCAACATGGAGCTTCTTCATGCGTTTTATACCATTATGACTTACATGGCAGTGCCACAAGTAAGTGGTACTATCATTACTATCTTATATCTTTTGGCATAAAAATGTGTATCACTACGATCGAGATTCAATAAACCATTTATTTAGGTGCAAGACCATCGAAGGTATTATTCAAATAAATAGAGTAACCATTATTCTCCTTAAATGAATAACCGTATTGCGACAGACATAATCCAATCATATCTATGCTCAACGCAAACACCAATCTCGGTGGTAGAGGGAGCATGCGATGCTTGATCATATCAACCTTGGAAACACTTCCAACATATATCGTCAGCTCACCTTTAGCTAGTCTCCGTTTATTCCGTAGCTTTTATTTCGAGTTACTAACACTTAGCAACCGAACCGGTATCCAATACCCTGGTGCTACTAGGAGTACTAGGAAAGTACACATTAACATAATGTATATCCAATATACTTCTACCGACCTTGCCAGCCTTCTCATCTACCAAGTATCTAGGGTAATCCTGCTCCAGTGGTTGTTCCCCTTATTACAGAAGCACTTAGTCTCGGGTTTGGGTTCAGCCTCGGGTTTCTTCATTGGTGCAGCAGCTGATTTGCCGTTTCATGAAGTATCCCTTCTTTCCCTTGCCCTTCTTGAAACTAGTGGTTTCATCAACCATCAACAATTGATGCTCCTTCTTGATTTCTACTTTCGCGGTGTCAAACAACGCGAATATTTCAAGGATCATCATATCTATCCCTGATATGTTATAGTTCATCACAGAGCTCTAGCAGCTTGGTGGTAATGACTTCGGAGAAACTATCACTATTTCATCTGGAAGATCAACTCCCACTCGATTCAAGTGATTGTTGCACTCAGACAATCTGAGCACAAGCTCAACAATTGAGCTTCTCTCCTTAGTTTGCAGGCTAAGAAAATCGTCGGAGGTCTTATACCTCTTGACGTGGGCACGAGCTTGAAATCCCAATTTCAGCCCTCGAAACATCTCATATGTTCCGCGACGTTTCGAAAACGTCTTTGGTGCCTCTACTTAAACCACTTAACTGAACTATCACGTAGTTATCAAAACGTGTATGTTCGATGTTCGAAACATCCACAAACTACGTTTGGGGTTCAGCACACTGAGCAGTGCATTAAGGACATAAGCTTTCTACTGATCGCATAATCGCTACTATCAACTTTCAACTATATTTTCTCTAGGAACATATCTAAACAGTAGAACTATAGCGCGAGCTACGACATAATTTGCAAAAGGTCTTTTGACTATGTTCAGGATAATTAAGTTCATCTTATGAACTCCCACTTAGATAGACATCCCTCTAGTCATCTAAGTGATTACATGATCCGAGTCAGACTAGGCCGTGTCCGATCATCACGTGAGACGGACTAGTCATCATCGGTGAACATCTTCATGTTGATCGTATCTTCTATACGACTCATGCTCGACCTTTCGGTCTCCGTGTTCCGAGGCCATGTCTGTACATGCTAGGCTCGTCAAGTTAACCCTAAGTGTTTTCGCTGTGTAAAACTGTCTTACACCCGTTGTATGTGAACGTAAGAATCTATCACACCCGATCATCACGTGGTGCTTCGAAACGACGAACTGTAGCAACGGTGCACAGTTAGGGGAGAACACTTCTTGAAATTTTAATGAGGGATCATCTTATTTACTACCGTCGTTCTAAGCAAATAAGATGTATAAACATGATAAACATCACATGCAATCAAATAAGAGTAGTGACATGATATGGCCATTATCATATAGCTCCTTTGATCTTCATCTTCGGGGCTCCATGATCATCTTGTCACCGGCATGACACCATGATCTTCATCATCATGATCTCCATCATCGTGTCTTCATGAAGTTGTCACGCCAACGACTACTTCTACTTCTATGGCTAACGCGTTTAGCAATAAAGTAAAGTAATTTACATGGCGTTCTTCAATGACACGCAGGTCATACAAAAAATAAAGACAGCTCCTATGGCTCCTGCCGGTTGTCATACTCATCGACATGCAAGTCGTGAATCCTATTACAAGAACATGATCAATCTCATACATTACATATATCATTCATCACATCCTTTTGGCCATATCACATCACATAGCATACCCTGCAAAAACAAGTTAGACGTCCTCTAATTGTTGTTTGCATGTTTTACGTGGCTGCTATGGGTTTCTAGCAAGAACGTTTCTTACCTACGCAAAGACCACAACGTGATATGCCAATTGCTATTTACCCTTCATAAGGACCCTTTTCATCGAATCCGATCCGACTAAAGTAGGAGTGATAGACACCCGCTAGCCACCTTATGCATCTAGTGCATGTCAGTCGGTGGAACCAGTCTCACGTAAGAGTACGTGTAAGGTCGGTCCGGGCCGCTTCATCCCACGATGCCGCCGAATCAAGATAAGACTAGTAGCGGCAAGCATATTGAACAAAATCAACGCCCACAACTACTTTGTGTTCTACTCGTGCATAGAATCTACGCAATAGACCTAGCTCATGATGCCACTGTTGGGGAACGTAGCAGAAATTCAAAATTTTCCTACGCGTCACCAAGATCTATCTATGGAGAAACCAGCTACAAGTAGAAGGAGAGTGCATCTACATACCCTTGTAGATCGCTAAGCGGAAGCGTTCAAGTGAACGGGGTTGATGGAGTCGTACTCGTCGTGATTCAGATCACCGATGATCAAGTGCCGAACGGACGGCACCTCCGCGTTCAACACACGTACAGCCCGGTGACGTCTCCCACGCCTTGATCCAGCAAGGAGAGAGGGAGAGGTTGAGGAAGACTCCATCCAACAGCAGCACAATGGCGTGGTGATGATGGAGGAGTGTGGCAATCCTGCAGGGCTTCGCTAAGCACCTACGGGAGAGGAGATGTGTCACGGGAGGGAGAGGGAGGCAACCAAAGGCCTTAGGTATGATTGCTCCTCCTTTTCCCCACTATATATAGGGCCAAGGGAGAGGGGGAGGGCGCAGCCTTGCCCCCTCCTCCAAGGAAGGGGGTGCGGCTAAGGATGGGGAGGAGTCCATCCTCCCCAAGGCACCTCGGAGGTGCCTTCCCCAATTAGGACTCTTCCCTCTCCAAGTTTCCTTGCGCATGGGCCTCTTGGGGCTGGTGCCCTTGGCCCATGTAGGCCAAGGCGCACCCCCTACAGCCCATGTGGCCCCCCGGGGCAGGTGGCCCCACCCGGTGGGCCCCCGGGACCCTTCCGGTGGTCCCGGTACAATACCGATGACCCCGAAACTTGTCCCGATGGCCGAAACAGGACTTCCTGTATATAAATCTTTACCTCCGGACCATTCCGGAACTCCTCGTGACGTCCGGGATCTCATCCGGGACTCCGAACAACATTCGGTAACCACATACAAGCTTCCTTTATAACCCTAGCGTCATCGAACCTTAAGTGTGTAGACCCTACGGGTTCGGGAGACATGCAGACATGACCGAGACGTTCTCCGGTCAATAACCAACAGCGGGATCTGGATACCCATGTTGGCTCCCACATGTTCCACGATGATCTCATCAGATGAACCACGATGTCAAGGACTCAATCGATCCCGTATACAATTCCCTTTGTCTAGCGGTATTTTACTTGCCCGAGATTCGATCGTCGGTATCCAATACCTTGTTCAATCTCGTTACCGGCAAGTCACTTTACTCGTTCCGTAACACATCATCCCGTGATCAAATCCTTGGTCACATTGCGCATATGATGATGTCCTACCGAGTGGGCCCAGAGATACCTCTCCGTTTACACGGAGTGACAAATCCCAGTCTCGATCCGCATAAAACAATAGATACTTTCGGAGATACCTGTAGTGCACCTTTATAGTCACCCAGTTACGTTGTGACGTTTGATACACCCAAAGCACTCCTACGGTATCCAGAAGTTATACGATCTCATGGTCAAAGGAAGAGATACTTGACATTCGCAAAGCTCTAGCAAATGAACTACACGATCTATTGTGCTAGTCTTAGGATTGGGTCTTGTCCATCACATCATTCTCCTAATGATGTGATCCCGTTATCAACGACATCCAATGTCTATAGCCAGGAAACCATGACTATCTGTTGATCACAACGAGCTAGTCAACTAGAGGCTCACTAGGGACATATTGTGGTCTATATATTCACACTTGTATTACGATTTCCGGATAATACAGTTATAGCATGAATAAAAGACAATTATCATGAACAAGGAAATATAATAATAATACTTTTATTATTGCCTCTAGGGCATATTTCCAACAATTAGGTAGGGGACGAAGCATACCCGCTCTCCTTTGGAGGGATTGGGGACGCTCTCCGCCTGCTTCCCACCCTTGTAGGTGGCCACTCCGGCTCAAACCGGAACCATAAAGGCTGGGGGAAGGTATCCCTCTGCTTGGAGCGTCACTAACTCGCTGTGCGGGACTGAACATCTCCTCCAATCTCCTGGCTGAGGACTGGGAGCGCGAGAGGAGGAGCCGCGTCGACTGTCCATGTTGGAATGGATTTTTGTCAGATGTGCTTCAATGAGTACTTGCGGAAGGAGGATGGTGTGATTCGGATCTGGATCCTCGCCTCTCTTATAGGCAGCTTATTCGCGCAGCTAGGGGGTAAAACATAAAAATACCCTGGCTTTTCGCATTCATACGACATGTGGAAGAGGGCCATTATTGGACGTAGAAGCCAAGGAGCGCAACATTTATAAGGAAACCGGACACTATTCGGCAAACACATGGAATATGGAGGAGAACCCGCCTTGCAAATGCCAAAGACAATATACGCGCCGGACTCGTCGTAATTGAAGCCTGGTTCTGGGGCTACTGAGGGAGTCCTGGACTAGGGGGTGTCCGGATAGCCGAACTATCATCATCGGCCGGACTCCAAGACTATGAAGATACAAGATTGAAGACTTCGTCCCGTGTCCGGATGGGACTTTCCTTGGCGTGGAAGGCAAGCTTGGCGATACGGATATGTAGATCTCCTACCATTGTAACCGACTCTGTGTAACCCTAGCCCTCTCCGGTGTCTATATAAACTGGATGGCCTTAGTCCATAGGACGAACAACAATCATACCATAGGCTAGCTTCTAGGGTTTAGCCTCCTTGCTCTCGTGGTAGATCTACTCTTGTAATACCCACATCATCAATATCAATCAAGCAGGACGTAGGGTTTTACCTCCATCAAGAGGGCCCGAACCTGGGTAAAACATCGTGTCCCTTGTCTCCTGTTACCATCCGCCTAGACGCACAGTTCGGGACCCCCTACCCGAGATCCGCCGGTTTTGACACCGACAATCATCTTGTGCTCGTGATCTCCATCACCGAAGCATCGTCATGATCTCCATCATCACCGGCTTGACACCTTGATCTCCATCGTAGCATCGTTGTCGTCTCGCCAACTATTGCTACTATGACTATCGCTACTGCTTAGTGATAAAGTAAAGCAATTACATGGCGATTACATTTCATACAATAAAAGCGATGACCATATGGCTCCTACCAGTTGTCGATACCTTTGTTACAAAACATGATTATCTCATACAACATTTATATCACATCACAACAAGCCCTGCAAAAACAAGTTAGACGTCCTCTACTTTGTTGTTGCAAGTTTTACGTGGATGCTACGGGCTTCTAGCAAGAACTGTTCTTACCTACGCATTAAAACCACAATGATTTTTCATCAAGTGTGTTGTTTTAACCTTCAACAAGGACTGGTCGTAGTCAAACTCGATTCAACTAAAGTTGGGGAAACAGACACCCGCCAGCCACCTATGTGCAAAAGCACGTCGGTAGAAATAGTCTCATGAACGCGGTTATGTAATGTCCCTCCGGGCCGCTTCATCCAACAATACCGCTGAATCAAAGTAAGACGTTGGTGGTAAGCAGTATGACTATTATCGCCCACAACTCTTTGTGTTCTACTCGTGCATATATCATATACGCATAGACCTGGCTCGGATGCCACTGTTGGGGAACGTAGTAATTCAAAAAAATTCCTACGATCACGCAAGATCTATCTAGGAGATGCATAGCAACGAGACGGGAGAGTTTGTCCACGTATCCTCGTAGACCGAAAGCGGGAGCGTTTAGTAACGCGGTTGATGTAGTCAAATGTCTTCACGGTCCTATCGATCTAAGTACCGAACGTACGGCCCCTCTTATTTAGCACACGTTCAGCACGATGACGCCCCTCGAGCTCTTGATCTAGTAGAGGACGAGGGAGAGTTCCGTCAGCACGACAGCATGGCGACGATCTTTATGATGTTACAGGCGTAGGGCTTCGCCTAAGCACTATGACGATATCACCGAGGTGTGTAACTGTGGAGGAGGGCACTGCACACGGTTAAGAGAACTTGATGTGCTTTGGGGTGCCCCCTGCCCTCGTATATAAAGAAGTAGAGGGGGAGGCCGGCCTGCCCTTGCAAGGCGCGCCAGGAGAAGGGAGTCCTACCAGGACTCCAAGTCCTAGTAGGATTCCACCTGGTGGAAGAGGGCAAGGAAGGGAGAGGGAGAGGGAGAGGGAAAGGGGGGTCACGCCCCTTCCCTTGTCCTATTCGGACTCCCCATGGGGGGCGCCTCCCCTATGCGGGTTGTCCTCTCTCTCCCCTATGGCCCATGTTGGCCCATTACTTCCCCGGGGGGTTCCGGTAACCCCTCCGGCACTCTGTTTTTACCCGGTACCACTCAGAACTCTTCTGGTGTTCGAATAACATGGTCCAAAATATCAATCCTTATGTCTTGATCATTTCGAGACTCCTCGTCATGTGCGTGATATCATCCGGGACTCCGAACAAACTTCGGCCATCAAAAACACATAACTCATAATACAAATCGTCATCGAACGTTAAGCGTGCGGACCATACGGGTTCGAGAACTATGTGGACATGATCGAGACACATCTCCGATCAATAACCAATAGAGGAACCTGGATGCTCATATTGGCTCCTACATACTCTATGAAGATCTTTATCGGTCAAATCACATAACAACATACGTTGTTCCCTTTGTCATCGGTATGTTACTTGCCCGAGATTCGATCGTCGGTATCATCATACCTAGTTCAGTCTCATTACCGGCAAGTCTTTTTACACGTTCCGTAATACTTCATCCCGCAACTAACTCATTAGCCACATTGCTTGCAAGGCTTATAGTGATGAGCATTGCCGAGAGGGCCCAGAGATTCCTCTCCGAAACACAGAGTGACAAATCATAATCTCGATCTATGGCAACCCAACAAACACCTTCGGAGACACCTGTAGAGCATCTTTATAATCAGCCAGTTACGTTGTGACGTTTGATAGCACACAAGGTGTTCCCCCGGTATTCGGGAGTTGTATAATCTCATAGTCTAAGGAACATGTATAAGTCATGAAGAAAGCAGTAGCAATGAAACTGTAACGATCATAATGTTAAGCTAACGGATGGGTCTTGTCCATCACATCATTCTCTAATGATGTGATCCCGTTCATCAAATGACAACACATGTCTATGGTCAGGAAACATAACCATTTTTGATTAACGAGCTAGTCAAATAGAGGCATACTAGGGACATTTTGTTTTGTCTATATATTCATGCATGTACTAAATTTCCGGTTAATACAATTCTAGCATGAATAATAAACATTTATCATGATATAAGGAAATATAAATATCAACTTTATTATTGCCTCTAGGGCATATTTCCTTCAGATGACTGCAGCTACGGCGGGGGCAACATTTTATATAGCAATGGTGGGCGTATGAGGGATGGACAGGTGATGCCGAAGTAGGCACCTCGGCAACCGCGGGCCATTAATATGGGCGGCAGACGGACGGACGGGCGGCCGTCGTGTCGTTTGAACGTGAAGCAATCGCCTGCACTGGTTAGCGCCGCAGGCGGCTCTCTTTCGGCCGCCACACCACTTCAGTGCCGGTGCCAGTGGGCGGTTGCGTCCGCGCTGGCTGGGCATGAATGCAGGCACTGACACTCTGCAGCAGCGTTGACCGTTTTGGGCGGGAAGCATGCGCTGGTGAGGAAGAGGGTTTGGGTGGGCTAGTGTAGTTAGAAGCGGGCTTGGGTGCTGTTCGGACGCCCGCAAAGCCCCCTCTCCCCTCCCATGTTTTTCAGTTTATAGAAGAAAGTACGTTTGGACCGTGCCGCGGGCCGATACAGGACCTTATTAAATGACTTCTGTTATGTTGACGGATGCTGACTGTTTGAAGATCAGTGTTGGAAACGCCCTTAGCAGTAAACAATGACATTAACTTGAAGAAGATAGACATAACATCCATAAGCAGGAACATTCAATGTTTTTCCGTTGAAATGCTATAGCGCTAGTACAGGGTTGCTGGACCAACTTTGGGTGCGTTTGATTATCCGGCAAGCCCTTGCTTAGCGTGGCCAAGTAAGGGAGCGATGGATTTGATTCGTCAGTTAGCTTGCCTTGTTGCCAGCTGTTGCCGGCTTTTTATTCTATCGAGCGAGCAAGCCAAATCGGCTAGCCTCCGTCGGCGAGCCTAGCTTTGCCTAGCAAAGTAAACCGGGAAGGGATCCAAACGGACCTCGGCTCTCCCTGGGAAATGGGAGAAGGCGTGAACCCGCTGAACACCCAAGCTACAGCCGACGAACCTGCGAGAGGATGCACAAGTTCCAAGCTGGCAGAGTCATCATGCTTGTCACATCCGAAGAAACTTGAATACACCCTGAGCACGAATGCACGATTGTTGCTAGTACTAGTTGTACATCAACCACTCATGAATATAAATCATGAATGCAGTAGGAGTAATAAAAAGTGGAAATAATGCGTTACCTAGAAAAGAACGGAAGGTCGATCAGCACCAAAGGAGGAAAAGCTGCATTTTTTTCATCATGAATTTGAGAAATTTTTGCAAGTCGAGTCGATATCAGAAAAACCTTCTTTCCTCTTCTTTTTCGCCCGGTCTGATTGGACTTGCTCAGAAAAAGCTCGACAAGGTCCACATCTCGTCCGTGCGTATACAATGTAGGAGTTTGTGCCAATCACATCCGTCAAGTCATGGTACCCGCGCAGCCTCTCGAATCTTGTGGCCACAATAACAAGAGCATCTAGAACCGGTCGCTTCATGTATGTCTCAAACGTCCAAACAATCTGTCTGGTTACCAGAAAGACATTTTTACCGGAGCCGGTATCTACGGGCAAAACATCCGCCGTCAATCTGCTTTGTGATTCGTGTAATAAGAGATTCCCATCAATTATATAGTAGTGTATTTAATCAGATCCTTATGTATATTGACATTAAAACATCACTATCAGCTGGCCCACCACTGCTTGTGCACAGGTGCATGCATATTTAAGACAGATTTTCTCTCCCATCTCTCCTTAAGAACACACATGTACTTTAAATTTTCTTTGATATTTTAGACCATTCTTATCTTTTAAATCATAATTTTGTTTTTGAGTTCTTTTATATATTTGAACTCCTGGCGCCAAGACCTTTAGAACGAGATCAATCTTGAATACATTCAAACATGTTTAAACTTCAACGTTTCAAATAAGTGAAATCAGTTTTCTGAAATATGTGAAATAAGTTTTGTGATTTGAGCGGAACCAATTTTTTGAAATAAGTAAAAAAAATCATGCATATGAAGCATAGTTTAGTGTGAAATATGTGAAGCTTGTTATTTAAAAAATGGTAAACTTATTTCAAATTACTTTTAAAAATTAGTGAAATCTAATTTGAAACAAGCGATTTTTAAAAAAATCACTTTTTGAAATAAGTGAGTCCCGTTTCCCAAAATAAGTGAAACAAATATTTTTAAAATAGTGAAATCCTTTTTCATGTAGATGACACATATTTCAGTGTGATATATGTGAAACTTGTTATTTAGAATTTTGAAACTAGTAATTTCAAACATGTGGAAATAATTTTTTCAAAACTTTTTTTAGAAATGACCGAAATCTATTTTATGAAGTGAGTTGAATTATTTTTAAAATAAATGAAATTGATTTTTGAATAATTGAAATCAGTTATTCAAAACGAGTGAAATATATGAAACGTGTTTTTTTATGTGAGCTGGATTGTTTAATGTGTGAAACTTATTATTCTAGTATATGGAACTGTTTATATTTCAAATATATGCAACATATTGCAATGTGTTTGTCAACAACCATATCTCAGAAAATATATGTGAAAATATATGAAACGGGTATTTCAAATATGTGAAATAGATTGTTCCAATGTGTGAAATTGATTATGTTCGTGAAGCTGCTTACTCCTGATTGTGAAAATGATATTTAGGAAATATAATTGCAAGTGAAATATGAAACTACAAAATTTAAATATGCATGCATTATATTTAAAGCGGTGAAATCTGTAATATGAAATGAGTGAATCAGTTTTCGAAATGGAAGGAATCATCTTTTAAAAATGGATGAAATATGTTTTTTCTAAATGTGTGAAATATGTCTTTTCAAATTAGTGAATTCATATTTTTTTAAATGAGTGAATTGTTATTTTGAATCAACTAAAAAAGATGAGTGAAATATGTTTTTCAATTTGAGTAAAATATGTATTTAAAATCAGAAAAATTAAAGCTAGTTCAAATGTATCCATAATTGATCTTGTTCGGAAGCTCTTCTCGCTATGAATTCAAATATATAAAAAAATCAAAATAGGAGTTCCCATTAAAAGATATCTATGATCCAAAATTTCACAATGAAATTAAATGGAAATATTTTGATGGGGAGAGAGAGAGAGAGAGAGAGAGTATTTAACTTGCATGCAATTGGTCTTGTCGTACATTTCTTCTCTCTCCTGACAAAAGCTGACAAGTGCATGCAAAGGTCCACATGTATTCATGTATACTCTATTCATGTCTCTTATACATCAAAAGGGGCACCAATCTCGAAAACAACAACAACGGTGGATGATGCACCGGTAGGTACCGGCTCCCGTAAAAAAACTTTTTCGGTCTGGTTACTACCTGGTCAAAAAATTGTCACCCAGCTGGACCTGGCAAACAGAGCCCAAACATCTGGATATCCAGCGCCCTCACGCTCAGTCCATATGTGGGACGGGTACTGAGAGGCTCGAACGCGCCTCATGTCTGCCATGTAGGTTGTGGCCCGCTATGGCCTGCCATGACTCCACAAATACCTCACCATCGGACGAAGCCCTTGTTAAAGTCCACACTCGACTGCTCCGCTTCACCTTTATTGTTCTCATGTTTCATCCCCTTCCCTCCATTCTCATCCTCTTCCATCCACCATGGCCGGCTTTGGCAGCTCCTTCAGCAATTAGACCAACCCCGTCGATTGGGACGGGCTCTTGAAGGAGGACGACTACGGCACCGGACGACGAGGAGCTCGTGCACCCGCATTGCCATGGAGCAATCGCATGTGAACATCGGAGGAAGCTCGACCTCCGTGCCATCCCTGATGTCTCTGAGACACATTGTGGTCAAGCGTGGTGGCCCGTTGCGCTCTGCGCCTCTCCAAATCCACCGCCGGGCACGCCACCCCTTCCCCTTCGATCCCAGCTCCTCTCGGGTAGCGTTGAGTGCTCATGCCCGGGCTGAGCCAGCAGATTAGGATGCCGGAGTCAGAGGCCAAAGCCGCCCGCCGCGAGAGGCAGGGGGTGGGAGAGGCCAGCTCCTCCCACACACACGCGCGAGATCCACGCATGTCAACCAGGAGGAACAGCTCCTCCGCGATGTTCTCCGTCGGTCGTTGACCATGGTGGAGACAAACTCAAAGGTACTCCAGCTCGGAACCGACGTGTCGGAGGGCCTCGCAATGCGGAAGGAGATCCCCAAGGCCAAGGTGTTGCGACACGCAAAGGAGCATGCATGCGCCGTCCGACGTCTCGCCGGCATCATCTCGTCACCATCGAACAACGACACGACTAGCACGGACGACGACACACCTCCCGCGTGGACGCCTACACAGAGGACTACTACCGACGCACCGGTGAGCACAAGAGGAAGGACCCGGCGAGGAAATGGGAATGTTTCTAGCCCTACTCCACCCGATAAATGGCGAGTGGACATGCAACCACGCGAGGTTGTTATCCAGCCTGCCCATTCCCACGTGATTCATGCAGTTCGAATACATCAAGCGTGTATAATGATTTTCTTGCATTGTATACAACTTGTATTGCATGTGTACTTATCTCTGACCTCTGACCTTGCCAGTAGCAGGCCCATAATGCAGCCCCACGCATTGAAGGCGATGCACATTAAGTATATGTCAGTCCCAATAACTATCTGCACCACGCTCCCCTCAGCCTTTTTAAATGCCTAGCTTGCTTGTTTCTACTTCTCAACTATTTTTCTCCGTGATCACTCCATACCTCACAGTCTCGCTGGAGTTCACAAGCATGTGTTCATGCATGTCCCGGCATAGCTCCACCCCACCTCCATCACACGCCATCGCCAAACACAATCCCCTCTTGTTCAGTGTTCCTCTCATGCTCATCTCTCTCTCTCTCTCTCTCTCTCTCTCTCTCTCTCTCTCTCTCTCTCTCTCTCTCTCTCTCTCTCCCCTAGTTTATTGGCTCCTCTAGCATCTCCAGAACGGACACGGCCATGGGGTTGTGTTTTCGTAGCAAAATTCCTAATCTAGGGCTGGCCTGCATGAGAGCTTCTGTTTTGTTTACCAGAATGGACACGGCCATGGGGTTGATTTTGTTCTAATGCTGTTAGCAGAAATTCAGGACCAACTTCTTCTTGCATAACATAAAGGATGCCATTTTCATCTGGCCCCAAGCATGGAATACAGGGTTGTACATGCATAGCAAGCAAGAACCAATTAGCAAGAACTGGAGCAACAACCTTCACCATCCGACGAACTGGATCACATGCATTATGTTGATGAAGGATCCATAGTGCGAGCTGGATGAGTAACTTTTACTTACTAGGAGCAGGCACCATTTACTATGAGCCAGGTCATGAACGTTAATTACACTGATGGGTAGCCTGCAACCCTGCACACTGACCATAAACACAACAGCCTCTCTCTACCAAATTCAGTAATGGCTGGACAACGTCTACTGTATTAATGTTGTGTATTCACTCACTTTCCTTAGTATTGCCACAGTATCCAGTTAAGCACTATATTAAGTGTGAATCGCATGGCAACAATCGTTGGTCAGGATAACATCCTCGCGTGGCATCATGTCCCAAAAATTCGCGTCATACTCCACCTATCTAGTTTATTTTCTACCAAGTTTAATTCATCCCGTGATGAATTATGTCCCTTGAACATTGTCCGATGGACTTTGTTTTTTGGGTCGGATTGTGCTATATGTAGTTTTGATCGACGTTGTGTTGCTTATTTACGTAGTTGCATAGATTGTATGGATTTAAGAAGCACGTGGGCGAGGACAAATGGGTGATGACCGGTCACTGTCCGCGAACGTGCTATGGGCCATGTTTGGCAATACTGGTTGTACAATCAGTAGTCGTCCGGATTTTAGCTTGCCACGCAAAGAATCTATAGAACCTAACACTTCTGAAAGTTGCACGAAGGCATATCACCATACAATCTCTCTGAGCTTGTACTTGTAGCTAGGGCAAGCAAACTTACCTTTTTTTTGCGGGTTGGCAGACAAACTTACTCATCTTTGTGCTAGGGCATATTGCCTTGGTTGAGCCATAGCAAAAGTGGTGCCAACCCCCAGCAGATCTGACGAGAAGAGGAGCCTAGAACGCACTGGCCGCTAGCGCCCGAAGATTCCCGAGAGTCTTACATGCAAGGACAGGGCCATTTGCATGCAAGGACAACAATTTCGTGTTTCCCCGGGGACCCGCGCCTGCTCTCGGGACTGGATCGCACTGACAACGCACGAGCTTGGAGCGGTGGCTCCCCGCCGCCGCTGACACCACACCACATGGCGTGTTGTGCAGCGCGCCCATGGACCGTGTCTATGCTCCATGGGGAAGGACGTGTGTGTGAGGCGTTTCCAGGAGCATCCGCCACGACCGGGTGGCGGTTGGCCACGTGACGGCGCCCACGAGCACCACGGAGCAGAGAGCGCCACTTTTTTCTTTTTGAGACAAGCAGAAAGCGCCACTTGGGAAGGAGTTGGGGCCCCGCCGCTGGCTCCGCCGTGCGACCGTGGGCCGTCGCGACTCACTGGGCCCGCTCCCAGCCGCGCCCGCGCCGGGCGCAGCGGACCGCGGAATCATTCGCGGAGTCTCGCGTTTCGCCCCTCGCAGTTCGTCGGAATTGCAGAATCGTTTGGAATCTACTATCTATCTCGCGTGCCCGTGTCCACGGAATCGTTGATGATCCCGGCGCCTGGTACCGGCACCGGCACCGGCACCGGCAGACGCAGAGTGCGCGCGGCTACTGTGTGCATGTGACGCCTCTGCCTCGCAGCACACCAATCTGTGTGGGCATAGCATTTTTGCGATTTTTGGAGTGGAAAATCGTAACTGTGTTCCTCCCTCCGTCCTCGCAGAAAAGAGAGAAAGAAGTGCGGTCGATACCTCCCTCATCGGCCCATCGCGTCCCTTCCTCCTCTTCGAGCCTCTCCTCGGCTGCCATTCCCTTCCGCCCCCCGCCACCCCAGCCCGCCGCCGGCTATCCCCGGTGGCCAAGCTGTCTCGCCGCCGCCCCGCCTGGCACTGGCACCTTCGGCGTGGACCCCAGCGAAACCACGTGGCCGCCTAACCCGCTATAAATTCCCCACCCCCGCCCGCCTACCCACCGCAGATCACACACAATTCACTCCAGCCCCCCTACCACCGCACTCGAAAACCTCTCTCTCTCTCACTCCAACAGTTTGCAGGAAAGAGAGGGAGAGATCGATCTTGCGTTGCCAAGATGTTCATCGAGAGCTTCCGCGTGGAGAGCCCGAACGTGCGGTACGGCGCGGGGGAGATCGAGTCGGAGTACCGCTACGACACCACGGAGCTGGTGCACGAGAGCCACGACGGCGCCTCCAAGTGGGTCGTCCGCCCCAAGTCCGTCAACTACCACTTCAAGACCAACACCACCGTCCCCAAGCTCGGGTCGGTAACCAACGCTCCTCTCCTCCCCTCCCTCCATACGCGCGCGCAGTGCTTCTCTTATCTTCTGTATAAAACCTAGTTTAATCCTTTAGATTCTGTCGTGTCAAGATCAGTCACTCAGTCGCGGTGTTTCAGTAACTCAGCCCTTCTCTTAATTATCTCCTGATTTATTTAGTTAATTTAATTCGGTCCTGTCAAGATCAGTGCGACCTGTGTTCCATTCGGAACTTCGCCGGCCGTCGTTGACGCTTGTGGGGCTAGGTCGTTCTCGGATCGCTGTCAACCTCTAGTGTTGGATTCTGTTTTCGTTTTCGTTTCTTTTTGGTATTGTTTCCTTGCCAAGAGAGGAGAATCAATGGACGGCAGGAGCCAAACGAACGGTCTCATTTTCGACTTTTTGAGAGAATGCGATGCTTTCGTTGTCGTCTGCAAGATGCTGTTCGGTTTTGGATTATCGCTTACAGATCGGCTATCCGACCAAACCCATCTCCGTAATACGACATGCTTTCCCCGATCTACTAGTTTTTCGCCTGTCGCATGTGCACGTGAGCTCGTAATATTTAAGATTCAGAACAGACTACTCTGTATTTTTTAGATGAGAATTCAGAACAGGGTTTTTGACTCCACCTGGTACAGTATAATAAGATGTCAGCCTTTTTCTTTTGAGAAAGGCCAGAGTATGTCAGCCTGACCAGGCATAATTTACTGCTACTCTGATCCCATGCATTTGTTTGTTTCCCCAGGTTTTCTGATTTTCTCTTTATTTTCATCTACATCTACTCGTAGTATATATTGGGTATTGCAATGCATGTTGGCTACGTGCAGTGTAGTATGAGCCACTTGTCGACAGAAGACGCTGATTATTTGTGGTAATCCTTTTAACTCTGTTTTTGGTGGTACAGGGTGATGCTCGTGGGGTGGGGCGGCAACAATGGCTCCACACTCATGGCTGGGGTCATCGCCAACAGGGAGTAAGTTGTCGCCATCCACGTTGCTTCCATCGTTATACTATAATCTTGATTCTTTCTGCTCTACAGTAGTGCATGTCTCATTTGAGACTGATGGTGAGTTCAATTAATTTAGGGGGATCTCATGGGCGACCAAGGACAAGGTGCAGCAGGCCAACTACTTTGGGTCCCTCACCCAGGCCTCCACCATCAGGGTCGGGAGCTACAACGGAGAGGAGATCTATGCGCCCTTCAAGAGCCTCCTGCCCATGGTAATACCAACATCAAAAAGATATTGCTATGTGAAAAATACTGCCTCCGGTTCCAATTTGATGCTGCATGTGCTGATTTAATGTTGGTTGAAGGGCAGCCAAGTCATGCAAAAAATGATAACAGTGAACCATTTTAGTAGAGAAAATTGTGTATATGTGCCATGATGTTGTCATTGTACCGGTCAAAATGCTACGGGCTCTGTTGACTGTATATGTTCCAGACTTCCAGTTGGCTGCAGATCCTATTCTGACGGTGTTAGAATGATTTTTCAGGTAAACCCAGATGATCTTGTGTTTGGTGGCTGGGACATTAGCAGCATGAACCTGGCTGATGCTATGACCAGGGCCAAGGTGCTGGACATTGACCTGCAGAAGCAGCTCAGGCCCTACATGGAGTCCATCGTGCCGCTCCCCGGCATCTATGACCCGGACTTCATCGCTGCCAACCAGGGCTCCCGGGCTAGCAATGTCATCAAGGGCACAAAGAAAGAGCAGATGGAGCAGATTATCAAAGACATAAGGTATACAGATATGCACGTATACAACTTGACATATATTCCAACATTTGAGAGTAGAATAAATAAAACTCTGAGTTTGGTGCGTGAGCACACATGATTGAGTATGGATAATTCTCTATAACCACTGCGAATATGCTTAAAACAATAACATTACTTAACTGGTATGATTCTATATGCATAATTCTCTACAGCCAGTGGCTTTTGTATGATTGGACAAATTCTCTATAGCCGCCGGCTTTTGTATGATTGGACTCCACGAAGGGTCGTTCTACTGAAATTAAATTTTAAGCCGAGTTACTCATAAAAATGTTACTCCACCAGTCCTTGTTAGTTTCAACATTCCATGCTGAAAACTTCATCAACTTTTAAATTTGCGCCCTCATATGGCTTAATGAAATAGGGAGTTCAAGGAGAAGAACAAGGTCGACAAGGTAGTGGTGCTTTGGACGGCAAACACTGAAAGGTACAGCAACGTCTCTGTTGGGCTTAATGACACGATGGAGAACCTCTTGGCGTCTGTGGACAAGAACGAGGCAGAGATATCCCCATCAACACTGTATGCCATTGCCTGTGTCATGGAGGGCGTCCCGTTCATCAACGGGAGCCCTCAGAACACCTTTGTGCCTGGTGTGTAGCTTGCTCTGCTGACTGTACCTGTATATAGTGTCTGGTTGCAGGCTTATGTTAGTTTCTTTTGTGCAGGGCTGATTGATCTTGCTATTAAGAACAACTGCCTGATTGGTGGCGATGATTTCAAGAGTGGCCAGACCAAGATGAAATCCGTCTTGGTCGACTTCCTTGTTGGTGCTGGAATCAAGGTAACAATCAACTGTCAACTGAACACATGTATACACAGACATTTCTCTGTTACGAAGCATAAACATATGTGGTTTCTGTTCTTGTAGCCCACCTCAATTGTCAGCTACAACCATCTTGGGAATAACGACGGGATGAACCTATCCGCACCGCAGACATTCCGTTCCAAGGAGATCTCCAAGAGCAATGTGGTGGATGACATGGTCTCGAGCAATGCTATCCTCTACGAGCCCGGGGAGCATCCTGACCACGTCGTCGTGATCAAGGTCTGTCGATCTGTCTCTCACCTTCCACGGACAGATGACTGTTGGTGCAAAAACTTGGAATTATATACTGAGGCTTCACCGTTCTTTTGCAGTACGTGCCATACGTTGGAGACAGCAAGAGGGCCATGGACGAGTACACCTCGGAGATCTTCATGGGGGGCAAGAGCACCATCGTGCTGCACAACACCTGCGAGGACTCGCTCCTCGCTGCACCCATCATTCTTGATCTGGTGCTCCTGGCGGAGCTCAGCACCAGGATTCAGCTGAAGGCCGAGGGAGAGGTAAGAGTCTGACGAGATATGTTGCTAGTCTACTCTGTAGTCGAGATATACTTTGGGAGCCAAACTGAAGATTTCGCTGCTCCACTTGCATTTGTGCAGGACAAGTTCCATTCCTTCCATCCGGTTGCCACCATCCTGAGCTACCTCACCAAGGCACCCCTGGTAAGAAACAATTCTCGACTGTTTGCTCTAAATAACCTATAGATAAATAAAGACGATTAACTGACGTGCCACTGAATTCCTCTGTTAACAGGTTCCTCCTGGCACGCCGGTGGTGAACGCCCTGGCGAAGCAGAGGGCGATGCTGGAGAACATCATGAGGGCGTGTGTCGGCCTGGCGCCCGAGAACAACATGATCCTGGAGTACAAGTGAGGAGCGTGGCCCAAGCTCGCGGAGCCGAGAGCGACCGTACGTACGTAGCAAGTGGCGAGGGGCGACGGGAGGGCAGGAGGAAGAAGAAGGCGAGATCGGCTGTGGAATTATTTGGCGGCTTGTCTTTAGTTTCCTTTGCGAATCTTTCCCTGGTTAAGTTTACCCCAGTGAGTGTGTGTCCTTGCGAGACTATTTCGGCTCTCTCCCAAGTCTCTGCGTCTTGGTAGCTTCTCATGGACTCCATGGTGTTGGATGATGTGGAGGGAGGAGGGTGCGTGTTAGCTAAGTTAGTCCACTCCCTCTGTTCGTGTTTTGTAAGTTAATTAGTAGTATGTACTACTAGTATATGGAACTTCCAATCGGTTCACCGGCGAGTTGTGTGCTTTTATCATGTCACCTCAAGGTCGTTCAGGGACGGCGAGCAGTACTGCTTCGAAGATGCAAGCGGAAAATCAAGTAAATAGCATAAAATTACCACAATTCAGGCCTGGAATCCGGAAAACTACCACTTCTCCAAAAAAACTATAGAACTATCACAAAATTAGTCCGTTGTATTAAAAGGCACTAGTGGTGGAATGGCTAGGTTTTAGTGCCATTTATGACAAGGAGGGCCCATCTGTCAGCCCAACGTCAGCCGCCGACTGATGGCGCGCCCGCTGACGAACATTAGCTAGCCCGTTCTAACCGTGTCAAAACGACCCGAGCCGGCTCACTCTCACTAAGTTCTTCTCACTCTATTCTCCTCTCCCATGCTCTCTCAATGACACTGACCACCCCACTGTTAGTCACCAGTGCCCATGCCTTCGTGAAAACCGGTGCCCATGCCTTCGTGGAAGGACGGGAAGGAGAGCGCTGACGAAGACACCAGCATGGGCGACGACTTCATGGACATCGAGTACTTTGTAAGTATTCTCTTCTCCAATTAGTTAGGGCTAGGGTTATTGCATTCGAAGATATTTTTTGTTTCTTACTTTATTGCACCGATTCTTTGATCTTGGTACTAATGGAGTAGGAGACCCCGGGCATCATTTCTGAGCCATTTACTACGGTGCTGCTGTGGTGAGGTGCCCAAGTGCATGTTGCACAAGCTTAGGCCGAATAAGTGTGTTGCTTTTGAAAGAATTGATACTTTTTTTTAAAAAAGAGAGCACTCTCCTCAATTTATTATGAGAAACCACATGTATTTTTATAGGACGCGTCTAGTGGGTGGCCGGCTGCCCACTAGTACGATCGAGCGACCAGCCCAAAAAGGTAAGCCATATCCCCCCGCGGTACAGAAAAGGAAGGGGACAGGCTGCCACCAAGCCCGATCGAGCGGCCCGCACCCCACGCTCCCAGCGCCTTCCACACCTACTCGCCCCCACGTCCCAGCGTACGTACGCAGCGTCCCCACGCCCCACGTACCTACCCAGTGCCTCCCACGCCACACGCTCCGTTCTTCTTCTCCACGAAAGAAGGGGATCCAAGGCCTTCCTTCCTCCTCCTACACAGCCGTCATGGGAGCCCCAAAGTAGAAGAAGGAGCTGCTTCAAAAAAGAAGATCTAAGGGCAAGGTGGTCAGAGCCATACCAGGCAGTAATATCAAGTAGGTAAGCCCCCTCTGCCCCTCTTCACTTCCCCCTTTCTTCTACTGCATATATGTAGGCATATGTAAACCCCCTTCTCCATGGATCTAGGACAAATCCATCGAGAAGCTGCTTCAAAAAAGAGGTGAATCTGGCACATCACACCCGCCTACTTGATGTTACTGCTGGATGTGTTAAACAAGCCAAAAACTACTTGATGCATGCCAAACAAGTTTCTCCAACCTGGATGTGTTAAACAAGCCAACTAAAAACCAGTTCTCTGGCCAATTAAAATATGATTAAAGCCAACTCAACAAGCATTGTAGCCAAAAACTAAACATGTATTCTACCAACTTGTAGTTATTGTTTGCAAATGAACAAATTGACTGTCCAATAGATATGTGCAACGAAAATTCATAAATGTGCAACTGAACATGCATACCAGCCAACTGAACCTATATTTTGGCAACTCGGCATGCATGCTAGCCAAAACTAAAACATGCATTGTATCCCACGTGTATTCGGCATGCATGCTAGCCAAAACTGTAGTATATGTGCAAATAAAAACATGTTTTCTGACCAACTAAAACATGCATGTTGGCCAAAACTGAGAAAATGTATCCTGGCCAACTGAGACATCTATTCTAGCCAACTGAATACATTAACTGTCCAACTGAACATGCATGTTGGCCAAAAACTGAAATAAATGCAACCTGGCTAACTGAGACATCTATTCTAGCCAACTAAAAACATTGAATGTCCAACTGAATATGTATGCTGGCCAAATGAAAAAAATGCATCATGGCAATTGAGACGTCTATTCTAGCAAAACCAGAAATCTGTAGTGCGACAGCAAAAACACAAGAACTTTTGCCCATGGCTAATGAAGCCACAGACCATATTAACATATTCACGCATATAATCTTGTCCCACACATATATTCTGGTCCCACACCTATCGCAAATCTATAGTGTAAAAATATGTTTAATATACCGGAACTAAAAACATAACGACGATGAAAATATATAACTATAATCTGTCATACAATTCTTCTTTCTTCTTTCACCTGGATTTTTTGTCTCAAATGTAACATCAAATTATGTGCAGAAAAATTTGAAACAACTCCTTGCCAACACAGAAAACCTACAGATCATTGCAACAAAACAAAGGGAAAAAGTCAGAAAACTCTGTAGTAAAAAGAAATCATGCTCTTGCCAGCTATTTACTGCAAACTGTGCAACTAACATAACAACTCTGTGCAAACAAAAAAAATATTCATAACTCTTATAATAAAGATTATGCTACAGTCATGTTGCTTTTAGAACTAATATTGTCACAAAATGGTGTGCAACTGCCTATTTACTAAGTTTTTAGGTTGTTTGAAACACTCTTTTCTGTGGTTACCAACAGATGACATCAATTTCTACTTTTTTATATGTGCAGGGAGTGTGTGATAGCATCCAAAAAGGAAAAAAATGCTTGATCTCAATGAGTTGCCTCCTGATCTCAATGAGCTTCCTCATGATACGGATCAGCAGCAACCCAACATACAACAAGGAAAATGGACAGAAAATGGTCGATCTGTTTACTACACGCAAGCAAGTCATGATGGTAACCCTATGGGCCATGACAATGTGGCAGTCCAGTCATCAGACCGTGGTGCCCCTGTAGTGGTGTCTTTGCAGTCAGAGAGCCATACTCTAGATGACACGGGAATCGACGCAAATGTTCCTGGTCCAACCAGGACTGAGCTAGGAGCTAGGGCTGTTGACGGAGCTGTGCAAGGAGAAGAAGGAGAGGATGAGGCTGGTTCTCAACCTATGGAACCCTATGTTGGCATGAGGTTTGACATCCTTCAAATAGCTAAGGATCACTACAACAGCTACGCACTACGGATGGGTTTCTCTATCAAGATGAACACATCTAGACGGACACCCCGCACCAATGAATTGATAAAACAACAGTTTTGCTGCAACAAGTTCAAGAAGCCCAAAGCTGATGATGGAGGAGCTGAGGCTCCTCCTATCCTGGACCCTATTCCAGATCCAAAATCTGTTGACAGTGATGAGGAGATGGAAGAAGAACCTCCAATATTTGCTGAAGAGGAGGCTAGTACTAGTAAGAAGAAGAAGAAGCGCAAACGCGAGAAAATAAAGCAGACTCAGTGCAAAGTGAAAATGTTGGTGAAGCTGATAGATGGGCGATGGGAGGTGACACACTTTTGTTCATGACCACAATCATCCGCTCGTGAACAAACCTTCATTGTCCAAAATACTTGAGATCCCACCAAGGCATCTCGCCTGATGAAAAGGAGTTTTTGCGCATCTTGTATAACTGCAACTTGACTACAGGTGTGGTGTTTTTCTATATCCCTTAAAGAATTAAGTTTTCCTCTAGGCAGTCCAGTGTGCAACTGTTATGGTACTATTGTGCAACTGAAATGACTTAACTGTGCAACTGGTGTCCAACTTCCCATGTTGTTTTGTATATCACTTTTGGTGCTTGTTGTGCAACTAGATTGTCTTTACTGTGCAACTACACAATGTCCTGTATGCAAAAAGTGCAAAAGTGTTTTTAAAAAGGGGCATCTAGGTGTCCATTTCCTGCGATTATCTTCTGTGCCAACACATGTCCTATTACTGTGCAGCTGGATGTGCGCATTCGTGCAACTAAAAAAAGGATATATTATTTGTTTTTGTATTATGCAGGACGTATGATGCATGTAATGGCAGAGTTCTATGGATCTGGGATGATGGTGCCATTCGGACCAAAGGCAATAACAAATCTGTGTACAAGTTTCCGTAGAGATGACACAAAGGAGGGTGATCTGATTGAGACAATTGCGCACTTCAAGGATATACAAAAAATCGATCCAGACTTCTTCTATAAGGTGAAATATGATGAAGAGGACAAAGTTGTCAACATATTTTGGGTGGATGGCTTAGCTCGAAAAGCTTATGCGGAGGCGTACCACGTGCATATCGTTTGACACCACCTACATGACCAACATGTACAATATGTCGTTCGCACCCTTCATAGGAATAAACCGACATGGCCAATCTTTCATGCTGGGTTGCGCGTTTGTGAGGCAGGAGTTGGCATTGAGCTTTGATTGGGGTCTTTGGAGCATTCCTAGAGGCTATGGATGACAAACCTCCTGACAACTTCATCACTGATCAGGATGGTGCAATGAGGCAGTCAATACAAAGCATCTTTCCAACCACCTTGCACCGCTATTGTCGATGGCACATCATGAAAAAGGCTCAGGAAAAAGTTGGTTGGCTGCTATGCCGGAATCCAGGACTCTCTGATGATTTCAACAAGTGTGTTGACTTCAACTTCACTATAGACGAGTTTGAGCAGAATTGGGCTAGGTTAATGGTGAAGTACGAGGCTATGACACACACACACACTTTGAGAAGTTGTACGAATACAGGTCAACTTGGGTGCCGTGCTACTTCAAACATAGGTTCTTCCCATTCCTACAGTCTACACAGCGTAGTGAGGGGTTCAACGCCGTCCTGAAAAGATATGTGAACCCACACAAATCAATGCTGAACTTCGTCAAGCAATATGAAAAAATCCAGAACCACATCCTTGCCAAGGAAGGCTGCAATCATTACAGGAGAGAACACCTTGAGATTGAGCTATGGTCCAACTTCCCAATAGAGAAGCAAGCTTACAAAACCTATACTAGGGACCTTTACCGCAAGTTCAGAGAAGAGTTTGAGCTAATTGGACGTTATAATGCATTCCAAGTTGGTGCTGATATATTTGAGCTCAGACCAAACCAGGAATTTGTTGCCAAATATGGTTCTCGAAACTACTTGGTGCAGACAAGGGTGGAGGAGGGTTCCCATTTGTGTGAGTGATGTAAAATGGACAAGGACGACATCCTCTATTGCCACATCCTCAAGGTGTTCACCCATATTGGAGTTGATGTCATACCGGAAAGGTACCTGCTAAGACGGTGGACACCTACTGCTGTACCTAGTGCGCCAGGGACTGGTTATGAGCAACCGGATGAAATGCATCCTCAATCAAAGAAGCAGATAAGGGAGAGGAACATGATATACGATTTTCGGAAACTAGCAATGTTTGCGAGTGGTTCTGATCAAGCACAAGCTATTGTATACAAGCATATGCGCGCAACACGTACCGAGATCGGCCACCTGAACAAGTCCAAGAAAAAGAAAAAACTGACTGCTGCCACGGGGCCATCAGATGATGGCAACCCTCGAGGACATTCTCCACCTCCAGGCAGCAATCAGGGGGCTCATGATCCAGGTAATTACCTGCCCCAACTCCTGATCTAACTAGGTGTGTAACTTTAGTTGCACACATCATTGTGCCCAGTTGCACACATCATGGTGGCCAGTTGCACAGAACAGGCTGCCTAGTTGGATATGCTGTGTTAGTTCAAGCATCAAGATAACACAACTAACTTGTTTTCCCTGTTCTAGATATAGGTGATGTCAACCCTCAAGGACCTCCTCCACCTCCTGGCTGTACACGGCATCCTCTGCCACCTCCTCCCCCACGTGCTCCAACCAATGGCCCTACAGGCAGCACTTAGGGGGCTCATCGTCCAGGTAATTACCTTCCCCAACTCCCCATCAAACTAGGTCTGTAACTCCAGTTGCACAGAAAATAGGCTACCTAGTTGCGCACGCTGTGTTAGTTCGAGCATCAAAGATAACACAACTAACTTGTTTGTCCTGTTCTGGCTATAGGTGATGCCAACCCTCAAAGACCCTCCTCCCCCGCCTGGCCCAACTAGCAGTGCCCTGTGTGCTACTCCCAATGGACCTACAGGCAGGACTCAGGGGGCTCATCACCCTGGTAAAATACCTTCCCCAACTCCCAACAAAACTAGGATGTGTGACTTCAGTTGCACATATCATAGTACCCAGTTGCACAGAACATGCTGCCTAGTTGCGCTGTGTTAGTTTGAGGATCAAGCTAAAAATCTAACTTGTTTTTCCTGTTCTGCCCATAGGCGATTACAATCCAAGTACCATGACGGGCCGTGCTACTACATGTGTTTTTATCAACTTAACTTGCACACAGCAACCAGTTAGTTGCACAGCATGGGCTGTGTGGTTGCAGAGAACATCAATGCTAGTTGCACAACAAAAAAATACTAATTTTTTTATATGATTATTACACAGGTGATCGTGATGGTCCTACTGCCCCGTTGGAGGCTGCATCCCCTGCACAACCTTCTGATGATTTTGTGCCCAGGGATCCTCCAAGGTCTACTACAAAGGGTAGGGCAAAGAGTCGACAATAGAAATCGGCGCTGGAGCTACACCCAAAGAAGAAAAACAAATGCAGCCAGTGTCAATCTACAGATCACACTGCTGGTGTGTGTCCACTCAGGCTACTGTGATTCTGTTTCATCGTTTGTAACTTTGAGACAAAATGGGAAAAGAATGATGTCTTTTTAGTAATGTTGGGACCAAGTGGACACATTCAACATCTATGATTTCTCTTTATCTAATTTATGCTCCTTGAATTAGTTCATGCACTGTGTAAAAAAGGTTGATATTTGTGCCTTTGTTGGCAACTGGTTAAATATTTAGTTGTTGAACAATTGTATGTCCAGTGCTCCTAATGTATCAAAAAAAATGATGATATTGACTTGCAAACGGAATTACTACTAGTGTGCAACTACAAAATCTGCTTAAAAATTGTGCAAACCAGCAACTTCCTCCATGGAGCAGAGAAAGAAAAAGAGTACTGACCTAGTCCTTGTCATGTCTCAGCAACTTTCTCCATGGGGCGGTGTTGTGCACGCCGGTGACCCAATCATATGCCAGCTTCTTCCTAATGTTGAGTACTTCCTTGGGTTCATAGTTGGGTAGTTGGCTACCGTTCCACTCGGTGGCATTAAGCAGTGCAAACAGCCCACACTCATTACTGCGATGGGCAAGAAAGAAAATTTGTCACATACAATTAAAACCAATAAAGATAATTGTCACATCCCTAGCTTCTGGTGCTGTCTGGTGTGTGCATCATGTTTAAATTCAAATGAAATTTGAATTGAGGAATTTTCAAAAGCCTCAGGAAACCTCTAAAAATAACCAACAATTAAATCTTCTCAAATGTGTCCAAGAAAATGTTCCTGTTATTCCATGGAAATATTGGTAAGAGGTAAAAATTAAACCAATATTTTTGGAGTCACAGAGATAATTATTTTGGCCATTTGAATTAATCCAATAACTATTTGCTTTGGATTTATATTTAATATATATTAAATATGACTCCAATAATTCTGGAAGTTTGTGAGTGGCTTTGTATATATTTTAGCAAGCCACATAAAAATCTACAGAATTTATTTAAATGATTTAGTTGCTAAACTAAATCAAAACAAACTACAGAAAATAGAAAAAAAGTAAAAGAAAGAGAGCAGAAGGACTTACCTGGCGCCACTTACCTGGCCCAACACTGTGCAGCCAGCAGCGGCCCAGCCCACCACTTCTCCCCCCCCCTTGTCGCCTTCCTCCTCGCGCCAGTAGGCGCAGGCGCGTGGCCGGAGCGCGCGGGCACACGCCCAGGCCACCTCCTGCCTCCCTGCTTGCCTCCGCTACTCCCTGGAGACGCCACGCGGCTCCCTCGACCCTCCCTCACTCTCCCGCGTCTCTCCCTCCGTCCCTATCCCCCTCTGCTCCCTCTCCCTCTCTGCCCGAGCGGAGCCCGTCGCCACCGACGCCGTTCGCCGCGGCCACCAGCCACCCCCTCGCTCCCTCTATGCATCCCTGAGCTCCGCCCTGACCCCGTGGAGCTACACACGCGACGCACGCGACCAGAGGAGGCCGCAGTCGACCGGAGCGTCGTCGTCTTCATCTCCGGTGCCCGGAGATCGCCGTCGTCAATTCGCCGTTGCAGAGGCGTCCCCGAGCCCACTCAGCGTCTCGTCCGACTCCCCGTGAGCTTCTCTTCTCTTCCCCTCACTCCCCGCACCTGATTTCGTCCCCTAGCTCCATCTTCCACCACGGCCGAAGCTCGCCGCCGCCGTGCCTCGTCGCCGTCGTGGCCAGAGCCACTGTGGCTCGAAGCCGGGCACACCATCGTGCTCCACACCTCACCAGGAGCACGTAGCACGCACCAACGCCTCCCCTAGCGCCCTGCATCGCCTAACCCGCCGTTGGCCGAACTCCGGCCGCCGCTCACGAGCTCGCCGTCGTCGGTACCGGCCACCACAGGCACGACCACCACCACCATTCGATGCGCACCAGCAAGGGCTCTCCAACGAGCCCAAGCACAGCCTCGCCCGTGCCCTGTAGCGCGTTTCCGGCTCGCGCCGCCATCTCGGGCCTCGCCGGCGTCATGTCGCCGGTGGGTTTGACCCCACTGACCCGGGATTTGACCCTGCTAATTAACCCTGTGACACTGACAGCAGGGCCCCACCTGCTAATTAATCCTAGATTAGTTTCTGTTTAGTTTTTAACTAATCCTAGTGGCCCCACGCGTCAGCTTTGACTAAGCTGATGTGGCTGTTGACTGGGCCCACATGTCAGCGACACTAATCAGCCCCAGTCACTGACCAGTGGACCCCACTGGTCAGGTTTGACCACCAGCAGCGTCTGTTGACCTGCTGACGTCATAGTGACGCAATGCTGACGCAATAAGTATTTTCTGGATTTAAAAATAAATCAGAAAATCCAGAAAATTGTATAAACTTCAATAAATCATAGAAATTCAACCGTAACTCCAAATTAAATAATTTATATATGAAAAATTATCAGAAAAATTCAAGGAATCCATCTGTACCATTTTCATGCATGTCAGAACAACTTATAGATGCTGTTTAGCACAAATCATACTAATGGCATTTAAATATCCACATATGGAGTTTGAATTTGAATCTTGGATTCAAACCAACTTCATTTAATATGGTTTTAGGTGCATTAGCCCAAAACACATTCATATTGCCATGTCATAGCATGCATCATATTGTGCATTGCATTGATTGTGTTTCTTCTGTGTTTGCCGGTGTTGTTCCCCCTCGGTAGACGTTGTATCGACGATGTGATCGTTGACACTGATGAAGACTCAATGCTATCTTCAGAAGTGCCAGGCAAGCAAAACCCCCTTGTTCATTCCGATACAATCCTACTCTCTCGCTCCTGCTCTCTTTTACTGCATTAGGACAACAACGATTCATCTGTTACTTGCTGCGGTAGCTGAACCCCTTTATCCTTTGCATGACCTGTCATTCCACAGTAAATAGATGAAACCCACTAGTATGAGTAGGAGTTGTTTGAGCCCTGTTGTGCCTACTCATTCATGTTTGTTTGTCATGCCTGCTACTGCTTAGAGTTGAGTCAGGACTGATTCATCGGGGATGAATCAGAGGCGTGTGAACATGTCCTACTGTGTGTGAGCTAAGTGTGTGAACACGATTTGGTAAAGGTAGCGGTGAGAGGCCATGTAGGAGTACATGGTGGGTTGTCTCATTGCAGCCGTCCTCAGGAACTGAGTTCTGTGTTTGTAATCCATGATTCAGCTACTACCACGCATTGGGCCCGAAACCAATGGACCCTCTCGGCTTCTTGATCACCCTTGTCCTCTGTCCAGGAGTTGCAAGTAGTTTCTGGTGTTTGTAGTATGCTGGAGGCCGTGCGTAGCGCTGACCATAGGGGTGGGCTGTGATGCGGTAGGCACGTGGCACGGTGTACCGGGCGCCCGTTTGGTGTCTCGGGAACCCTGTTCACATCGTTTGGGGCTGTGAGCGAAACTCCGGCCGGATCTCCTCATGGATGGAACCCGAATAGGCGATAAACCTGGACTAGAGACTTGAGTGTTTAGGCAGGCCGTGGCCGACACCCACGTTGGGCTTCCGCTTGAAGGTTGCCGAGTACATGTCGTGTAAACGGCGGTAAGTGGTGAGAGCGTGTGTGAAGAAGTACACCCCTGCAGGGTTAACATCATCTATTCGAATAGCCGTGTCCGCGGAAAAGGACTTCTGGATTGCTTATATCAGTTCATAGACAAGTGAAAGTGGATACTCTAAAATACGCAAGATAAGCGTGAGTGCTATGGATGGCGTTCTCGTAGGGAGACGGGAGCGGTTCCATAGTGGTGTATTGATATGGTGAATATGTGGACTCGTGTGCGCCACCTCAAAAAAGTTACTCGCAGTCGTAGTTCAGGATAGCCACCGAGTCAAAGCTGGCTTGCTGCAGTTAAACCCCACCATCCCTTTGTTGATAATGATGCATATGTAGATAGTTCTGATGTAAGTCTTGCTGGGTACATTTGTACTCACGTTTGCCTATTTTATGTTTTTGCAGAGAGACTTCAGTCTCACTAGTATTTCCGCGTGGTCTTCGACGTTTAGCTTGTTACCTCAGCTACGATCTTGTGCCCTCGGCAGTATCTGGCAGATAGTCAGGCTTCTCAGCCTTTTTCATTTATAGTGGTCTGTACTCAGACATGATAGTTTCCGCTTGTGCTTTGACTTGTATACTCTGAATGTTGGGTCATGAGACCTATGTTTGTAATATATCGCTCCTCGGAGCCTAATGAATAAATACTTGATTTGTAGAGTCATGTTGTGATGCCATGTTGTATTTGCACATATCGAGCATATTGTGTGTATGTTATTGAAATGCTTGGTATGTGTGGGATCTGACCATCTAGTTGTTTATCTTTAGTAGCCTCTCTTACCGGGAAATGTCTCCTAGTGTTTCCATTGAGCCATGGTAGCTTGCTACTGCTCCGGAACACTTAGGCTGGCCGGCATGTGTCCTTCTTCGTTCCTGTGTCTGTCCCTTCGGGGAAATGTCACGCGATGAATACCGGAGTCCTATTAGCCGCTACAGCCCGGTTCACCGGAGTCCTGCTAGCCCAGTGCTACAGCCTGGATTCACTCGCTGATGACCGACACGTTCGATGCTGGGTCATGGATGCCTGTCCCTGTAAGTCTGTGCCACTTTGGGTTTACGACTAGTCATGTCAGCCCGGGCTCCTTATCATATGGATGCTAGCGACACTATCATATACGTGAGCCAAAAGGCGCAAACGGTCCCGGGCAAAGGTAAGGCGACACCCGTGGGGATACCGTGCGTGAGGCCGCAAAGTGATATGAGGTGCTACAGGCTAGATCGATGTGACATCGAGTCGGGGTCCTGACAGCGTTGGTATCAGAGCTTGACTGCCTGTAGGATTACTAAGCCAAACTGGTCGAAGTTGAGTCTAGAAATTCTTTAGTTATATAAGGGAATTGATTGTGGGATGGAACGTAAGGCTCTTTTTACTCCTTATACCTCATGGCTTTCTGATCTGAGTCATCATCTTCTCTTCTACGGGGATTAAGAACTAGGCTTTCTCTTCTTTCTATCAGGATCATGTGTTACTAATCCGTAGACTTATAAGATTGTTGGATTTAAGCTTGAGTTCAGTTTCTACTACTTCCGTATGTTAATTGTTGATCTCGAAACCTTGATATCGTGCTTCTGAGTGGTTATGCCACCATTTTGTGAATGTCTCAAATCTTTTCTGAGCATTTACAGCCGTTATGTTGTCCGAGTCATCCCAGGTTTCTAAATAGTTTGAAGCAATTTGCAAAATCCTTTCCCTCTGGTTTCTATGTTCCTTTATGCCAGCTCAATCACACTAATTGTTGAGTTGAGGTAATTTATTGCCCTGACATATATGTTGGAGCTATTATTATGACCCTAGGTGTCTTAGGGGATCACCTAGTAATTTAGCCATGATTGGTGTCCCAGTGTGATGATTCTAGCCTTTATCCTCGAAAGCATTCCGTGATGCTACTTAGTAATAGGTATTCTGTTCCTGGGTTCTTGAACCCGAGATTCACTCCACCTACTTCATGTTGATAGTGTTTGCTAGTCCCTTTAGGATAGTAGTAACCTTGCGATAGTCCTCGAGGTTCGTGGTACATCCTTCTTCCAATTACCATGAACCATTCTTGGCAGGAGTTCTTCTGAACCACAAGATGACAACAAGAGTGCTGTCGATGAGTTCTCCATGCTATATTGTGGCTCTGCCAGTTCTACCTTTCTGCATGGGTTATCCGGAAGAAATATGTTGAACTCGTTCGACATGCTAATCTATGCATTCACAACTCAGAAAATCATATGTTCCTTTGAGTTGTCCCTCTTTAGTTGTTTCTGGCCCTCGTCTATCAATTGATAGTCAAGAGTATGCGTGCATTCGTTTGTCGATGCCTATTACCCTTGTGGTCCGCCAAACCATTCTATTTCAGAATGAATAGGAGAAACAAACTCCAGAATCTCATCCATATCTAGGATTGGGTCAAAGCAATTGTATTCCGCAGATCAAAATGCCAATCCAGCTTCTGGTCTGCTCTACCCTGAAGTATTACCTTCTTTATGACAGGAATTTCATGAGAATTGCACCACCTTTTGTGAATTCTTGACATAGTGATACTTCACGCCATCCTTTTTCATTCCTCGGTTCCGTGTTGTCGCAACCGGAAGGCCGACAAGTGAATCGTGATGTGTGAATTCAATACTCCTAGCAACCTTGTTGCTTGGTAGTTAATGGACAATAATTTCATTCTTAGCGTGTTGGTTTTGAATCATCATTCTAAGGTTGATCATGCTACCTAGTCCTTGTTCTCGGTGCACTCCTCGATCGATGAGTTAGGATTATTTCAAATCCTCGCTATATTGATCATATCGTCTTGCCTCAAAAGCGAGATTATTCTCGAGCTTAGTAACATATCGGTGGTTCGTGATTTCCGAAGATCTTCTCGGAAGTATTACCAGGTTGTCACCTGACCGCTATGTTGAGCTCGTGATCAAGTTGGTTTCTTGTGAACCACCTTCTTTCCAAGAATCGGTGTTAGATATCCCTGAGCTAGTTGGTTAAGCTGGACAACAACTTGGAGAGTTGGAAGATAAAAACTTGTCTGACTTAGTTCGTTCCAAAGGGATATTCTTGTGTAGTGTGTGTTGAAGAAAGATGATATCTTCATCGATTGGTCCCTGTGATCAGTTGCTGGACCTATTGTCTTATCAATCCCTTGATTTGAGTGTGGGCTATCGTCAAATCAAATCAGTACCAACGATGCTCGTAATGTTGTCCTACTCGTGGTTGATCCCTCGAGCATACACCATTACATCTTTGGTCTGACCAATGCTATCACCGTGTTCACATGATGGTGGAAGTCCAGTGATATGGAAATTCCGATGAGTTGCTGTTGAGCCCATCAGTAGCATTTTGTCTCCCCCCATGAATCATGTTGAACATCAACCTAGTGTTGGAAACTTGTGTAAGCATTTCTTCGTGTTTCGTTCATGAAGCATATGTTTGAATGAAAGTAGTGGTTTTCCCTAATTCATGTGCATATGATGCAAGTTGCCGCCATGAATTTGAGGAAGATTATTTTGTTTCCCTGGAATCATTCCAAATTAGTCATGCACACGTGCGAAGTATTCTGTGGTCTGGAGACTTGCAACCTTCATTCCATATGTGTCCCGAGCACACCAAGCCACTGATTGATTTGTTCAAGGGGAAGAAGTTCCTTCATAAGAGCTAATCATATGACTTATGCAAGGACTTCGTTATCCACGGTGATGGTTCCCAACCAGAACTCGGTAGTGTTTTATTGTAAGACTACCACGTGGTCATGCTTGTCCGGGACAACGTGTTCACATGTTTGTAGCAGAACCAGCTCATGTTTTGGAGCTTACTATCGTAGTTCATTTCCCGAGAATCTCGCAACGTCATCTCGTCGATTTGTGTTGCAAACTTTCATTTTTCTTTCTAGACTTGATGAGTCTGGGATATCCTGACACCAACCAGATCTGAATCTCAGGCAGATATGATGGTTGGAACATTCTCCAAGAACTATAATATTGGTCCCTCGATAACTGGTAAAGTGGATGTCGTGGCCAGCACCACCCAGCCGGAAGACCTGTTATTATAATATCTTGATCGAGGAAGTTGGCCACCTCCCCATAGGGATTTCGTAGGATTTACTCCCTAGTTGCCCCTATGGATTTTGAGATCCCGAAGTCCGACCTTTTACTTGATGTCCTAGATACCAAACCATATCTATGAATGGGTTACACTAGCACATCAAGGAGAACATTAGAAGCGGAGTGCTAAATGTCTCTCGGTCGATCATCCAGATTTTTATTTCCTTGGCCTCGCTAAGGTGAAATCTGAGAAGGTGTTATCTTCCTTTGCATCTGCATCGTCCATCGATGTTCATCATGGTGGTATGTTGTGTTGCAGGATCCTTGACACGGATGTTGGTAAAACCTTGATGAATATGGAAATGCTCAAGTTCTTGAGAGCACGCACAAGCGCTAGGTGTTATCATCAGCACTAACTGGGTTTGCTCTCAGTTTCCTCGGCAATGCTATGATCTTTTCAAACAGTGAATTCACTCCCTATTGTTGGGTTCTTCCCCAGTTACCAGAATCATTCCCAGCATTTGCATTTTGTTCCCAGCTTGCACCGCCAATGTGTCATTCTACCATGGGTCTCTTCCATTTCCGGTGATAAGCAAATTCATCCATTACGTTGTCTTCAACAAGGTAATCCACATCATCCAAGTCCGAGTATGCCATTCTACCGACCCCCTCCAAACGATCGCTCGAGAATTGCCTTAGGCTGGTTTAAAGAGTTTCAATGATCTCTGAATCAAAGGTAATTCTTTTTGCCACTTAAGATAATAATCTACGAATCACCCTTCTCCAGGATGTTTCGTCGTGGTGTCATGGCAATTCAACTCCTCGCTATGTTGACAACCGATCACCACATTCTTAAGTCTGGAATTGCTGTCTACCTAGTGAACCTCGTCACCTGCTCCACTCCGTCCCTCTAGAGGTATGCTTCGTCTCTCAGCTTGAGAGATGTTGCTATGTCACATTCCAGGAGTTAATCCTGAGTTGTTCGATCTTCGAGAAGATCGACCCTTCTAGAGTCTCCTTCTTCCCTCCATGTCATGTTGACAGGATTTCTCAGAGCAAGACTTCAAGACAATAATGATGAATGAATCAACGTTCAACTGAAGTGCACCCTGGATCGTGAAGATTATACTAGTTTGCGTTTCCCCTTCACCTTACCCTACGCTTGAATCTCGAGACGAGATTCTTGTTTAGTGGGGGTGAGTTGTCACATCCCTAGCTTCTGGTGCTGTCTGGTGTGTGCATCATGTTTAAATTCAAATGAAATTTGAATTGAGGAATTTTCAAAAGCCTCAGGAAACCTCTAAAAATAACCAACAATTAAATCTTCTCAAATGTGTCCAAGAAAATGTTCCTGTTATTCCATGGAAATATTGGTAAGAGGTAAAAATTAAACCAATATTTTTGGAGTCACAGAGATAATTATTTTGGCCATTTGAATTAATCCAATAACTATTTGCTTTGGATTTATATTTAATATATATTAAATATGACTCCAATAATTCTGGAAGTTTGTGAGTGGCTTTGTATATATTTTAGCAAGCCACATAAAAATCTACAGAATTTATTTAAATGATTTAGTTGCTAAACTAAATCAAAACAAACTACAGAAAATAGAAAAAAAGTAAAAGAAAGAGAGCAGAAGGACTTACCTGGCGCCACTTACCTGGCCCAACACTGTGCAGCCAGCAGCGGCCCAGCCCACCACTTCTCCCCCCCCCCTTGTCGCCTTCCTCCTCGCGCCAGTAGGCGCAGGCGCGTGGCCGGAGCGCGCGGGCACACGCCCAGGCCACCTCCTGCCTCCCTGCTTGCCTCCGCTACTCCCTGGAGACGCCACGCGGATCCCTCGACCCTCCCTCACTCTCCCGCGTCTCTCCCTCCGTCCCTATCCCCCTCTGCTCCCTCTCCCTCTCTGCCCGAGCGGAGCCCGTCGCCACCGACGCCGTTCGCCACGGCCACCAGCCACCCCCTCGCTCCCTCTATGCATCCCTGAGCTCCGCCCTGACCCCGTGGAGCTACACACGCGACGCACGCGACCAGAGGAGGCCGCAGTCGACCGGAGCGTCGTCGTCTTCATCTCCGGTGCCTGGAGATCGCCGTCGTCAATTCGCCGTTGCAGAGGCGTCCCCGAGCCCACTCAGCGTCTCGTCCGACTCCCCGTGAGCTCCTCTTCTCTTCCCCTCACTCCCCGCACCTGATTTCGTCCCCTAGCTCCATCTTCCACCACGGCCGAAGCTCGCCGCCGCCGTGCCTCGTCGCCGTCGTGGCCAGAGCCACTGTGGCTCGAAGCCAGGCACACCATCGTGCTCCACACCTCACCAGGAGCACGTAGCACGCACCAACGCCTCCCCTAGCGCCCTGCATCGCCTAACCCGCCGTTGGCCGAACTCCGGCCGCCGCTCACGAGCTCGCCGTCGTCGGTACCGGCCACCACAGGCACGACCACCACCACCATTCGATGCGCACCAGCAAGGGCTCTCCAACGAGCCCAAGCACAGCCTCGCCCGTGCCCTGTAGCGCGTTTCCGGCTCGCGCCGCCATCTCGGGCCTCGCCGGCGTCATGTCGCCGGTGGGTTTGACCCCACTGACCCGGGATTTGACCCTGCTAATTAACCCTGTGACACTGACAGCAGGGCCCCACCTGCTAATTAATCCTAGATTAGTTTCTGTTTAGTTTTTAACTAATCCTAGTGGCCCCACGCGTCAGCTTTGACTAAGCTGATGTGGCTGTTGACTGGGCCCACATGTCAGCGACACTAATCAGCCCCAGTCACTGACCAGTGGACCCCACTGGTCAGGTTTGACCACCAGCAGCGTCTGTTGACCTGCTGACGTCATAGTGACGCAATGCTGACGCAATAAGTATTTTCTGGATTTAAAAATAAATCAGAAAATCCAGAAAATTGTATAAACTTCAATAAATCATAGAAATTCAACCGTAACTCCAAATTAAATAATTTATATATGAAAAATTATCAGAAAAATTCAAGGAATCCATCTGTACCATTTTCATGCATGTCAGAACAACTTATAGATGCTGTTTAGCACAAATCATACTAATGGCATTTAAATATCCACATATGGAGTTTGAATTTGAATCTTGGATTCAAACCAACTTCATTTAATATGGTTTTAGGTGCATTAGCCCAAAACACATTCATATTGCCATGTCATAGCATGCATCATATTGTGCATTGCATTGATTGTGTTTCTTCTGTGTTTGCCGGTGTTGTTCCCCCTCGGTAGACGTTGTATCGACGATGTGATCGTTGACACTGATGAAGACTCAATGCTATCTTCAGAAGTGCCAGGCAAGCAAAACCCCCTTGTTCATTCCGATACAATCCTACTCTCTCGCTCCTGCTCTCTTTTACTGCATTAGGACAACAACGATTCATCTGTTACTTGCTGCGGTAGCTGAACCCCTTTATCCTTTGCATGACCTGTCATTCCACAGTAAATAGATGAAACCCACTAGTATGAGTAGGAGTTGTTTGAGCCCTGTTGTGCCTACTCATTCATGTTTGTTTGTCATGCCTGCTACTGCTTAGAGTTGAGTCAGGACTGATTCATCGGGGATGAATCAGAGGCGTGTGAACATGTCCTACTGTGTGTGAGCTAAGTGTGTGAACACGATTTGGTAAAGGTAGCGGTGAGAGGCCATGTAGGAGTACATGGTGGGTTGTCTCATTGCAGCCGTCCTCAGGAACTGAGTTCTGTGTTTGTAATCCATGATTCAGCTACTACCACGCATTGGGCCCGAAACCAATGGACCCTCTCGGCTTCTTGATCACCCTTGTCCTCTGTCCAGGAGTTGCAAGTAGTTTCTGGTGTTTGTAGTATGCTGGAGGCCGTGCGTAGCGCTGACCATAGGGGTGGGCTGTGATGCGGTAGGCACGTGGCACGGTGTACCGGGCGCCCGTTTGGTGTCTCGGGAACCCTGTTCACATCGTTTGGGGCTGTGAGCGAAACTCCGGCCGGATCTCCTCATGGATGGAACCCGAATAGGCGATAAACCTGGACTAGAGACTTGAGTGTTTAGGCAGGCCGTGGCCGACACCCACGTTGGGCTTCCGCTTGAAGGTTGCCGAGTACATGTCGTGTAAACGGCGGTAAGTGGTGAGAGCGTGTGTGAAGAAGTACACCCCTGCAGGGTTAACATCATCTATTCGAATAGCCGTGTCCGCGGAAAAGGACTTCTGGATTGCTTATATCAGTTCATAGACAAGTGAAAGTGGATACTCTAAAATACGCAAGATAAGCGTGAGTGCTATGGATGGCGTTCTCGTAGGGAGATGGGAGCGGTTCCATAGTGGTGTATTGATATGGTGAATATGTGGACTCGTGTGCGCCACCTGAAAAAAGTTACTCGCAGTCGTAGTTCAGGATAGCCACCGAGTCAAAGCTGGCTTGCTGCAGTTAAACCCCACCATCCCTTTGTTGATAATGATGCATATGTAGATAGTTCTGATGTAAGTCTTGCTGGGTACATTTGTACTCACGTTTGCCTATTTTATGTTTTTGCAGAGAGACTTCAGTCTCACTAGTATTTCCGCGTGGTCTTCGACGTTTAGCTTGTTACCTCAGCTACGATCTTGTGCCCTCGGCAGTATCTGGCAGATAGTCAGGCTTCTCAGCCTTTTTCATTTATAGTGGTCTGTACTCAGACATGATAGTTTCCGCTTGTGCTTTGACTTACTCTGAATGTTGGGTCATGAGACCTATGTTTGTAATATCTCGCTCCTCGGAGCCTAATGAATAAATACTTGATTTGTAGAGTCATGTTGTGATGCCATGTTGTATTTGCACATATCGAGCATATTGTGTGTATGTTATTGAAATGCTTGGTATGTGTGGGATCTGACCATCTAGTTGTTTATCTTTAGTAGCCTCTCTTACCGGGAAATGTCTCCTAGTGTTTCCACTGAGCCATGGTAGCTTGCTACTGCTCCGGAACACTTAGGCTGGCCGGCATGTGTCCTTCTTCGTTCCTGTGTCTGTCCCTTCGGGGAAATGTCACGCGATGAATACCGGAGTCCTGTTAGCCGCTACAGCCCGGTTCACCGGAGTCCTGCTAGCCCAGTGCTACAGCCTGGATTCACTCGCTGATGACCGACACGTTCGATGCTGGGTCATGGATGCCTGTCCCTGTAAGTCTGTGCCACTTTGGGTTTACGACTAGTCATGTCAGCCCGGGCTCCTTATCATATGGATGCTAGCGACACTATCATATACGTGAGCCAAAAGGCGCAAACGGTCCCGGGCAAAGGTAAGGCGACACCCGTGGGGATACCGTGCGTGAGGCCGCAAAGTGATATGAGGTGCTACAGGCTAGATCGATGTGACATCGAGTCGGGGTCCTGACAATAATGCACTGTGTGCAACTGCTTATGTTCTACTATGCAACTGTTTATGTTCTACTATGCAACTGCTTATGTGCCAGTGTACAACTACTTATGTGCCACTCTGCAACTGGCTAGATAATCCATTAGAAACTCATAAAAATGATAAAACAGATTGCAGACTAGTACTATGTCTTAAAAAACTAAAGATTGCACATGTAGAAAAATTTAAAAACTACAAAATGATGGTAAGAAATTGAGAAGAGAGCCATGCTTATTGTCTTACTTGCCGAGCTGCTTCGGTACGTCAATGTAAATCATCTAGAAGTGCTCGATGCTGAACTTTGGGTAATGCTTCCTCCATAGCTGGCGTACTGCCCCCGCGATGGTAGAGGTGGTGGTCATCAGCTCAATGTTGTCCAGCGTCCTGTTTGAGTCAAGAACTTCGAAGCGTCCGTCCCTCAAGTTGACATTGAAGACCCAATAATGCCTCCCTCCCTCCTTATCGGTTACATCAGCGTACTCGAGCACTGGCAGCATGACCTGCAAGCGTGAACGATTTCAGACATAGATACAGGTTGTAGCTAAGAAAAAACAGTAAAAGACTTGATCAAGTTAAAAACAGGTCGCAACAAGTATGTGCCAACTAACAGATGTGTCATGTGCAACTGAACATGTTGTGGGTGCCAACTAAAAGAGATGGATCATGTGGGCACAACACTCACCAAGTCTTTCTTGTCGAGACGGTTCTTGTAATCAAACTTCTTGTTTATCTCATTCACGTTGTGGATCCCTTGCTGTAAATTCATCTGCAGAGATTATAAAGCATGGCTCAAACTCCTTAGTAGATTAAAGGCCTCCCTCAATTGGTCAACAAAAAAGTGCTATAGAACAAAGATGAGGGTAAAGAAGCTTTTGGAAAAACTTACAGAAAACCTCAGTGGCATAACAACCTTCTTTGACCCTTCTGGTAAGTTATCCATGATGTGTAAGATTCCAGTCTCAATAAATTTTTTGACAGCCATTGAACCGGCTTCATCGAATCAACTAACTCCTTTAAAGAAATTTAGAAATCACCATACCTGATTATCTCAGGGCTGAATTTTTTTGAAAGCAATAAAAAGACAAGTTAGCTCGAAGGGTCACAATAGCAAAAAAAAGTGCATGAAATTGAGAACAGAACAGTGTGCAACTAAAATCCATGTTTTGTGCAACATGCTATGCTTTCTGTGCAACTAAGTGGATGGTCCCGTGCAACTGAAAAAGATATGTATGTAGGCTGTGGGGAGTTAGTTTACCTGGTAGCTTCATCATTTGCTCATTCATGATGCCTGACCCAATACAAGAGGGCAGCGTAAAGCTTGTTCACTGCCTCATTGGAGCTGAAAGTCTTCTTCTTGTTGTAGTCAATGAATGGAGATCTTTGAGATGCTGCGGGCCTTATTACCCTCCTCTATCTTCGTGCAATAGGTGGTCCCGAAGAACTGCTCGTGCCAGCTTCTGGTTCTGCGCATATCGGGGTGTGGCAATTCTCTGGTGATCCAACATCTAGATCTTAAGCTATTGCCTTGCCAGCATCAACAGCAGCGCATCCTTCATTCACAGCTGCTGGGTCCAACTCACACTCATCAATACAAATCACACCGGCTTCCGTTGTTTCTGCTGCTGGAGCAGGTGCTGGAGCATGACCATCTATGCCGAGGTCAAAAGATGGTGCATCACAGAACCCGTCACCATGATAAGACTTTGATCTTCGTATGGGTTCAAGGACCAGGGCATCTCCTTGTGGCACAAACACGGGTGCATCATTCACTGACTTGGTTCGCAATAGTGTTGTAGTTGGCGGCCTTGGAGGCTTGCACCTACTTATAATCTTGAACACCTCCTCTTGTGTTAATGGTTGCTGAAAGCCAGCTCTTGGTGATGCGGGCTTGCTTGGCTGCTGTGTGCTGGCTCTTGGGGATGGCAATTTGGTAGTAGGATCACCTCCTTTTGTGTTTGGCATTGAAGCATCTCTATGAGTAGGCACCTTGGGGCTTGCAGTTGCAGTGGTGCCTTCCTAAGCAGTTGTGGTGGTTTTGACTGTGACCACGCTGCTAACTGACACATCAGTTGGCTGTCAAGCCCAATATGCGACCCTATCCAAAAGGAACTCGAAGGTCCCACCAAGGATAGACCCGCATATTGAAACGCTTTTGCAAGGTGGATATCATTACATCAACATTACATAATAGTGGGGATACATACATAAGGCATACAATGCCACACAAATACAACATCACAATACATAAGAGCAGCATCCGACTATGGATGAAACATAAACAGAAACTTAAACGACATCCACCCTGCTAGCCCAGGCTACCGACCTGGAACCTATCCCCTGATCGAAGAAGAAGCAGAAGAAGAACTCAATGCAAGCAAGCATCGCTCTCGCGTCATGATCATCGCACAACCTGTACCTGCAACTGTTGTTGTAGTAAACTGTGAGCCACGAGGACTCAGCAATCCCATTACCATGGGTATCAAGACTAGCAAAGCTTAATAGGAAAGGAAGGGGTAAAGTGGTGAGGCTGCAGCAGCGACTAAGCATATATGGTGGCTAACATACGCAAATAAGAGCGAGAAGAGAGCAAAAGGAACGGTCGTGAAGCTAGCAATGATCAAGAAGTGATCCTGAACTCCTACTTACGTCAAACATAACCCAGAAACCGTGTTCACTTCCCGGACTCCGCCGAGAAGAGACCATCACGGCTACACACACGGTTGATGCGTTTTAATTCGGATCTGGTGTCAAGTTATCTACAACCGGACATTAACAAATTCCCATCTGCCTATAACCGCAGGCACAGCTTTTGAAAGATTATACCCTGCAGGGGTGTCCCAACTTAGCCCATGATAAGCTCTCACGATCAACGAAGGATATACCTTCTCCCAGGAAGACCCGATCAGACTCGGAATCCCGGTTTACAAGACATTTCGACAATGGTAAAACAAGACCAGCAAAGCCTCTCGCTGTGCCGACAAATCCCGATAGGAGCTGCACATATCTCGTTCTCAGGGCACACCGGATGAGCCTGACGTCGGGTTGGCATAGACCCTGGTTGCCCAGGGGGCGCCGGACATCGCTCGGTTTGGACCAACACTTAGACAAGCATTGGCCCGGGGGGGGGGGGCTAAAATAAAGATGACCCTCGGGTTGGCCGACCCAAGGGAAAGGTAGGTGGTGGTGAGGCAAATGGTAAAACCAATGTTGGGCCTTGCTGGAGGAGTTTTATTCAAAGCAAACTATCAAGGGGGTCCCATAAATCACCCGACCGCATAAGGAACGCAAAATCCGGGAACATAATACTGATATGACGGAAACTAGGGCAGCAAGAGTGGAACAAAACACCAGGCAAAAGGCCGAGTCTTCCACCCTTTACCAAGTATATAGATGCATTAATAATATAAGAGATATTGTGATATCCCAACCAAAATCCTGTCCACCATGGAGCAATCTTCAACTTCACCTGCAACTAGCAACGCTATAAGAGGGCTGAGCAAAGCGGTAACATAGCCAAACAACAGTTTGCATAGGAAAAGTGTCAAAGGTTTGAGGTTCATGGCAATATGGGAGGCTTGATGAGCATAAGATAGGTAACGCAGCAAAGCGATAGAACGAAGCAACTAGCATAGCAATGATAGTAGTGAGATCCAGGGTAGCAGTCATTTTGCCTAAAATCCCGCAAGGAAGAAGAACGAGTCCATGAAGAAGACGAACGGATGAAGCCACGAAGACGAACCAAGCGTAGACGAACGAATCCTCACGATCGCAACGAAACGGGAACTATCGAGAAGAAGCACACAACATAGTAAACACACGACACATGAACAAGACATGATGCACAAACAAGAATGATGCAAGTCAAGACTACATGAATCTACTCATGGCAAGAGATGATGCAAACAAGAGCAACACATCAAGGCAAGTTTAAATGAGGCCGGGAACAACATATAACAATTCCGGTAAGTCCTCATATGCAAATTTCGAAGTTGGTCCAGATCTGAATAAATCTTATGTTCAGGTTGTTAAACAGCAAGTTAAGATGCACCAAGATGATCTACACGAGATTCTAGTCAAGTTACATATAAAGTTCATTTAGTTCGGAGCTACGGTCTAGAAGATATGAGCAAAACAAGATAAACATGGCATTGATGCTAAATGCACCCAAACATCAAGCAAACACACCAAAACAAGGATGCAACATGATAATCTGAAGCTACATGCAATTCTAAGCAAGTTTCATATAGAGCATACTCAAAACGGAGCAACGGTTCAACACACACACATGAAACAAGTTTAAAGGACAAGCTGTCCAAAACAGCAACTAGGCATATTGCAAGCATCAAAACAACATGCTACAGTACCACAATATGAAAACAAAAGGCATGGGCATGATGTACAGGTAAAGCATAACAAAACATGAACACTGAGCTATCTCCAGAAATCACTAGAACATGCTCAAACACACATGGTAAGATTGCAAGTAATAACTGTTCAGACTTTGCAGAAAATAACATCAGGTTGCAATGTTTAGAGCTATCAAACAACACGTTACAGGAACTTATCATGGCAAAAAAAGGCATGTCATGACTCTACTAATTGCATAGATCAAAAGTCCTTTACTAACCATAAGCCAAAAAGGATCAGAAAATATGATGGCACCCACGTAAACATGGCAAGTTATATTACAGATTCAAACATGACAGAAACAGAATTATGAAGGCATGTAGATGAGCTTGTGCAACTCACTACAGAGCAATACATGGCATGGCAAGGCAACCAACAGTAAGAAGGCATGTTTGTGAAGCTAAGCATGGCAGGAGCAAGGTCATAGGGTGCATGGAACACTAGCAAAACACATGGAAACAACTGAACTTAATGTTAATAGGCTGACAGCAACATTATGAAGAAACTTTGGAGCAAGGAAACAACAAGCTACAGCAAGATATGAATGCAACCAGGGGCATGGATGGTTATAGGATGACATGTAGAACAAAACATGTTTAGTGATCATCTCCATATTATGCATAGAATGATTAGTAGCAACATGTTTATATAGCATCACGAAATAACAGATTCAGCCTAGCAAAACAGCAACAGCAAGTACACTACTTAACAAGCTCGAATCACTCACCACAAGTCATTGCATGACAAGATAAGCATAGCATCATCAAGAAGACATGTTTATGAAACAAACCAAGTCAAGAACAAGTCCATAGCATGCAAGGATCAACTATAGCAACCTTGGCCAAATTGAATAACATGTAAACAATCTGCCACGAAACATTTTGAAGCAAAAGTAAAGCACGAAAATGACATGCTAGACTACTCCATAATTGCAACCAAGAGCAGGGATGGATGGAGCATAACCATATGTTCAAAACACCCTTACTGAAGTATCTCAAAATATGCATGGATCTCTCTGTAGCATCAAGTTTACATGACATCAAAATTACAGCAGAACAGAGACTAAAATCAGCAACATCACGATGCCTAGTTTGCATGCTTGTGCTAGTCACCACATTGATCACAAAAATACATGGTAAGCACCTCTGTAAAAATACGTGGCATAGATCAAAACACATGTAGACATGAACCTCATAGGATGCACACTTCAATCATGGCAAAAATGACAAAAGAGCAAGTTATAACAGATTCAGCAGATTAACATCATGAAGCACTCTTACAACAAAGATTCAGGCATCAAGATGAGCTCAAATGAATATGATGCGATGGAATGAAATGAAGTACTCGTTGAGACGAACAATTTGACATATTACACGCGCGAAACGGAGCTACGGATGCAGAGATATGATGCGATGAACATGGCATGATTATGTTAGAAAACAGGGACTGGCGATTTTCGGGGAGGGGAAAGTCAACCTCGGGATTTCAGATCCAGATCCGGGGCACGGACGGCGAGGTTCGTCGGAGCTGCACGCCAGCGAGCTCGCCAGGACAGCGGGAGAGGTCGGGGAGGACGGGGAGGGGCTGGCCCGGCCGGATCCGGCGCGGCGGAGGGCGGCGCGGGCGCGGACGGCTGAAGGAACGCCGCG
>NC_041387.1:550464166-550546903 GCF_002162155.2 Triticum dicoccoides | reverse complement strand
GGCGGGACCGAAGGGAGCTGGCGACGGCCGACGGGCACGGCGGCATGAGGCGCTCGGGCGGCGCGGGCCGGTGCGGCCCGGGGCGGTCATCGGATGGGCCCCGGCGGGCCTGGCGCGGGGAGGAGAGAGGAGACCGGCGGCGGCGACGTGGCGGCGTCGGATTCGTCGAGGGACGGCGGCGGATGTGTCCGGCGCCAGGCGGACGTGTCCGGCGCGCGGAGGAAGAAAGGGGCTAGGGTTGGACTGCGCGAAAAATCCGGGGGAGCACCTATTTATAGTTTCTGAGAGCTAGGAGAGTTCAATTGAGGAGCGGTTTTCGCCCACACGATCATGATCGAACGACCGAGAGCATGGAGGGGAGTTAGATGGGTTTTGGGCCACTTTGGAAGGGTGTTGGGCTGCAAGACAAAAGGGGGATTTCGGGCTGCGCGGTTAACCGTTGGAGTATCAAACGACCTCCAAATGGCACGAAACTTGACAGGCGGTCTACCGGTGCTATACCAAGGCCGCTTGGCAAACCTCGGGCCATTCCGAGAAAGTTTAACACCCGCTCACAATGAGAGACAAAAGGGGAATGCCGGAGGGCATAGGAGTGCCGGATTGCAAAACGGACAACGGGGAAAATGCTCGGATGCATGAGACGAACACGTATGCAAAATGAAATGCACATGATGACATGATAAAATGTAACACGCAAGAAAATGACATGGAAACGACGGCGAATAACTAGCAGACACCTGGCGCATCGAATCCGGGGCGTTACATTGGCACACTGGCATCTGTAGTTGGCATCTTTCCAGTCTGAGTTGGCAGCAACCTAACAGAACTTGGCATCCCTGCATCAATGGCTGCGGCTCACAGTTCTCTCTCGTCTCTAAACCCCAAACCTTTTGTGGCCTGTTCCCCCTTTGTGCCCCTGTCAAACTTGACGATCTTTTGCTGCTTAGGTGGTTTTGGTGGGACTGTTGAAAGGGGAGTCTTTCCCTTGATCTGTTGAACTCCTTTGATGGTGGTTGGCTCTCTGCTCACTACAGTTGGCATATCAGTTTGAAGCACAGCTTCCTTGACCATATTTACTTCAGCATCTGCACTCACCATCTTCTCCTTGGTTTGAGGCAACTGCATATTCTTCTTCATTGAAACTGCTTTACGCTTCTGGACCACGTGAGGGTTTGCCATGGATGCTGCCTTACTCTTGCTGGAGCTTAGGTATGGAAGCTGCTTCAAATATTCCTTGTATTTTTCCTTTGAATGAACCCAGTCAAGACCCTTTCCTGCTTCCTCCATGTAAATTTCATTCTTTTCAGCAACACTTGATAAGGACAGGCTCTTGTCAATGGCAAAGTTGATCTTCTCACACATATCTTGGTTGCTAAAATCTGGCACAGGAAAGGTGGTTGGCAAAGCTGGCTTCAAGTTGCAGATCTTGAACATATCAATGCTGCCCTGAGACTCTGCTTCGTCATTTTTCTTTGACTTCGGCAAATCCTTGTCTTTCCAGCAAGTTTTTTCAATTAACATCTGTAGTGTGCTCCTGCTACTCAATGAATTGCTGCTGCTGGCAGGGGTGGCAGAAGTGCTAGTCCTCCTGGATGTGTTGCCGCCTGTACCACCAGAACCAGGGGCGTTGTCATCATCATCATCATCGCTGCTGTCGCTGCCTCCATTGGACCCCCCTTTATCATCACCATAACCATCCTCGTCTTCTTCATCATCGTCTTCTTCCCTCTCACTGCCATCAACTGTTGTGCCTTTGTATTCTCCCCTCTCACTGCCATCAACTGCTGCACCTTTGTCCCCGTCCCCCTCTTTGGCCTCACCTTCTTCTTCCTCCTCCTCTGCCTCACTATCTTCTTCCTTGTCCCCCTCCTCTCCTTTGTCCTCTTCTTGTTTGTCCTCCTCCTCCTCCTCCTCTTCCTCCTCCTCCTCCTCTGCATCTTCTTCATTGTCATCCTCATCCTTGTCCTCCTCCTCTGATTCATCCGTATCTGTGTCCTCGTCATCGTCAACATCTATCGCTGGTTCCATTTCCTCATCTTCTTCCGACTCATCCTCAACAAACTCTTCTTCTTCTTGTATAGTTGACCCCCGTCTCTTTCTTTTTGGAGCATGGCATGACGCCCCGGTTTGCATTGATGGCTGCTGTACGCAAGGATCAATATCTGGTTCCTCGTCATCGATCTTGGCAACTTCTTCAATGAAGGTGCCAACCTGTTCAGTTACAGCCTTGCACAGGTCATTGACCACTTTCGCAATCTTTGCCTTTTTCTGCATCAACACACACAAAAAAAGATTCAATACTGATTCAGTTAGAAAAAAAATTAAAAATAAAATGTCTATAACTGACCATGATGTGATAAGCAGAAACCGACCAATACACACTTTCTGGCCAACTAAAAACATGATTCTAGCCAACTACACATGCACTGTGGCACAAACTAAAAACATGCATTCTGCCAAGTTGATGTCAATGGTTGTAAACGAACACTTTGACTGTCCAAAAGAACATGTGCAACTACAAAAGCTTATATGTGCAACCGAACATACATCACAGCCAACTGAATCCTGTATTCTCGCAACTACAAAAGTTATACATGTCCAAATGAACATACATCCCAGCCAAAAGAAAATGTTGGTAAGTGGTACAAATTTCTGTATGCAAAACACTAACCTGCGGATTGTAGGTTATTGGTAACTTGGATGCCACGAATGCTTCAGCTTGCAAAATTCCACCAAACTGTGGTGTCTGTTCCGTGCCTCTATACTCCTCTTTAAGCTGATGTAAAAAAGAGAAAAAGAAAAGAACAAGGTTATCAAAACAAATTTGTGTGTTGAACGAAACCAAACATTATAACTTGTGCAACTACAACAAGATACTGTGGTAGACAATTCGACTATACATATATGCAACTGAACAAAGACACAAAAACTATGCAACCCACATGGGACCTAATTTTTTTTCTACCAACTGATGCCACACATCTGTGCAACAAGATTAGTAAAACTGTGCAACTTAAAAAAGATGGTGTGCCAATTTAAAATGAACATGTGTGCAGATGCCAAACTTAAAGCTACAAGCTGTGCAACTACATGCATTGTTGTGCCAACTGTTGATAGTTTTTTATGCAATTTCCAAAAAAGGTGACCAGACATCAAAAGAACATAAAAAGAAGAAACTGTTGGAAAAAACAAAGAGAACTCACTTGTAATTTGCCGAACACACCAGGAGAGATGGTATCCTTGTTGATCACCTTGGCAATTAGAGTACTATCCCATGCATTCGATCGTATCACGCAGTTGCTTACTGGGATGTCATGGACAAGCGCATCAAGGTATAGTATCTTCACCAGACCCAACAAAAGAAAAGCCAAGTTCAGTTATTATTATGAGTATTTCAGCAAACTATAACTGCACAAAAAGAACAAGAACAGATGCAAGTGGTCGTTTTCACTAACCATCAAGTGATACAAGCAGCAGCATACAGTTTGCTTCTCCTGGTCTATGTTCCGGAAAGCTTCATTAATGTGTTCTGCTACAAAGAGGCAGATGTTTGTGTTCTTGATCATTTGATGATCTAGCACAAGTCCGTAGCACTTTGGGCTGAGCTTTAAGGCCGTGGTTGGTGCTAGAAAAGTGCTAAAGGCAACCGCAAGCCAGGCCACAAAGAATGTGTTATCCGTTCTTCCAGCCATATCCTAAATCATCTTGAGCCATGTAGTGATCTGGGGATGAGAATTTCCAGGTATGTTGAAAGCCTGTCTGAATCTCCTAGTGGCATCCTTGTCAACTAAATATCTGACTTTTTGACCCCTGTTTGGGAGATCAAATACCCTCTGAACACTGTCAGCATCGACACGGATCCTCAGTGGCGGAGCCAGGATTGAAGCAAGCCCCGGGCCCCCAAAAAAATTCCATCGAAAGAGAAAACCTCAACGTCATCTATAGCTACCTCAAAAAAAATGCCTCAAATATGACTCAATTGCACCAAAAATTTAATATTTAAACACAATGCTTTAAGATACAACAAAATATATAAAAGAAACATGACAAAACCTACAAACAGTACGTGATAAAAAAGTACCAAATCAATGATATGCTTCATTAGTGTCTTCCATAACCTGATAAAAAATAAAGTACCAAATCAATTGAATTTTTGACTGCAGCAACAACCATAAGCAGTAATGCAGTAGCAAATTAAAAATCAGTGTCTACGCCTCGAGGTAACCGCAGCGATACACCACCCAATCCACTCGTTCTCTCCCCCGACCCAATCCATCCTGCACCCGCCATTACCATTAGCAGCCATTACCAGTAGGAGTAGCTCTTTTTTAGAAGATCAGGGGAGAGGGGCAGTAGGCAGTAGCTAATTAGCATAAAAAATTGTTCAATACAGCAGTAGCCATTACCAATCCTGGGCAGCGTGACGGCGTGTTGAGCAGGACTACAGGAGGATGAGGGCAGCAGGCGAGCGGTGGAGCTGGGCAGCAGGCGAGCAAGCAAGTTGGCGAGCGGCGGAGCAGGGCAGCAGACGTGCGGAGGAGCCATGGAGGAACCTGGCAGGCAAGCCGCGAGCCGGTGGAGGGACGACCGGGGAGTGCCGGACCGGAGGGGAGTGATAACGACGGGCGGCGGCGGCTCCGTTGGCGCACTGGAACCCGCGTGCGTGGCTAAGTCTCTGCATCCACTGTCGGGGCGACCTGGGCTGTGCACATGCAACTCCAGAAATTGGTGGCCGCAATGGACATGCTGGCCTGGTCGTGGCTGTGTGTTGGGCTAAGCCCGGGCCCATTCAAAAATATGCCTAGATAATAACTAAAGAAAAGAGCCACGCCCCGGGCCTGGGCCCTGGGGGCCTGGGGCCCAGATCTGCCCCTGCGGATCCTTCCCCTTCCTGGGAAAACCATTTCAGAGGTCTGTGGCTGGTAGGACTGCACCAGGAACTTAGTGAGGTCCGCTGGAAGTGTGTCTGATAAGTTCAATAGCCCCCTGAACAACCTCGAAACTAGGTCTGACTTCTGTGGTGGGGTTAGAGAGGTGTTGAAGTTTGCAAACCGCGCTGGTGATGCCCTTGTCTTGCCCGCTTGTGATGGTCACTCCACATCTTCCCCTGCAACCACCTCAACTCCTTCACCGCTGGCCTGTTGATGAGAATATAAAAGCATTAAGGAAACATTAAAACCAAGAGAAAAAACAAGAATGGAAAAAAATTCTAGCAATCATCATTTGGATCAGTATTGGGAAAATCTATATATTCATAAAATGGATCATGCCAACTAATATGATGTATTTGTGCAACTAATAAAGATCATGAGGACAACTGAAGACTTCCAGTGTGCAACCTTCAAAAAAAACTAAGAAAATATACGATACCTGGCAACTACAAAAAGTTCTAGCGGATGTGCAACAATAAGAAATGATATTGCAACAAGATAACAACAACTAAAAAAAGGTTTGCAAGGAACTGTTCAATAGCTCATAAACACACACAAAAAAACCACATACCTCAGCATCTGTTGCGGAAGATGCGACAGCTCCTCCAGCAACTGCTGCCTGCACAAAAAAAATGACCAGTGATGTCAACTATAAAGAAGCCAACTTGTCAACTACAAGATGCCAACTAATGCCAACTAATGTCAACTGTATTTAGATCAAGATGACTAGAGATGTCAACTACAAGGTTGTTATTGACAAACTAAAAACAGAAATAGTGGTGAGAACTGCTGCATAATTTCATCAGCTTCTAAAAAGCGAGAAACACTTATATTCAAGAATTTACTTACCCTAGAAGATGACTCAACTCCCTTTCCAAGTGCTGCACGTCTAGTCCGCTTTACAACATGGAACTGATCAGCATCCTAAGAAAAAAAACATGAGCATGGGAAAAAATAAAAATATATTATATGACCCAAACAAAACCAAAAAATGGGCTTGTGTCATCAGCATGCCACTTACCTCAACATCCTCTCCCTGCTCAACACTCCGCGCAGGTCGTGGCTAGCGATTAGCAGGACGCTTTGAGTTCTGGCGAAACGACTAACTTCCAGAACGCTGATTAAGCAACCCAAAAAGAAAACATGAAAAAAAGGACATTAGCATACGTGCATAAGTTGAAAACAACTCAAAAACATAGAAAAAGTGAAAAAAATACATCTTCTTTATTGCCATCTGCATCTCCTCCTATTATAACCATTTTTGCCCTGCGGGAGGAATTACAACAAAAGAAAACATAGTTAGAAGATGCGGAAACAAACTAGAGAAATCATAGAAGGTTGCTTTGATCCGCAGACATCTACACATAAGCAGGACACAAAATGCAAAAAACCAAAAAACATGTGGACAACCAACTACTATAATGATGCAGCCAACTAGACAGTAAACCTTGTGCAAACTGGACAGCATATAAGCCAACTAACTATTTTCTGCCTAGGTATTACTTGCCAACTGTGACAAGTAATAACTAGGCAGAAAATAGTTAACTAAAGGCAACAAGCTCAGTAAGATAACTTGTGCAAATTGGAACAAGCAAAAAATGCAAAGCAAAAAATCCAGCAAAACAATTGGGTATACTATATTGAAAAATTAGCAACCATCAGTGCTAGTTTGCAAAAATAAGTGTCCCTAGTTGCACATGAGGGGAAACACATGAAAATAACCACATCCACAACAAAGACTTGCACATTGAGAAAAATTAAATTGGAAAATTGGCAAGCATTGGTACTAATTTGCACAATCAAGGGCCCCTAGTTGCACAAATTAGGAGAAAACACATGAATCACCACAGCCACCACAAGGCTGGTGGATTGGGTAGACTATATTGGAAAACTGGCAAGCATTGGTGCTAAATTGCACAAACAAGAGTCCCTAGTTGCACACAGCAGAGGGGGAAACAACAAAGCTAACTAAGTAGAGCAACTAGCACAAAGTGTATAACATATGAAAAGCCAACTAGTAAAAGTGATGCAGCCAACTGAGCAGGCAACTTGTGCAACTGAACACCGTATAGACAACCAACTAGTACAAACAGTGAGCCAACTGACCAAAACAACTACTGCAATTGCAGAGCATATGGACATCCAAGTACTATATGGACGCAACCAACTGAGCAGAATTTTGTGCAACTAACCATCTAAATTACTGAACACCAACTACAAAATCAGCCAATGCATTGCACACAACATTGCGCACATCTAATACAACTTGCAAAATGACTAAGAATCATGAACAGATCTCAAACCTCTGCAAAATTGAACGGAACATGAACTAGACAGCCAAATCGCCATAAAATCGCAACGGGCGCCGTGGACATGCATCCCTTCTACCTAACGACTACCGCGTACCCAGACCAACTACACATTGACCCTGGCCAGCCACCCCCGTGCCGTGAACTACGCCTCCTTGTAGATCCCAACCACCATTGGGCGCGTGCTACGAGATAAGAGAATGGAACTCAACGTGAGCAAAATCGAGGATAAGCTGGGGTAGTTCGCGCCGTTCCCGAACCGTAGAGAGCATTTCCCTCACATTTCGGCACCATCCGCGCTCCGCGAGACAGAGAGAGGGAGGAGAAGCATGTAGAAGTCGCAGGCGAGCATACCTCCGACTGCGAGGAGCACCAGCGATTCCCCCGCGCGGAGAACCACCCGCAAGCCGCCGCCGACTTGAGCACTCTACCGCGACTCCCCCGTATCGCGCCCGTTCGGTGGAGAGGATGGCGAGGAGGAAGACGAAGATGGAATGGGGAGACAGCACGCTGCGGGCGAGGGATTTCAGGCACTGATTTCGAAACCTCCGCCCACGACCCCCACTACTCCCTCCTCTACCGCTTACAGGTGGGCCTGGCCACGTCCGGATATGGACAAACTGCCCACGACCGTGGCACAGGGCCAATCCAGACCAGGTGGCACCTGGCGGATCCGGGCGCGATCGTTGGCGCGATCGTGCGGCCAGGAAGCGGCCACCCGGTTGTGTTAGTTGGTGCACGACCACTTTTTAGATTTTAGGATTTTTATAAGGACTAAAAGAGCAGTGACTGAAACGAAACTACATGCTGACAACTAGCAAGAAAACAATGCACTGACAGGATAGGTTGTAGCATGAGTTAAGCTCATCCACCCCCGTCGAGCCGCAAAAGAGGCATACGAGCCTAATGCTAGCCTCCCCCCAGAAACACCCAGTTTAAACATGTCTAAAGGGAGACATAGATCCCCTGGGACTCCCACAACCCGGGATCTCCAAGAACAAATGGAACGAGTTTGACGATAAAAAAGACCAAATAACACACTACGCAAAATATGAAGCGCCGAAGCCTAACAGGGCAACATCTGTATTGGAGAAAACCATGTAGACGCCCACTCAACCAACCGCAATACTACGAGTCACCCGCCAACCCAGTGTTGATCTAAAGACCTCTCCAGCCATCACTTAGATTTTTCTTACGCCCTCCAGTATTAGCCTTTTTGCTTCTGGGTTTATCTGCAAAACAAGCCATTCATGAAGCATTTTTATGTTTAAATTCATACGATTACAAGGATAAAAAAACCTTATTATTATAAAAAGACACCATTTCTCATTTTCCAAATTGTCCAAAAGATGGCTGAAATGCCAACAACTACCAAGTTTCTCTCTTTTTTGTGGAAGTTTTTTATCCATATGTTGAACATATCACTCACATTATTAGGAATATTTTGTTGACCAAAAGTACATTTAATGGTATTCCAAAGTAGCTTGGCAATGGAACACCTAAAAAAATGGTCAATGCTTTGATCATGCAAGCAAAATGGGCATTTCCCTCTCCCATCCAGCCCCTTATTAACAAATTATCTCTAATCAGAATACTGTTTCGAAGTACTAACCAAATAAAAACTTTGACACTAGGAGACATTTTAGTTTTCCACATAAAGTTATGTGGATATTTCACCCCATTTTCAACCAAATGTCTATAATAGGACTTGACAGTGTATATCCCATTTTTGTCCATAGACCATTTGATCATGTATCTGTTTTGATTTAGCACTATACTAGCACAACTTTCTTTTATGTGCTCCCATAATTCAAGAGAATCTCCATATAGAGTTCTCCTGAAGGAAACTAAGTCAAGCTCTCTCCCTAGTATATCAGCTACATATTTGTTTTTTTTCAAAACAGAAGTTGTATAATCTAGGAAAATTGTATTTGAAAGTTTTCTCTCCTATCCACCAATCTTCCCAAAACCTCACATTTTTTCCATTCCCAACCACAAACTTGCACCTAGCAAGAAACTGATATTTATGTTTAATTATTTCAGACAAAAATTGGGATTCGCCTTGTTTATGTCTTATATCAGCGAGACCTTTCATTTTTCTGGTATTTATTGATCAACAATTCCTACCAGAGTCTCTCATTGGTAAACAACTTCCACCACCATTTGCATAATGGAGCTATGTTCGTAACAGCTAGATTCTGCCCCCCAATATCTTTATCTTTAGGCCTACAAACCTCAGACCATTTAACTAACTAGCATTTTTTTCTTATCTTCCTCTTCCTGCCATAACAATCTAGCTCTGGAAAAATCCATTCCCTTATTAACTCCAACAGGAAGTCCATAAAAGAACATCATGAAATAGTGAACACCAGTTAGAAGGAATTGAATATTGGAAGGAGATTCCTTGGCTACTGTGCAGGTGAGTAACAATACATGAAGAGTTTGATAAGATTTATTGTGTACATGTACCATTGTTTCAACGTACCTAGGTAGCACTCTATCCTACTCCTAAAGACTGGAGTGGGTGGTGAGTCACTCACCATCCTCCAACTATTACATGTGGGACCCGCGTCGGTATTTCCCCAAAGAGGAAGGGATGATGCAGTACAGCTGCGGTAGGTATTTCTCTCAGTTATGAAACTTATCAATCCAGTAGAAGAACCAAGCAACACTATGTAAACGGTACCTGCACACAAAGAACAAATACTTGCACCCGACGCGTAAGAGGGGTTTCCAATCCCTCCATGATAAAAAGATAGATTAAATTATGTGAGATTGATAAATAGATCTAGCTAGAACACAAAATAAAATAAGCAAAAGAAGTGCAGCAAGGTATTTTTGGGTTTTTGGAAATATAGATCTAAAAACAATATGATAAAAGATAGACCTGGGGACGTAGATTTCACTAGTGGCTTCTCTCGAGAAAATAGCATACGGTGGGTAAACAAATTACTTTTGGGAAATTGATAGAATATCAAATAATTATGACGATATCCAAGGCAATAATCATGTATATAGGCATCACGTCCAAGATTAGTTGACTGAAATGATTTTGCATCTACTACTATTACTCCACACATTGACCGCTATCCAGCATGCATCTAGTGTATTAAGTTCATGGAGAAACGAAGTAATGCAATAAGAACGACGACATGATGTAGACAAGATCTATTCATGTAGGAATAGACCCCATATTTTTATCCTTAATAGCAACGATACATACGTGCCTTGCTACCCCTTCTGTCACTGGATGAGGACACAACAAGATCGAACCCATCACAAAGCACCTCTTCCCATTGCAAGAAAAATCGATCTAGTGAACCTAACTAAGCCAAAGATTCGGAGAAGAAATACGAGGCTATAAATAATCATGCATATAAGAGATCAAAGAAAACTCAAATAATATTCATGGATATAGATCTAATCATAAACTCAAACTTCATCGGATCCCAACAAACACACCGCACAAAGTCATTACATCAAATAGATCTTCAAGAACAACGAGGAGAGCATTGTATTGAGAATCAAAAAGAGAGAAGAAGCCATCTAGCTACTGCCTACGGACCCATAGGTCTATGGTGAACTACTCACTCATCATCGGAGGAGCACCAATGAGGATAATGAACCCCTCCATGATTGTGTGCCCCTCTGGCAAAGTGCTGAAATAGGGATCTAGATTGGATCTTGTGGTTCTGGAACTTGCGGCGACTGGAATTGTGTTTTGTTAACTCCCCTAGGGTTTATGGAATATTTGGGTGTTTATAGAGCTGAGAGGCGGTGGAGGAGATCCATGTGGGGCCCACAACGCATCAGGGCACACCTGGGCCTCCTAGCACGCCCTGGTGTCTTGTGGGCCCCATGGGCCTCCCCTCTGGTGCTTCCTTGGCTCCCAAGTTGGATTTTGGTCCAGAAAAATCTCCAAAAAGTTTCGATGCGTTTGGATTCCGTTTGGTATTGATATTCTGCGAAGTAAAAAACAAGCAAAAAAACTGCAACTGGCACTGGGCACTATGTCAATAGGTTAGTCCTAAGAAATAATATAAAGTTGCTATAAAATGATTGTAAAACATCCAAGAATGATAATATAACAGTATGGAACAATAAAAAATTATAGATACGTTGGAGACGTATCAGCATCCCCAAGCTTAATTCCTGCTTGTCCTCGAGTAGGTAAATGATAAAAACAGAATTTTTGATTTGAAATGCTGCCTAACATGTCCATGACATATTTTTTCTTTTGTAGCATGGACATTTGGACTTTTATATGGTTCAAAGCAATTGTCTATATTTCACATGAAGACTTCAATACTCAAGCATATCAACAAGCAACCATGTCTTTCAAAATATCAACACTAAAGAAAGTTATCCCTAACCCATCATGCTAAATCATTGATCCATTCAAGAAAAACACTCGAATATTAGTTACATCCAATGCACAAGTATGATAATTGTGCTCCCTAGTTGGTGTTTTACAAGAGAAGATGGAGACTGATACGTCCCCAAGGTATCTATAATTTTTATTGTTCCATGCTATTATATTATCTGTTTTGGATGTTTTATATGCATTTATATGCTATTTTATATTATTTTTGGGACTAACCTATTAACCTAGAGCCCAGTGCCAGTTTCTGTTTTTCCTTGTTTTTGAGCTTCGCAGAAAAAGGAATACTAAACGGAGTCCAAACGGAATAAAACTTTTGCGATGATTTTTCTTGGACCAGAAGACACCCACGAGACTCGGAGTTCAAGTCAGAAGAGCCATGAGGCGGCGACAAGGGTGGAGGGCACGCCCAGGGGGGTAGGGCGCGCCCCCCTACCTTGTGGGTCCCTCGGTGACCCCCTGATCTAGTTCTGCCTCGTATATATTTGCAAATATTCCCAAACCCTCGGAAGCATCCATGAAAACACTTTTCCATCGCCGCAGGTCTCTGACCTCGTTAGATCCCATCTGGAGGCCTTTTTCGGTACTCTGCCGGAGAGGGATTCGATCACGGAGGGCATCTACATCAACTCTATTGCCCTTCCGATGAAGTGTGAGTAGTCCACCACAGACATACGGGTCCATAGCTAGTAGCTAGATGGCTTCTTCTCTCTCTTTGATTCTCAATACCATGTTCTCCTCGATGTTCTTCGAGATCTATCCGATGTAATACTTTTTTGTGGTGTGTTCGTCGAGATCCGATGAATTGTGGATTTATGATCAACTCATCTATGAATATTGTTTGAATCTTCTCTGAATTCTTATATGCATGATTTGGTATCTTTGTATTTCTCTTTGAATTATCGGTTTGGTTTGGCCAACTAGATTGGTTTTTCTTGCAATGGGAGAGTTTCTTAGCTTTGGGTTCAATCTTGCGGTGTCCTCACCCAGTGACAGTAGGGGCAGCGAGGCACGCATTGTATTGTTGCCATCGAGGATAAAAAGATGGGTTTTTCATCATATTGCTTGATTTAATTCCGCTACATCATGTCATCTTACTTAAAACTTTACTCTGATCTTTATGAACTTAATACTCTAGATGTAGGCAGGAGTCGGTCGATGTGTGGAGTAATAGTAGTAGATGCAGGCAGGAGTTGGTCTACTTGACATAGACGTGATGCCTATATTGCATAATCATTCATCGGATATCGTCATAACTTTGCGCTTTTCTGTCAATTGCTCGACAATAATTTGTTCACCCACCGTATTATTGCCTTCATGAGAGAAGCCTCTAGTGAAACTTATGGCCTGCGGGTCTATTTTTCATCAAATTAGTTTCTGATCTACTATTTTGCAATCTTTACTTTCAGATCTATAAACCAAAAAACCCAAATATATTCTATCTTTTGTTTAGTTCTGTTTATCTATCTCCATCACATCTCACCTTTGCAAGTGAGCGTGAAGGGATTGACAACCCCTTTATCGCGTTGATTGCAAGTGTTTGATTTTTTGTGCAGGGATTGGTGGTCTGTGCGTTCTTCTTGAAAGAGTAGATGTAGTTGACTTGAGGGGGGGGTGAATAGGCAACTAACAATTTTTAGCTTTTCTTTACCAAATTAAACTTTGCATCAAAGTAGGTTGTCTAGATATGCAGCTAGGTGAGCAACCTATATGATGCAATAATAACAAGCACACAAGCAAGCAAGGGATAGAACACAATATAGGCTTGCACAAGTAAAGCTGAGAGATAACCAAAAGTGGAACCGATGGAGACGAGGATGTGTTGCTGAAGTTCCTTCTCTTTGAGGGGAAGTACGTCTCCGTTGGAGTGGTGTGGAGGCACAATGCTCCCCAAGAAGCCACTAGGGCCACCGTATTCTCCTCACCCCCTCACACAGTGCAAGGTGCCGTGATTCCACTATTGGTGCCCTTGGAGGCGGCGACCAAACCTTTACAAACAAGGTTGGGGCAATCTCCACAACTTAATTGGAGGCTCCTAACAACACCACGAGCTTCACCACAATGGACTATGGCTCCGCGGTGACCTAAACCGTCTAGGGTGCTCAAACACCCAAGAGTAACAAGATACACAAGGGATTAGTGGGGGAAATCAAATTTCTCTTGGTGGAAGTGTAGATCGAGGCCTTCTCAACCAATCCCTAGAGAATCAACAAGTTTGATTGGCTAGGGAGAGAGATCGGGTGAAAATGGAGCTTAGAGCAACAATGGAGCTTAGGGATGGAAGAGGTAGTCAACTCGGAGAAGAAGACTCCCCTTTTAAATGAAGGGACAAATCCAATTGTTATCCACTTATCCAGCCCACCCCATGCGGTACTACCGCACCAGACATGCGGTACTACCGCAAGGGCCTGTGGTACTACCGCGAGGCACCGCAGTACTATCGCTTGCGCAGCAGGAGCCAGACCAGCCCTATTGCATTGAATCAAGGAGCGATAGAACCGCTAGAGTGGTACTACCGCTCGCCCTTGCGGTACTACCGCAAGGCAGGGTTGGTCTGGGCTGGGAAGGCATGGACGAAGAAAAATACATCTATGGCTACTTCTGCTGAGTTTCAATCTGTGCAAAAATCCGACATGGTACTACCGCATACAGGGAGCGGTACTATCGCGTAGGATTGCGCTCATGTTGTTGTGCTGGGCCAGAGGCCATGGTACTACCGCGCCCGTGAAGCGATACTACCGCAAGGTCCTGCGGTACTACCGCATGGCCGGCCGGTACTACTGTGGGCTTCTGCGGTACTACTGCTCCCTTGAGCAGTACTATCGCATGCCACAACTCAATAACACTAGGAGGCCTTCATTTTGCAAATACACGAATAAACGGTCGGTGCTCCAAAGATGCAAAGGAAAGGTGGTGCAAAGGAACAAACATGTACGTGATGATTCCACCCTAACCTTTCCAAAGCGGACCCCCTCTTAATAGTACGGCTTTTTTACGACTCAAATCCACCGAAAAGAAACGTAGAGAAATGTCGTATTCACTCGGCTTCGAGAGGCAACAAATCGTCTTGTGCCTAAACATCTGAAATGCTCAAAGCACACGATTAGTCCGAAAAAGCATTGTCATCAATCAAAAAACTACATGGGGTGAAATATGCCCTTACAATCTCCCCCTTTTTGGTGGATTGATGACAATACAAGATTTGCACATAAGAGTACATAAATGAATATAAGCAAACCCACCATCTACAAAATATAGGCAGGCTCCCCCTAGATGTGTGCACTCTATATTAATGCTTTGAACTGCATGGCACACATACTTGGATCAACACTCCCCCTATATTTTATAGACGAGGCATACCTTGCAACAATATAACTAACACTAAGCATGGATGCAAGGCCATGATTGTGAGCATAAAGTAAAGGGCAAAAGATAGAATAGGCTCACGAAGTACTAAGCAAGAAAGACAATAAGATAAGCTAGAGTGCATATGTCTTACACCATATGATAGGAAACTAGGTCTCACGAGCACAAACAAACCAAAGCAACACAAACGAGGATCCAACGAAACGAAAATAAAAACAAAGACACATGAACGCAAATTCTACACTCTCTCCCCCTTTGGCGTCAAGACACCAAAAAGGCAGACATGACACCTACGACACAGGTGGTAGCATCCTATGCATACATCATCAGCACGCTCCTCATCGGACTCGACATCTGGGATGGTCTCCTCCTCTGACTCGATCCACTGATATCCCTGCTTAGCTATCCATTCAGCCTCCGAAGTGACGTTCACCTCTAACCCGCTCTCCACAATCTCGCCGAAAGTCCTCAATATCCTCATGTCGTGCTGGGGACTCTCCTTGGAAGCAACATGGGTCATGTACTGCCCCTTGACTTGCATAAAGAATAGGGTCTTCATCTTTGCCTTCACCTTCTTAGCCCAAGAGGGCTCAGTAGATGGAGGAGCATACCCACCAGAACTGTCCTCATCCTCCTCCTCCTCCTCAACCTTGTCCTCATCCACATTCATCCTAGAAGCCTCAACCTCAGCCCTGGTAGTGGTGTTGGCCCACTTGTTCTTCAACCGCAGCTTGATAGGCTCATGGAGAACCTAGTTTGGAGCAGAAAAGTCTTCCTCCGGAACCATCTTGTCCCAAGTCTTCGAGATCAGATGGTGCAGGTAAGGACCATAGGTGGGAACTTTGTGATTCTAGACCGCAAACCTGAGCTCATTCCACATGATATGAGAGATGTCCAGAGGCTGGGCAGCATGCTGACGTGCCTCCTCACACAGAAGCATCATATCCACGAGATAAGCATGCACCTTATCTTTGTCACCGGTGCGAGGAAAGAGGGTGTTGCGGAAGATTTGGTGAATGACATCGAGGAAGGGGTTGAGCACCCAGGACTGAGAGCCATTGGGTAGCTTCTTCTCCACAAGAAATGGCATAAGCTTGTCCTTGTTGGCTGACTCGATGTTGCCGTGAGGGCAGGCGCCAACGGGCACATCAGGCCCCTCATCACGGACATTCAGTAGCGTCATGAATTCCTTCCAGGTAGCAGACAACTTCTTCCCATTGCTCATCCAAGACATAGTATGCTCCCCATCTGTGTGGAAGTGAACGGAGGCAAAGAACTGTGCCACGAGCTCCGAGTCAAAGTCCATACGGAATGTGATGAAGTCTTCAATGCCAAACTGCTCCACCAAGTCAAGTGCCTCACCAAAGTAGTCCTAGTTCTTCCTCAGATGAGTCATATCAATCCACTACATTGGGACACAGAGGTTGTGCTTGGACTTGATCACATCAATGTATATGAGATTCTGCTGCTTGGTCCAGAACAACTCATTCCCTCTGACATTCTCACAAAGCTTCACATAGGGATTGATTCTCCTTCAAATGATGAACTCAGACAGAGGCATCTCATCCATGCCAAGAAGTGGCTCCTTGTACCTGTTGGCGGTCTTCTTGATACTGCGGTGTTGGGCATTAGAGCCCTCCGGTGCTTCTTGATTGTGCAGACGCTTGGAGCTCGTGTCGCCGCTTGGGTTTGAGCAACGGACATTTGAACCACCACCTAAGACACACAACACGAGAATACACGAGAGAAACGAGAAGGATCAATGCAAAGACCACATCCAAAACAAATGAAACACGTAGACGTAAGATTGGGAAGTTGCAACAAGGTAGCTTTGAAGTCAACGGTAGTACCTCACCATTAAGTGTAAGTAAAAATTTACTTCTTCTCTAGCCGTGGTAGTACCACGCCCGAAGTGGAAGAAATTTTTACTTCCGCGCCCCGAGCGGTAGTACCACTCCAGAGGAGCGGTAGTACCGTACGAGGTGGATGCGGCCAGAGCGGTAGTACCGCACGGGAGGTGCGGTAGTACTGCTCAGAATCCAATCTGGAACGAAATGGATCTAGGCACATCCGCAACTTTGGATCGGTACTACGGTTGTTCAAAAATACCGTTTGGCAACATTCGAAATAGCATATCTACTGCGCTACTACTCTCCTACATCCTTCTCTTGCAAAGATTTGGCCTAAAATCTCAAGAACAACATGCATCTCCCTGAAAACCTAGAAGCAAAACTACGAGGCAAAGAGAGAGGGATTCGGGGAGAAACCTTGTTCCATGGCAAGAGGGCGAGGTGGGCATCGATCCCACCGGTCAGAATGCGAGGAGAGCGGCCAGAGATGGAGATCCGGCGAGGTCCTCCAGCGCCGTTCTTGGGCAGGAGAGAGAGAGAGAGAGAGAGAGAGAGAGAGAGAGAGAGTCCCCAATGCGACATGAGGATATTAAGGGCTCAGTAGAAGGAGGAGCATACCCACCAGAAGTGTCCTCATCCTCCTCCTCCTCCTCAACCTCGTCCTCATCCACATTCATCCTAGCAGCCTCAACCTTGGTAGTGGTATTGTCCCACTTGTTCTTCAACCGCAGCTTGATAGGCTCGTGGAGAACCCAGTTTGGAGCAGAAAAGTCTTCCTACAGAACCATCTTGTCCCAAGTCTTCGAGATTAGATGGTGCAGGTAAGGACCATAGGTGGGAACTTTGCGATTGTAGACCGCAAACATGAGCTCATTCCACATGATATGAGAGATGTCCATAGGCTGGGCAGCATGCTGACGTGCCTCCTCACACAGAAGCATCATATCCACGAGATAAGCATGCACCTTATCTTTGTCACCGACATGAGGAAAGAGGGTGTTGCGGAAGATTTGGTGAATGACATCGAGGAAGGGGTTGAGCACCCAGGACAAAGCCATTGGGTAGCTTCTTCTCCACAAGAAATGGCATAAGCTTGTCCTTGTTGGCTGACTCGATGTTGCCGTGAGGGCAGGCGCCAACGGGCACATCAGGCCCCTCATCACGGACATTCAGTAGCGTCATGAATTCCTTCCAGGTAGCAGACAACTTCTTCCCATTGCTCATCCAAGACATAGTATGCTCCCCATCTGTGTGGAAGTGAACGGAGGCAAAGAACTGTGCCACGAGCTCCGAGTCAAAGTCCATATGGAATGTGATGAAGTCTTCAATGCCAAACTGCTCCACCAAGTCCAGTGCCTCACCAAAGTAGTCCCAGTTCTTCCTTAGATGGGTCATATCAATCCACTGCATTGGGACGTAGAGGTTGTGCTTGGAGTTGATCACATCAATGTATATGAGATTTTCCTGCTTGGTCCAAAACAACTCATTCCCTCTAACATTCTCACGAAGCTTTACATAGGGATTGATTCTCCTTCAAATGATGAACTCAGACAGAGGCATCTCATCCATGCCAAGAAGTGGCTCCTTGTACCTGTTGGCGGTCTTCTTGATACTGCGGTGTTGGGCATTAGAGCCCTCCGGTGCTTCTTGATTGCGCAGACGCTTGGAGCTCGTGTCGCCGCTTGGGTTTGAGCAACGGACATTTGAACCACCACCTAAGACACACAACACGAGAATACACGAGAGAAACGAGAAGGATCAATGCAAAGACCACATCCAAAACAAATGAAACACGTAGACGTAAGATTGGGAAGTTGCAACAAGGTAGCTTCAAAGTCAACGGTAGTACCTCACCATTAAGTGCAAGTAAAAATTTACTTCTTCTCTAGCCGTGGTAGTACCACGCCCGAAGTGGAAGAAAATTTTACTTCCACGCTCCGAGCGGTAGTACCGTATGAGGCAGATGCGGCCAGAGCGGTAGTACCGCACGGAAGGTGCGGTAGTACCGCTCGGAATCCAATCCGGCACGAAACGGATCTAGGCACATCCGCAACTTTGGATCGGTACTACGGTTGTTCAAAAATACTGTGTGGCAACATTCCAAATAGCATATCTACTGCGCTACTACTCTCCTACATCCTTCTCTTGCAAAGATTTGGCCTAAAATCTCAAGAAAAACATGCATCTCCCTAAAAACCTAGAAGCAAAACTACGAGGCAAAGAGATAGGGATTCAGGGAGAAACCTTGTTCCATGGCAAGATGGCGAGGTGGGCATCGACCCCACAAGTCAGAATGCGAGGAGAGCGACCGGAGATGGAGATCCGGCGAGGTCCTCCGGCGTCGTTCTTGGGCAGGAGAGAGAGAGAGAGAGAGAGAGAGTCTCCAGCGCGACATGAGGATATTGAGGGCTCAGTAGATGGAGGAGCATACCCACCAGAACTGTCCTCATCCTCCTCCTCCTCAACCTCGTCCTCATCCACATTCATCCTAGCAGCCTCAGCCTCAGCCCTGGTAGTGGTATTGTCCCACTTTTTCTCCAACCGCAGCTTGGTAGGCTCGTGGAGAACCCAGTTTGGAGCAGAAAAGTCTTCCTCCGGAACCATCTTGTCCCAAGTCTTCGAGATCAGATGGTGCAGGAAAGGACCATAGGTGGGAACTTTGTGATTGTAGACCGCAAACCTGATCTCATTCCACATGATATGAGAGATGTCCAGAGGCTTGGCAGCATGCTGACGTGCCTCCTCACACAGAAGCATCATATCCACGAGATAAGCATGCACCTTATCTTTGTCACCGACGCGAGGAAAGAGGGTGTTGCGGAAGATTTGGTGAATGACATCGAGGAAGGGGTTGAGCACCCAGGACTGAGAGCCATTGGGTAGCTTCTTCTTCACAAGAAATGGCATAAGCTTGTCCTTGTTGGCTGACTCGATGTTGCCGTGAGGGCAGGCGCCAACGGGCACATCAAGCCCCTCATCATGGACATTCAGTAGCGTCATGAATTCCTTCCAGGTAGCAGACAACTTCTTCCCATTGCTCATCCAAGACATAGCATGCTCCCCATCTGTGTGGAAGTGAACGGAGGCAAAGAACTGTGCCACGAGCTCCGAGTCAAAGTCCATATGGAATGTGATGAAGTCTTCCATGCCAAACTGCTCCACCAAGTCCAGTGCCTCACCAAAGTAGTCCCAGTTCTTCCTCAGATGAGTCATATCAATCCACTGCATTGGGACACAGAGGTTGTGCTTGGACTTGATCACATCAATGTATATGAGATTCTGCTGCTTGGTCCAGAACAACTCATTCCCTTTGACATTCTCATGAAGCTTCACATAGGGATTGATTCTCCTTTAAATGATGAACTCAGACAGAGGCATCTCATCCATGCCAAGAAGTGGCTCCTTGTACCTGTTGGCGGTCTTCTTGATACTGCGGTGTTGGGCATTAGTGCCCTCCGGTGCTTCTTGATTGCGAAGATGTTTGGAGCTCGTGTCGCTGCTTGGGTTTGAGCAACGGACATTTGAGCCACCACCTAAGACACACAACACAAGAATACACGAGAGAAACGAGAAGGATCAATGCAAATACCACATCAAAAACAAATGAAACACGTAGACGTAAGATTGGGAAGTTGCAACAAGGTAGCTTCGAAGTCAACGGTAGTACCTCACCATTAAGTGTAAGTAAAAATTTACTTCTACTCTAGCCGTGGTAGTACCACGCCCGAAGTGGAAGAAAATTTTACGTCCGTGCCGCGAGCGGTAGTACCACTCCAGAGGAGCGGTAGTACCGTACGAGGCGGATGCGGCCAGAGAGGTAGTACCGCACGGGAGGTGCGGTAGTACCGCTCGAAATCGAATCCGGCACGAAACAGATCTAGGCACATCCGCAACTTTGGATCGGTACTATGGTTGTTCAAAAATACTGTGTGGCAACATTCCAAATAGCATATCTACTGCGCTACTACTCTCCTACATCCTTCTCTTGCAAATATTTGGCCTAAAATCTCAAGAACAACATGCATCTCCCTGAAAACCTAGAAGCAAAACTACGAGGCAAAGAGAGAGGGATTCAGGGAGAAACCTTGTTCCATGGCAAGAGGGCGAGGTGGGCATCGATCCCACCGGTCAGAATGTGAGGAGTGCGACCAGAGATGGAGATCTGGCGAGGTCATCCGGCTCCGTTCTTGGGCAGGAGAGAGAAAGAGAGAGAGAGAGAGAGAGAGAGAGAGAGAGAGAGAGTGAGAGACGGAGTGGGGAAACTGGGTTGAATGGGTATGGGGGAGTTGAAACTCCCCTTGCCCGCACTTGACCCCCACCCGCTCGCGATAGTGCGGTAGTACCGCTCGGGCGGAAGTACACACAGGGCGGTAGTACTGCTCTTCCAGCGGCAGTAAGAAATTAGTGCCGTGCTGGTAGCGGTAGTACCGTGCTCTTCTCCTGCATAGTACCGTGGCTTGCCACAGTAGTACCATAGACCCAAGAAAGTTATTATTTTGAAAAAAATAGAGAAACACGGTCTTGGCACAAAAACCTTCAAGCGACCGGACACGCAACCGCACACACACACACACACACACAGACGAGGCAACGCAAACACAAACACGACACAACAAGAAGGCAAAAGGCAACAAGGAACAAGCAGAACCAAAACCTCTCTAAAGGAGAGGGCGGTGGCCAAAGCCACCTATGTTTGAGTCAATTGGTATGGCACCACGAAGAATTATCCTTGGGCCCATGACCAAAACTCGTCTTTGAAGCACAAGTACCAACAAGAATGGCTAATGTGAAAGAGTTGATCAATTTATGCATAATGGGGGGAGGGAGAGTTTATTGAGAGAACAAAAATCTCCATATGTCCATGCCTACACCTAAACAAGATATCAAGTTGAGTATGGTGGGGTGTGCAAGGGTTCAAGCTACATTGCTTGAATCAATGATATTTAGCTCATGCCTTAACTCGTGAAATCTTGCTTCATCCAAGGGCTTCGTGAAAATATCTCCAAGGTTATCATGAGTGTTGACATACTTGAGCTTGATCTCCCCTCGCCTAATGTGATCCCAGATGAAGTGATACCGAATCTCAAGATGCTTCATCTTGAAGTGTTGCACCGGGTTGAGAGAGATCTTGATGGCACTTTCATTGTCACACCAAAGAGGCACTTCATCAAAAATGACACCGTAATCCTTCAGAGTTTGCCTCATCCATAGAAGTTGAGCACAACAACTACTAGCAGCCACATACTCCGCTTCGATGGACGAGAGACACACACAACTTTTGTTCTTAGAAGACAAACTCACCAAAGAGCAACCAAGAAATTGGCACCCTCCAGAGGTGGACTTCCTATCCACTCTGTCTCCCGCCCAATCTGAGTCTGAATAGCCCAAAAGGTTGAAGTTTGCTCCTCTTGGATACCATAAAACAAAGTTTGGGGTATGAGCCAAATATCGAAAGATTCACTTGACGGCCACATAGTAGCTTTCCTTAGGTGCGGCTTGAAACCGTGCACAAATTCCCACACTCAACATGATATCCGGTCTAGATGCACAAAGGTACAGGAAGGAGCCAATCATGGAGCGGTATACCTTTTGATCCACCGCTTTACCATTGGGATCAATGTCATGTTAGCATTTGACAGGCATTGGAGTGGAAGCCGTCTTGACATCACTTATCTTGAATCTCTTGAGCATGTCTTGAGTGTATTTGGCTTAGTTGATGAAGGTGCCTTCTTTTCTTTGCTTGATTTTGAACCCGAGAAACAAGTTCAACTCTCCCATCATGGACATCTTGAACTTTGAGGTCATGAGAGCGGCAAATTCCTCATTAAAGCTTTGTTAGGGGAACCAAAGATAATATCATCAACATATAGTTGGCATACAAACAACTCCCCTTTTACCTTCTTAGTAAAAAGAGTGGGGTCGATTTTCCAAATTTCAAACCCACGATCTTGCAACAACTCGGTATGGTGCTCATACCATGCACGTGGGGCTTTTTAAGGCCATAGAGTGCCTTGTCGAGTTGGTACACGATGTCTACTACGCAACCTTCTTCTTGTAGACATTGTTGGGCCTCCAAGTGCGGAGGTTTGTAGGACAGTAGAAAATTTCCCTCAAGTGGATGACCTAAGGTTTACCAATCCGTGGGAGGCGTAGGATGAAGATGGTCTCTCTCAAACAACCCTTCAACCAAATAACAAAGAGTCTCTTGTGTCCCCAACACACCCAATACAATGTTAAATTGTATAGGTGAACTCGGCGAAGAGATGGTGATACAAGTGCAATATGGATGGTAGATATAGGTTTTTGTAATCTGAAATTATAAAAACAGCAAGGTAGCAAGTAACAAAAGTGAGTGAAAACGGTATTGCAATGCTTCGAAACAAGGCCTAGGGTTCATACTTTCACTAGTGCAAGTTCTCTCAACAATGATAACATAAATAGATCATATAACAATCCCTCAACATGCAACAAAGAGTCACTCCAAAGTCACTAATAGTGGAGAACAGACGAAGAGATTATTGTAGGGTACGAAACAACCTCCGAGTTATTCTTTCCGATCAATCCATTGGGCTATTCCTATAAGTGTCACAAACAGCCCTAGAGTTCGTAGTAAAATAACACCTTAAGACACATATCAACCAAAACCCTAATGTCACCTAGATACTCCAGTGTCACAACAAGTATCCGTGGGTATGATTATATGATATGCATCACACAATCTCAGATTCATCTATTCAACCAACACAAAGAACTTCAAAGAGTGCCTCAAAGTTTCTATCGAAGAGTCAAGACGAAAACGTGTGCCAACCCCTATGCATAGATTCCCAAGGTCACGGAACCCCCAAGTTTATCACCAAAACATACATCAAGTGGATCAATATAATACCCCATTGTGACCACGGGTATCCCACGCAAGACATACATCAAGTATTCTCAAATACTTAAAGACTCAATCCGATAAGATAACTTCGAAAGAAAAACTCAATCCATTACAAGAGAGTAGAGGGGGAGAAACGTCATAAGATACAACCATAATAGCAAAGCTCGCAATACATCAAGATCGTGCCATATCAAGAACACGAGAGAGAGAGAGAGAGAGAGACCAAACACATAGCTACTGGTATATACCCTCATCCCCGAGGGTGAACTACTCCCTCCTCGTCATGTAGAGTGCCGTGATGATGAAGATGGCCACCGGTGATGGATTCCCCCTCCGGCAGGGTGCCGGAACGGGCTCCCGAGAGGTTTTTGGTGGCTACGGAGGTTTGCGGCAGCGGAACTCCCGATCTAGGTTATTTTCTGGGGGTTTCTGTATTTATAGGAGAGGTTGGCGTCGTGAACAAGTCAGGAGCCCCCACAGAGAGTCCACGAGGCACAGGGGCGCCCCCCAGGGGGGTGGGCGTGCCCTCCACCCTCGCGGGGCCCATGGGCCTCCCCTCCGGTAACTCTTCGTTCCAGTATTTTTTATATTTTCCATGAAAAATCTCTGTCGATTTTCAGCGCATTCCGAGAACTTTTATTTCTACACAAAAAACAACACAACGGTAGTTCTGCTGAAAACAACGTCAATCCGGGTTAGGTCTAACCAAATTCATACCAAAATCATGTAGAAATATTATAAACATGGCATGAATACATCAAAAATTATAGATACGTTAGAGACGTATCAGTACACATGATTGGGGAAATAGGGATCCTCGAAACCCGGGGGTTGTTTGACATACACCAACTCATTAATAGGACCATTAAGAAAAGCACTCTTCACATCCATTTGTTGCAATTTGAAGTTATGATGAGAAGCATAAGCAATCAACAAACGAATAGATTCAAGGCGAGCAACGGGAGCAAAGGTTTCACCATAGTCGATACCCTTGACTTGGGAGTAGCCTTGTGCTACCAAATGAGCCTTGTTGCAAACAATAATCCCGTGAGCATCATGCTTGTTCTTGAATATACACTTGGTTCCAATGACATTATGGTTCCCCGTTGGCCTTGGCACCAATCTCCACACCTTGTTGTGCTCGAACTTGTCGAGTTCTTCATGCATGGCATTGAGGCAATCCGGATCCTCGAGCGCCTCATAGACCTTTTGGGGTTCGACACAAGAAACAAACGCGTGATGTTCACAATAGTTTGCTAATTATCTATGAGTGCTTACCCCCTTTCTTAAGCTTCCAAGCACATTTGTCATGAGATGATCTTTGGTTGTGAGCTTGGATGCAATCTTAGCGGCACGACGCTCCAATTCCTCCTCAGGAGTGAGTTGAGGAGTGGAAACTAGATCATCTTGAGCGTCGTCTTGAGCTTGTTCTTGATCTTGAACTTGTTAGGAAGGGAGAACTTGACCTTGGGCATCACTTGGTGGCTCACCACCATCTTGAGGTTGATCTTGCCCATGATCTTGTTCACTTGGTTGAGGGCCTTCACTTTGTTCTTCGGAAGCGTGTGGGTCTTGGGTTCGTGATGGATCCACTTGAGTGGAGCATTGTCATTCTCCTTCAGCCACAAGGGGTTCCTCAATGGGTAGGATATGACCAACACCCATTCTTCTTATGTCTCGGGGAGGAATTTCATCACCTACATCACAAGTACCACTTTGCTCCACTTGGGAGCCGTTATTTTCGTCAAACTCCACGTTGCACGTCCCCTCAATGAGTCCCGTGGACTTCTTGAGGACACAGTAAGCATGACAGTTTGTAGCATAACCAACAAATATGCCCTCATGAGCTCTAGCCTCAAATTTAGACAAACGAACACCTTTCTTGAGAATGAAACACTTACAACCGAACACCCAGAAGTACTTGAGGTTGGGCTTGTTACCGGTAAGTATCTCATATGGAGTCTTGTTCAAGTCCTTGAGGAGATAGAGCTGATTGGATGCATGTCAAGCAGTGTTGATTGCTTCGGCCTAAAAGTTGTAGGGAGACTTGAACTCCGCCATCATGGTCCTTGCCGCGTCCATCAATGTCCAGTTCTTCCTCTCTGCTACACCATTTTGTTGAGGGGTGTAAGGTGCAGAATATTGATGCTTGATCCCCTCATCACTAAGAAACTCATCCAAGGTGTAGTTCTTGAACTCGGTGATGTTGTCACTTCTTATAGTCAAGATCTTTGCATTGTGTTGACGTTGAGCTTCATTTGCAAAGTCGATGTCAGTTTGTTGAGTCTCACTCTTCCTCTTGAATAAGTATATCCAAGTGTATCTCGAATAATCATCCACAATCACCAAGCAATACTTTCTACCCCCAAGACTATCAAAGGATGGAGGCCCAAAGAGATCCATGTGAAGGAGCTCCAAGGGTCTCTTCGAGTAGATGATAGTCATGGGAGGGTGAGCCTTCTCATGTAACTTTCCTTTGATACAAGCACTGCAAGCACGATCTTTGGCAAAGCTAACATTTGTTAGTCCACGGACATGGTCCCCCTTGAGAAGACTTTGCAAAGATCTCATATTCACGTGGGCTAAACGGCGATGACAAAGCCATCCCACATCAACTTTAGCCATTAGGCATGTCGCTGTCTTAGTGGGTCGCTCTGAAAAGTTAATCACATAAAGACCATTCTCGACATGCCCAGCAAAGGCTACTTTAAGAGTCTTGCTCCACAAGAGGGCCATGGTATCAATATCAAAGAATGTAGCAAAGCCCATGATTGCAAGTTGACAAATGGAAAGTAAATTGTATGAAACGGACTCAACAAGCATGACTTTCTCGATCGTGAGATCATGAGAAATGACAACCTTGCCAAGACCCAATACCTTAGAAGACGAGGCATCACCCCACTCGACAATGGTGTGCATAGATGAGACCTTGTGCACGTCCGCCACCAAGTCCTTGCTTCCGGTCATATGATTTGTGGCTCCACTATCGAGCAACCATGATCCCCCACCGGAAGCAAACACCTATAAGAAATCAATGCTTGGTTTTAGGTACCCATTTAGTAATGGGTCCTTTGATGTTAGTGACAAGGGTCTTAGGAACCCAAATAGACCATTCAATGTACTCATAAGGTGAACCAACAAATTTGGCATACACATGCCCATTACTAGCCCGTAATAGCACATAAGAAGGATTTAAGTCACGGGCTTTGTTGGAAGGAGTGGCAATGCCCTTCTTGACACCACCACCCTTCACATTGTTATTCTTCTTCTCCTTAGGAGCACCCTCTCCCTCCTTCACAAAAGTTTGCTTGAGAGGAAGAGGTTGTTTGGCCTTGTCGTTCTTCTTCTTGTTCTTGGACTTGGGTGCAAACACAAGTCCCTCCTTGCCCATAACTTCCTTTTGATTGCTCAAAAGATCGTTGATGTTCTTCTCACCTTGTATGCAAGACACAAGGCCTTTCTCAAGGTGCTCCTTCAACTTGGCATTCTCCTCCACAAGATGCACATGCTCACAACACGGGTCAGTAGCATTTGCATTATCAATTAAGACCATATGAGGAAAAGTGGCTTTCTCCTTGGTGAGATTCACTTGGAGTTGATCATGAGACTCCTTGAGGTGAGCATGAGCACCCTTCAAGGCCTTGTGAGCCTTGTCAAGTATCTCAAACTCCTCCTTGAGTCTAGCATGGTCAACCCCAAGTTTAGCCTTCTCGGAATTGAGCACACGAGATACAACAAGAGCATGATGAAGATCTTTATTTAATTTAGCATGATCATTGTTGTGTGACTCCTCAAGAGACAAACGATGACCACGCTCTTCCTCAAGCGCATTAGAGAGATCCGATATCTCATTGGCATAGTCACGACTATGTCCTTCCATCTTAGAGATGGTTTCTTTGTGAGCCTCGATCATGTCATTGGCTTCACCAAGTTGTCCCAAGAGAGCAACAAAGTGCTTCTTGAATTTACCCTTAAGCTTATTCATGAAAGACTCAAACTCATTTACTTCCTCATTAGACCCCTCTCTTTCATCAATGCAATCTGTCAAGGAAAGATTTGTAATGATGGTGGTTTTGATGTTGGGAGTTACCTTGTTGGTGGCTTTGGCCATGAGGCACTTGGAGGTGATGTTCTCGTTGCGTGAATTAAAGAGAGACACCCGTGGAGTTGTGGCAATGGCAACGGAGGCCATGTCCATTGCTTCACCGTCTTCATCATCATCATCCTCATTGTACTCTTCTTATGCCACCAACCCTTTGGACGGAGTCTTCTTGGTGAAGTTGTTCTTGTTGGGGACGGACTTGGCTTTGTCTTTTCGGATGAGCTTGCCACCATTGTCTTCCGGATTCTCATAAGGGCACTCCGCAACAAAGTGGCTCACATTGCCACAGTTGTAGCATGTCCTCATGCATTGCTTGCCCCTGATGCCACTTGAGTTGTTCTTGTTGAAGTTGGGCCTTGAGTTCTTCTTGCTCCAAAATTGCCTTGAAGAGAGAGCCATGTGCTCATGGTAATCATATTTTGTATCTTTGGGGTTACTCTCCTCATCTTCCTCATCTTCCTCTTCTTCCTCTTCTTCCACACTTGCCTTGGCTTTCAAGGCTAGGTTGGGTTTCTTCACACGTTGAGAGTGCATCACCGCATTGTCGGTGGTCTTGTCCAATATTCTCATAGCAACAAACTCATCCAACACTTCACTTGAGGACAAGGTATGGAAGTCCGGCCTTTGATGGATGACGGATGACATGGCCTTGTGTTAGGGCATCATGGCCTTGAGAAACTTGTTCTTGATCCAATTGTCATCTGTATCCTTGCTCCCATGATCTCAGAGTGAGACCGCGAGAGTGGTTAATCTCCGGTAGAGCTCACAAGGTTCTTCATCCTCGGTCATTGCAAACTCATCGGCTTCATCTTGCACCACTTCATAGATGGAGCGTTGAATGCTTGCGCTTCCTTTGTAAATGGAAACAAAATGTTCCCAAGCTTCCTTGGCCACGGTGAAGGGTCGGAGATGAACAATATCTCCGGGTGGAATAGCATCTTGAATGATGAAGAGATCGGACTTGTTGAATTGATTTTCTGCGGCTTCTCTCGGAGTGAAGTTGCTTGGGTCATGCGGGTAGAAACCTTGCTCAATAATTCTCCAAAGATTAGTGTTACTATGATTCAAATGACGTTTAAAGCGATAGACCCAAGAGGCAAAGTCCTCATTTTTAACAAACTTACGAGGAGGACCAACATGATTCAAATGAGTGGAAGGAACCGGTCCTCCATAAGTGAGAGGTGGTTCAACATGGGCAAAGATGCCATTTCCACTTCTACTACTAGGCAATGGAACTTTATCACTAGAACCTTCCCCCTTATCGGAGTTAGCATCCGCCACCTTGTTAGTGGGAGCGACCACTTCCAACGGTGCAGTGGATAACTTAAGACCATCAAGAAACTCCTTGAACATGCCTTTGACCTCAGCCGTCATGGAGGTTTTCAATGTGTCCAAGGCCGCATTGAATTCCTCACGTGAGACCGGGGATCCCCCATCGGCCGTAGACAAAGAAGGATTCACACCGGGGTGCTCCTTCTCACCGTCTATGGTGTCAACCATACTCCTCGGACAGTAAAGTCCTTAATAAAGAGTCGAGGCTCTGATACCAATTGAAAGGATCGATATAGTTGACTAGAGGGGGGTGAATAGGCAACTAACAATTTTTAGCTTTTCCTTACCAAATTAAACTTTGCATCCAAGTAGGTTGTCTAGATATGTAGCTAGGTGAGCAACCTATATGGTGCAACAACAAGAAGCACACAAGCAAGCAAGGGATAGAACACAATATAGGCTTGCACAAGCAAAGGTGAGAGATAACCAAAAGTGGAACCGATGGAGACAAGGATGTGTTGCCGAAGTTCCTTCCCTTTGAGGGGAAGTACGTCTCCATTGGATCAGTGTGGAGGCACAATGCTCCCCAAGAAGCCACTAGGTCCACCATATTCTCCTCACACCCTCACACAATGCAAGGTGTCGTGATTCCACTACTGGTGCCCTTGGAGGCGGCGACCGAACCTTTACAAACAAGGTTGGGGCAATCTCCACAACTTAATTGGAGGCTCCCAACGACACCACGAGGCTTCACCACAATGGATTATGGCTCCATGGTGACCTCAACTGTCTAGGTTGCTCAAACACCCAAGAGTAACAAGATCCACAAGGGATTAGTGGGGGGACTCAAATTTCTCTTGGTGGAAGTGTAGATCGAGGCCTTCTCAACCAATCCCTAGAGAATCAACAAGTTTAGTTGGCTAGGGAGAGAGATCGGGCGAAAATGGAGCTTAGAGCAACAATGGAGCTTAGGGATGGAAGACTTAGTAAACTCGGAGAATAAGACTCCCCTTTTATAGTGAAGGGACAAATCCAACCATTATCCACTTATCCAGCCCGCGACATACGGTACTACCGCATCAGACATGCGGTACTACCGCAAGGGCCTGCGGTACTACCACGAGGCACCGCGGTACTACCGCTTGCGCGACAGGAGCCAGACCAACCCTGTTGCATTGAAGGAAGGAGCCGTAGAACCGCCGGAGCGGTACTACTGCTCGCCCTTGCGGTACTACCTCAAGGCAAGGTTGGTCTGGGCTGGGAAGGCACAGATGAAGAAAAATACATCCATGGCTACTTCCACTGAGTTTCGATTTGTGCAAAAATCCGACATGGTACTACCGCATACAAGGAGCGGTACTACTGCATAGGGCGCGAATGTCAAAAATTACATCCGCCCCTGCTTCCGCTCGTGTTGCTATGCTGGGCCTGCGAAGCGATACTACCGCAAGGTCCTGCGGTACTACCGCACGACCAGCCGGTACTACCGTGGGCTTCTGCGGTACTGCTCCCTTGAGCAGTACTACCGCATGCCACAGCTCAATAGCACTAGGAGGCCTTCATTTTGCAAATACACGGATAAATGGTCGGTGCTCCGAAGATGCAAAGGAAAGGTGGTGCAAAGGAATAGACGTGTAGGTGATGATTCCACTCTAACCTTTCCAAAGTGGACCCCCTCTTAATAGTACGACTTTCCTACAACAAAAATCCACCAAAAAGAAACGTAGAGAAACACCGTCTTCACTAGGCTTCGAGGGGCAACAAATCATCTTGTGCCTAAACATCTGAAATGCTCAAAGCACACGATTAGTCCGTAAAAGCATTGTCATCAATCACTAAAACTACATGGGGTGAAATATGCCCTTACACTTCTCCTACTAGATTGATACCTTGGTTCTCAAACTGAAGGAAATACTTATCTCTACTTTGCTGCATCAACCTTTCCTCTTCAAGGAAAAAACAACACAAGCTCAAGAAGTAGCGGGAAGAATTTCTGGCGCCGTTGCCGGGGAGATCTATGCCAAGTCAAGACATACCAAGTACCCATCATAAAACTCTCATCTCTTGCATTACATTATTCGCCATTTGCCTCTCATTTTCCTCTCCCTCACTTCTAAAATGATTTTCGAAAAGATTTGCCTTTTTATTCGCCCTTCTTCCGTTCGTCTTCTTGTTTGCTTTTTGTTTTCCCGTTTGCTAGATCGGGTTGTTGCTATCAGGTCTGAATCCGGGTAGATTATCACTAAAAAGGATAGTAGTAACAATGATGGAAACTTTCATGATTCTGCTAATATTAATCCTCATGAAGAATCTACTGTCTTGCACACTAAAAAAGTTCGCATATGTAGCGGCAATATTATTGGAAAATCGTTATTCAAGATTTCTTTACTTGTGCCGGTGCGCTACCCACATTAGGAGAATCTATTCTCCTTAAAACTAATAGTCACACGGATGCTATATCTTTGCTTGTATTTGAACTTGAAAGACAATTTGTTCATATGCATCCATGCATACAAAGGATTTTCCTAGAGTTTTCTAACATTGAAAATTCTCATGTTAAGCACGCCGCCACTATATTTCTTGCCCATGAGTTTAGATTTATTATGAAAGAAGCTAGTGAAATTTTTGCGCATTACAAAGTAGATGGTGGTCGTCCTCCCATAGAGGGGATTTTCTTTCAGCAAGAAGAAATAATGCATTTGCGATCTCTTGATCATGTTGCTTATAATGAAAATGTGAGAAAAAGGGTCCCTACCGATGTTTTAGTTGATAAATTTTTTGAACTTAATGACAATTTTGCTGTACAAAAAAAGGATTGGGTTTCTCTCTTGGAAATAAGCTCATGACTTTTTGCCAAAAGAATGCTTACAATGATTAGTTGGTCATACAATATGAGGGGCCGAAGGTGGAACCTATTCCTCCCGAGCTTGATCTTAGGGACCCTTATCCCATTAAATTTAGCCTTTTGATTAGTTTTTCTTACCACAAAGTAAACTTGCTGCTGAACAAAGGGAGTGCGAGATGAGCTTTCGAGATTTGCCTTATTATTACTATGACAATACCTAGATCTATGTTCTATGCCTAGCTAAGGGCGTTAAACAATAGCGCTTGTTGGGAGGCAACCCAATTTTATTTTTGTTCTTGCTTTTTTCATTTTGTTTAATAATTCATCTAGCCTCTTTTTAGATGTGTTTTTGTGTTTTAATTAGTGTTTGTGCCAAGTAAGACCTTTGGGATGGCTTACAGTGATAGTTGATTTGATCTTGCTGAAAATAGAAACTTTTGCACCCAGGAAAATAATTTTCATTTTTTTACAAAACCATGATTTTGATCTGTATCTTTTTTAAAAACATTGATATACAAATTTCCCAGGTTTTCCTAAATTTTCAGAATTTTTGGAGTTACAGAAGTATACAAAGTTCTCTGATTACTACAGACTGTTCTGTTTTTGACAAATTCTGTTTTCTATGTGTTGTTTGCTTATTTTGATGAATCTGTGAGTAGTATCGGGGGGTATGAACCATGGAGAAGTTGGAATACAGTATATATTACACCAATATAAATAAATAATGAGTTCACAACAATACCATAAAGTGGTGATTTGCTTTCTTATACTAACGGATCTCATGAGATTTTCTGTTGAGTTTTGTGTTGTGAAGTTTTCAAGTTTTGCGTAAGGATTTGATCGACTATGGAATAAGGAGTGGAAAGATCCTAATCTTGGGGATGCCCAAGGCACCCAAGGTAATATTCAAGGACAACCAAGAGCCTAAGTTTGGGGATGCCCCGGATGGCATCCCCTCTTTCGTCTTCGTCTATCGGTAACTTTACTTGAGGCTATATTTTTATTCACCACATGATATGTGTTTCGCTTGGAGCGTCTTGTATGATATGAGTCTTTGATTTTTAGTTTGCCACAATCATCCTTTATGTACACACCTTTCGAGAGGGACACGTATGAATCGTGATTTATTAGAATACTCAATGTGCTTCACTTATATCTTTTGAGCTAGGCGATTTTGCTCTAGTGCTTCACTTATATCGTTTTAGAGCATGGCGGTGGCCTTATTTTATAGAAATTCTTGAACTCTCATTCTTCACTTATTGTTTTGAGAGTCTCTCTAAATAGAGTGGTAATTTGCTTTGGTTATGATAGGCATCCAAGATGGATATAATAAAAACTTTCATATAAAGTGCATTGAATACTAAGACAAGTTTGATTCCTTATGATTGTTTTGAGATATAAAGTGAAGGAAATATGCCCTATAGGAAATAATAAAATTTGTTATTTATATTTACTTATATCATGATAAATGTTTATTATTCATGCTAGAATTGTATTAACCGGAAACTTAATACATGTGTGAATACATAGACAACACAAAGTGTCCCTAGTATGCCTCTACTTGACTAGCTCGTTAATCAAAGATGGTTATGTTTCCTGAACAAAGGCATGTGTTGTCATTTGATGAACGGGATCACATCATTAGAGAATGATGTGATGGACAAGACCCATCCATTAGCTTAGCATAATGATCGTTAAGTTTTATTGCTATTGCTTTCTTCATGACTTGTACATGTTCCTTTGACTATGAGATTATGCAACTTCCGAATACTGGAGGAATACCTTGTGTGCTATCAAACATCACAACGTAACTGGGTGATTATAAAGATGCTCTACAGGTGTCTCTGAAGGTGTTTGTTGGGTTGGCATAGATCGAAATTAGGATTTGTCACTCCGTGTATCGAAGAGGTATCTCTGGGCCCTCTCGGTAATGCTCATCACTATAAACCTTGCAAGCAAAGTGACTAATGAGTTAGTTGCGGGATGAAGCATTACAGAACGAGTAAAGAGACATACCGGTAATGAGATTGAACTAGGTATGAAGATACCAACGATCGAATCTCGAGCAAGTAAGATACCACTGACAAAGGGAACAACGTATGTTGTTGTGCGGTTTGACCGATAGAGATCTTCGTAGAATATGTAGGAGCCAATATGAGCATCTAGGTTCCGCTGTTGGTTATTGATCGGAGATGTGTCTCGATCATGTCTACTTAGTTCTCAAACCCGTAGGGTCCACACGCTTAACATTCGATGACGATTTGTATTATGAGTTTTGTGTTTTGGTGATCGAAGTTTGTTTGTAGTCCTGGATGAGATCGCGGACATGATGAGGAATTTAGAAATGGTCGAGAGGTAAAGATTGATATATTGGAAGGTGGTATTTGGACACTGGAAGGGTTCCGGAGTGTATCGGGTACAAACCAGAGTACCAGAAGGGTACGAGAACGCCCCGGTGGAAGAAATGGGCCATATGGGCCATGGGAGGGAGGCTAACCAACCCACAAGGGGCTGGTGCGCCCCCCCACAAGGGAGGAGGCTGAATTGGACTCGGGAAAGGGGGAGCCACCCCCCTTTCCTTTTCCTACTCCCTCTCCTTCCCCCTTTCCACCTTCGTAAGGAGGAAAAAAGAGGAGGGGGCCAAACCATACTAGGAGTGGAGTCCTAGTAGGACTCCCCCTCCCTTGTCGCGCCCCTGGTGGCTGGCCTCCTCCTCCCTCCTTTATATACGGGGGCAGGGGGGCACCCCAAAGGCACAACATTGTCTTAGTCGTGTGTGGTGCCCCCCTCCACCGTTTACTCCTCCGATAGTATCATCGTAGTGCTTAGGCGAAGCCCTGCACGGATCACATCATCAACACCGTCACCATGCCTGTCGTGTTGACAAAACTCTCCCTCGACCCTCTGCTGGATCAAGAGTTTGAGGGACCTCATCGAGTTGAACGTATGCTGAACTCAGAGGTGTCGTACGTTCGGTGCTAGATCGGTTGGATCGTGAAGATGTTCAACTACATCAACCTCGTTAACATAACACTTCCGCTTTCAGTCTACGAGGGTACGTGGACACATCTCCCCCTCCTGTTGGGGAACGTTGCAGAAAATTAAAATTTTTCCTACGGTTTCACCAAGATCCATCTATGAGTTCATCTAAGCAACGAGTCTGGGGAGAGAGTTTGCATCTACATACCACTTGTAGATCGCGTGCGGAAGCTTGCAAGGTGATGATGTAGTCGTACTCGACGTGATCCAAATCACCGATGACCTGCGCCGAACGGACGGCACCTCCGCGTTCAACACACGTACGGAACAGCCACGTCTCCTCTTCTTGATCCAGCAAGGGAGGGAGGAGAGGTTGAGGGAGATGGCACCAGCAGCAGCACGACGGTGTGGTGTTGATGGAGCTGCAGTACTCCGGCAGAGCTTCGCTAAGCACTATGGAGGTGGATGAGGTGTTGGGGAGGGAGAAGGAGGCAACCAAAGGCCAAGACGTTCAGGTATGAAGTCCCTCCTCTCCCCCACTATATATAGGGGTGCCAAGGGGGGGTGGCCGGCCCTAGGAGATCCAATCTCCTAGGGGGTGCGGCGGCCAAGGGGGGTTTTCCCTCCCCCCAAGGCACCTAGGAGGTGCCTTACCCTCCTAGGACTCTTGCCCCCCTTGAACCCTAGGCGCATGGGCCTATGTGGGGCTGGTGCCCTTGGCCCATTAGGCCAAGGCGCACCCCCCACAGCCCATGTGGCCCCCCGGGACAGGTGGACCCACCCGGTGGACCCTCGGGACCCTTCCGGTGGTCCCGGTACAATACCGATAACCCCGAAACTTGTCCCGATGCCCGAAACAGGACTTCCCATATATAAATATTTACCTCCGGACCATTCCGTAACTCCTCGTGACGTCCGGGATCTCATCCGGGACTCCGAACAACATTCGGGTTACTGCATATACATATCCCTATAACCCTAGCGTAACTGAACCTTAAGTGTGTAGACCCTACGGGTTCGGGAGACATGCAGACATGACCGAGACTCTCTCAGTCAATAACCATCAGCGGGATCTGGATACCCATGATGGCTCCCACATGCTCCTCGATGTTGTCATCGGATGAACCACTATGTCGAGGATTCGATCAAACCCTGTATGCACTTCCCTTTGTCAATCGGTACGTTACTTACCCGAGACTCGATCGTCGGTATCCCAATACCTTGTTCAGTCTCGTTACCGGCAAGTCACTTTACTCGTACCGTAATGCATGATCCCGTGTCCAACACCTTGGTCACATTGAGCTCACTATGATGATGCATTACCGAGTGGGCCCAGAGATACCTCTCCGTCATACGGAGTGACAAATCCCAGTCTCGATCCGTGTCAACCCAACAGCTACTTTCGGAGATACCTGTAATGTACCTTTATAGTCACCCAGTTACGTTGTGACGTTTGGTACACCCAAGGCATTCTTACGGTATCCGGGAGTTACACGATCTCATGGTCGAAGGAAGAGATACTTGACACTTGCAAAGCTCTAGCAAAACGAACTACACGATCTTTTATGCTATGCTTAGGATTGGGTCTTGTCCATCACATCATTCTCCTAATGATGTGATCCCGTTATCAATGACATCCAATGTCCATAGTCAGGAAACCATGACTATCTGTTGATCACAACGAGCTGGTCAACTAGAGGCTTACCAGGGACATTGTGTGGTCTAAGTATTCACACGTGTATTACGATTTCCGGATAATACAGTTATAGCATGAATAAAAGAAAATTATCATGAACAATGAAATATAATAATACTTTTATTATTGCCTCTAGGGCATATTTCCAACAGTCTCCCACTTGCACTAGAGTCACTAATCTAGTTACATTGTGATGAATCGAACACCCATAGAGTTCTGGTGTTGATCATGTTTTGCACGCGAGAGAGGTTTAGTCAGCGGATCTGCGACATTCAGATCCGTGTGCACTTTGCAAATCTCTATGTCTCCATCTTGAACATTTTCACGGATGGAGTTGAAACGACGCTTGATGTGCCTGGTCTTCTTGTGAAACCTGGGCTCCTTTGCGAGGGCAATAGCTCCAGTGTTGTCACAGAAGAGTTTGATCGGCCCCGACGCATTGGGTATGACCCCTAGGTCGGTGATGAACTCCTTCACCCAAATCGCTTCATGTGCTGCCTCCGAGGCTGCCATGTACTCCGCTTCACACGTAGATCCCGCCACGACGCTCTGCTTGCAGCTGCACCAGCTTACTGCTCCACCATTCAACATATACACGTATCCGGTTTGTGACTTAGAGTCATCCGGATCTGAGTCGAAGCTAGCGTCGACGTAACCCTTTACGACGAGCTCTTCGTCTCCTCCATAAACGAGAAACATGTCCTTTGTCCTTTTCAGGTACTTCAGGATATTCTTGACCGCTGTCCAGTGTTCCTTGCCGTGATTACTTTGGTATCTTGCTACCAAACTTACGGCAAGGTTTACATCGGGTCTGGTACACAGCATGGCATACATAATAGATCCTATGGCTGAAGCATAGGGGATGACACTCATCTCTTCTTTATCTTTTGCCGTGGTCGGTGACTGAGCTGAGCTCAGTCTCATACCTTGTAATATAGGCAAGAACCCCTTCTTGGACTGATCCATTCTGAATCTCTTCAAAATCTTATCAAGGTATGTGCTTTGTGAAAGACCTATGAGGCGTCTCGATCTATCTCTATAGATCTTGATGCCTAATATATAAGCAGCTTCTCCAAGGTCCTTCATTGAAAAACACTTATTCAAGTAGGCCTTAATGCTGTCCAGAAATTCTATATTATTTCCCATCAGGAGTATGTCATCTACATATAATATGAGAAATGCTACAGAGCTCCCACTCACTTTCTTGTAAACGCAAGCTTCTCCATAAGTCTGCATAAACCCAAACGCTTTGATCATCTCATCAAAGCGAATGTTCCAACTCCGAGATGCTTGCACCAGTCCATAAATGGATCGCTGGAGCTTGCATACTTTGTTAGCATTCAGAGGATCGACAAAACCTTCCGGTTGCATCATATACAGTTCTTCCTTAAGATGCCCGTTAAGGAATGCTGTTTTGACGTCCATCTGCCATATCTCATAATCATAGTATGCGGCAATTGCTAACATGATTCGGACGGACTTTAGCTTCGCTACGGGAGAGAATGTCTCGTCGTAGTCAATCCCTTGAACCTGTCGATAACCCTTAGCGACAAGTCGAGCTTTATAGATGGTAACATTACCATCCGCGTCCGTCTTCTTCTTAAAGATCCATTTGTTTTCTATCGCTCGCCGATCATCGGGCAAGTCTGTCAAAGTCCATACTTTGTTTTCATACATGGATTCTATCTCGGATTTCATGGCTTCAAGCCATTTGTTGGAATCCGGGCCCGTCATTGCTTCTTCATAGTTCGAAGGTTCATTGTTGTCTAACAACATGATTTCCAGGACAGGGTTGCTGTACCATTCTGGTGCGGAACGTGTCCTTGTGGACCTACGAAGTTCAGCAGTAACTTGATCCGAAGTACTTTGATCATTATCATGGTTTTCCTCTTCAGTTGGTGTGGGCATCACAGGAACGGTTTCCTGTGCTGCGTCACTATCCCGCTCAAGAGGTAGTACTTCATCGAGTTCTACTTTCCTCCCACTTACTTCTTTCGAGAGAAACTCTTTTTCCAGAAAGCATCCGTTCTTGGCAACAAAGATCTTGCCTTCGGATCTTAAGTAGAAGGTATACCCTATAGTTTCCTTAGGGTATCCTATGAATACGCATTTTTCCGACTTGGGTTCGAGCTTTTCAGGTTGAAGTTTCTTGACATAAGCTTCGCATCCCCAAACTTTTAGAAACGACAGCTTAGGTTTCTTTCCAAACCATAATTCATACGGTGTCGTCTCAACGGATTTAGACGGTGCCCTATTTAAAGTGAATGTAGCTGTCTCTAGAGCGTATCCCCAAAATGATAGCGGTAAATCGGTAAGAGACATCATAGACCGCACCATATCCAAAAGAGTGCGATTACGACGTTCGGACACACCGTTTCGCTGAGGTGTTCCAGGCGGCGTGAGCTGTGAAACGATTCCACATTTCTTTAAGTGTGTACCAAATTCGTGACTTAAGTATTCTCCTCCACGATATGATCGTAAGAATTTTATCTTTCGGTCACGTTGATTCTCCACCTCATTCTGAAATTCCTTGAACTTTTCAAAGGTCTCAGACTTGTGTTTCATTAAGTAGACATACCCATATCTACTCAAGTCATCTGTGAGGGTGAGAACATAACGATATCCTCCGCGAGCCTCAACGCTCATTGGACCGCACACATCGGTATGTATGATTTCCAACAAGTTGGTTGCTCGCTCCATTGTTCCGGAGAACGGAGTCTTGGTCATTTTGCCTAAGAGGCATGGTTCGCACGTGTCAAATGATTCATAATCAAGAGACTCTAAAAGTCCATCGGCATGGAGCTTCTTCATGCGCTTGACACCAATGTGACCAAGGCGGCAGTGCCACAAATATGTGGGACTATCATTATCAACTTTACATCTTTTGGCATCTACACTATGAACATGTGTAATATTACGCTCGAGATTCATTAAGAATAAACCATTGACCATCGGAGCATGACCATAAAACATATCTCTCATATAAATCGAACAACCATTATTCTCAGACTTAAATGAGTAGCCATCTCGTATTAAACGAGATCCAGATACAATGTTCATGCTCAAACTTGGCACTAAATAACAATTATTAAGGTTCAAAACTAATCCCGTAGGTAAATGTAGACGCAGCGTGCCGACGGCGATCACATCGACTCTGGAACCATTCCCGACGCGCATCGTCACCTCGTCCTTCGCCAGTCTCCGTTTATTCCGCAGCTCCTGCTGTGAGTTACAAATATGAGCAACGGCACCGGTATCAAATACCCAGGAGTTACTACGAGTACTGGTAAGGTACACATCAATCACATGTATATCAAATATACCTTTGGTGTTGCCGGCCTTCTTATCCGCTAAGTATTTGGGGCAGTTCCGCTTCCAGTGACCCTTCCCCTTGCAATAAAAGCACTCAGTCTCAGGCTTGGGTCCATTCTTTGACTTCTTCCCGGTAACTGGCTTACCAGGCGCGGCAACATCTTTGCCGTCCTTCTTGAAGTTCTTCTTACCCTTGCCCTTCTTGAACTTAGTGGTCTTATTGACCATCAACACTTGATGTTCTTTCTTGATTTCAGCCTCTGCTGATTTCAGCATCGAGAACACTTCAGGAATGGTCTTTTCCATTCCCTGCATGTTGTAGTTCATCACAAAGCTCTTGTAGCTTGGTGGGAGCGACTGGAGGATTCTGTCAATGACCGCCTCATCTGGGAGGTTAATGTTCAGCCGGGTCATACGGTTGTGCAACCCAGACATCTTCAGGATGTGCTCACTGACAGAACTGTTCTCCTCCATCTTACAACTGTAGAACTTGTCGGAGACATCATATCTCTCGACCCGGGCATGAGCTTGAAAAACTAGTTTCAGCTCTTCGAACATCTCATATGCTCCGTGATGCTCAAAACGCTTTTGGAGCCCCGGTTCTAAGCTGTAAAGCATGCCGCACTGAACGAGGGAGTAATCATCAGCGCGAGACTGCCAAGCATTCATAATGTCTTGGTTCTCTGGGACGGGAGCGTCACCTAGCGGTCCTTCTAGGACATATTGTTTCCTGGCAGCTATGAGGATGATCCTCAGGTTCCGGACCCAGTCCGTATAGTTGCTGCCATCATCTTTCAGCTTGGTTTTCTCTAGGAACGCGTTGAAGTTCATGTTGACATTAGCGTTGGCCATAGATCTACAAGACATATTTGCAAAGGTTTTAGACTAAGTTCATGATAATAAAGTTCTAATCAAATTATGAACTCCCACTTAGATTAGACATCCCTTTAGTCATCTAAGTGTTACACGATCCGAGTCGACTAGCCCGTGTCCGATCATCACGTGAGACGGACTAGTCATCGTCGGTGAACATTTTCATGTTGATCGTATCTTCCATACGACTCGTGTTCGACCTTTCGGTCTCCGTGTTCCGAGGCCATGTCTGCACATGCTAGGCTCGTCAAGTAAACCCTAAGTGTTTTCGCTGTGTAAAACTGTCTTACACCCGTTGTATGTGAACGTAAGAATCCATCACACCCGATCATCACGTGGTGCTTAGAAACGACGAACTGTAGCAACGGTGCACAGTTAGGGGAGAACACTTCTTGAAATTTTATAATATCATATAGCTCCATTGATCTTCATCTTCGGGGCTCCATGATCATCTTGTCACCGGCTTGACACCATGATCTCCATCATCATGATCTCCATCATCGTGTCTTCATGAAGTTGTCACGCCAACGACTACTTCTACTTCTATGACTAACGTTTAGCAATAAAGTAAAGTAGTTTACATGACGTTATTCAATGACACGCAGGTCATACAAAAAATAATGACAACTCCTATGGCTCCTGCCGGTTGTCATACTCATCGACATGCAAGTCGTGAATCCTATTACAAAGAACATGATCTCATACATCACAATTCATCATTCATCACAACTTCTGGCCATATCACATCACATGATCAATCGCTGCAAAAACAAGTTAGACGTCCTCTAATTGTTGTTGCATCTTTTACGTGGCTGCAATTGGGTTCTAGCAAGAATGTTTTCTTACCTACGAATCACCACAACGTGATTTTGTCAACTTCTATTTACCCTTCATAAGGGCCCTGTTCATCGATTCCGCTCCAACTAAGGTGGGAGAGACAGACACCCGCCAGCCACCTTATGCAACTTGTGCATGTCAGTCGGTGGAACCGGTCTCACGTAAGCGTACGTGTAAGGTTGGTCCGGGCCGCTTCATCCCACAATACCGTTGAGCAAGAAAAGACTAGTAGAGGCAAGTAAGATGACAAAATCCACGCCCACAACAAAGTTGTGTTCTACTCGTGCAAAGAGAACTACGCATAGACCTAGCTCATGATGCCACTGTTGGGGAACGTTGCAGAAAATTAAAATTTTTCCTACGGTTTCACCAAGATCCATCTATGAGTTCATCTAAGCAACGAGTCTGGGGAGAGAGTTTGCATCTACATACCACTTGTAGATCGCGTGCGGAAGCTTGCAAGGTGATGATGTAGTCGTACTCGACGTGATCCAAATCACCGATGACCTGCGCCGAACGGACGGCACCTCCGCGTTCAACACACGTACGGAACAGCCACGTCTCCTCTTCTTGATCCAGCAAGGGAGGGAGGAGAGGTTGAGGGAGATGGCACCAGCAGCAGCACGACGGTGTGGTGTTGATGGAGCTGCAGTACTCCGGCAGAGCTTCGCTAAGCACTATGGAGGTGGATGAGGTGTTGGGGAGGGAGAAGGAGGCAACCAAAGGCCGAGACGTTCAGGTATGAAGTCCCTCCTCTCCCCCACAAGGGGGGGTGGCCGGCCCTAGGAGATCCAATCTCCTAGGGGGTGCGGCGGCCAAGGGGGGTTTTCCCTCCCCCCAAGGCACCTAGGAGGTGCCTTACCCTCCTAGGACTCTTGCCCCCCTTGAACCCTAGGCGCATGGGCCTATGTGGGGCTAGTGCCCTTGGCCCATTAGGCCAAGGTGCACCCCCCACAGCCCATGTGGCCCCCCGGGACAGGTGGACCCACCCGGTGGACCCCCGGGACCCTTCCGGTGGTCCCGGTACAATACCGATAACCCCGAAACTTGTCCCGATGCCCGAAACAGGACTTCCCATATATAAATCTTTACCTCCGGACCATTCCGGAACTCCTCGTGACGTCCGGGATCTCATCCGGGACTCCGAACAACATTCGGGTTACTGCATATACATATCCCTATAACCCTAGCGTAACTGAACCTTAAGTGTGTAGACCCTACGGGTTCGGGAGACATGCAGACATGACCGAGACTCTCTCAGTCAATAACCATCAGCGGGATCTGGATACCCATGATGGCTCCCACATGCTCCTCGATGTTGTCATCGGATGAACCACTATGTCGAGGATTCGATCAAACCCTGTATGCACTTCCCTTTGTCAATCGGTACGTTACTTACCCGAGACTCGATCGTCGGTATCCCAATACCTTGTTCAGTCTCGTTACCGGCAAGTCACTTTACTCGTACCGTAATGCATGATCCCGTGTCCAACACCTTGGTCACATTGAGCTCAATATGATGATGCATTACTGAGTGGGCCCAGAGATACCTCTCCGTCATACGGAGTGACAAATCCCAGTCTCGATCCGTGTCAACCCAACAGCTACTTTCGGAGATACCTGTAATGTACCTTTATAGTCACCCAGTTACGTTGTGACGTTTGGTACACCCAAGGCATTCTTACGGTATCCGGGAGTTACACGATCTCATGGTCGAAGGAAGAGATACTTGACACTTGCAAAGCTCTAGCAAAACGAACTACACGATCTTTTATGCTATGCTTAGGATTGGGTCTTGTCCATCACATCATTCTCCTAATGATGTGATCCCGTTATCAATGACATCCAATGTCCATAGTCAGAAAACCATGACTATCTGTTGATCACAACGAGCTGGTCAACTAGAGGCTTACCAGGGACATTGTGTGGTCTAAGTATTCACACGTGTATTACGATTTCCGGATAATACAGTTATAGCATGAATACAAGACAATTATCATGAACAATGAAATATAATAATACTTTTATTATTGCCTCTAGGGCATATTTCCAACACCTCCCGTTGCTATGCATCTCCTAGAAAGATCTTGCGTGATCGTAGGATTTTTTTTGAAATTGCATGCTACGTTCCCCAATAGTGGCATCCGAGCCAGGTCTATGCGTAGATGATATGCACGAGTAGAACACAAAGAGTTGTGGGCGATAATAGCCATACTGCCTACCACTAATGTCTTACTTTGATTCGGTGATATTGTTGGACTAAGCGGCCTAGACCGACATTACATGACCGCGTTCATGAGACTGGTTCTACCGACGTGCTTTGCACATAGGTGGTTGGCGGGTGTCTGTTTCTCCAACTTTAGTCGAATCGAGTTTGACTACAGCCGGTCCTTGTTGAAGGTTAAAACAACAAACTTGATGAAAAATCATTGTGGTTTTGATGCGTAGGTAAGAATGGTTCTTGCTAGAAGCCCCTAGCAGCCACGTAAAACATGCAACAAGATGATGATGGCCATATCATGTAACATTTGATTGCATGTGATGTTTATCCTTTATGCATCTTATTTTGCTTCATACGGCGGTAGCATTATAAGATTATCCCTCACTAAATTTCAAGGTATAAGTGTTCTCCCTGAGTATGCACTGTTGCTACAGTTTATCGTGCCGAGACACCACGTGATGATCGGGTGTGATAAGCTCTACGTTCACATACAATGGGTGCAAGCCAGTTTTGCACGTGCAGAATACTCGGGTTAAACTTAATGAGCCTAGCATATGCAGATATGGCCTCGGAACACTGAGGCCGAAAGGTTGAACGTGAATCATATAGTAGATATGATCAACATAGAGATGTTCACCATTGAAAACTACTCCATCTCACGTGATGATCGGACATGGTTTAGTTGATATGGATCACGTGATCATTTAGAATACTAGAGGGATGTCTATCTAAGTGGGAGTTCTTTAGTAATATGATTAATTGAACTTTAATTTATCATGAACTTAGTCCCGATAGTATTTGCAATTATGTTGTAGATCAATAGCTCGCATTGTACCTTCCCTATGTTTTTGATATGTTCCTAGAGAAAACTAAGTTGAAAGATGATAGTAGCAATGATGCGGACTAGGTCCGTGATCTGAGGTTTATCCTCATTGCTACATAGAAAAATTATGTCCTTCATGCACCTCTAGGTGACAGACCTATTGCAGGAGCAGATGCAGACGTTATGAACGTTTGGCTAGCTCAATATGATGACTACTTGATAGTTTAGTGCACCATGCTTTACGGCTTAGAACCGGGACTTCAAAAACGTTTTGAAACACCACAAAGCATATCAGATGTTCCAAGAGCTGAAATTAGTATTTCTGACTCATGCCCGTATCAAGAGGTATGAGAACTTTGACAAGTACTTCGCCTAAAAGGATGGAGGATAATAGCTCAGCTAGTGAGCATGTGCTCAAAATGTCTGGGTACTACAATCGCTTGAATCAAGTGGGAGTTAATCTTCCAGATAAGAGAGTGATTGACAGAGTTCTCTAGTCACCATCACCAAGTTACTGGAACTTCGTGATGAACTATAATATTCAAGGGATGACAAAAGCGATTCCCGAGCTCTTCGTGATGCTGAAATCAACGAAGGTAGAAATCAAGAAAAAGCATCAAGTGTTCATGATTAAACAAGATCACTAGTTTCAAGAAAAAGGGTAAATGGAAAGAAAGGGGACTTCAAGAATAAGGGCAAGCAAGTTGTCACTCCCGTGAAGAAGCCCAAAGCTAGACCTAAGCCTGAAACTAAGTGCTTCTACTGCAAAGGAAATGGTCACTGGAAGCTGAGTTACCCCAAATATTTGGTGGATAATAAGGATAGCAAAGCAAACAAAGGTATATTTGATATACATGTTATTGATGTGTACCTTACTAGTGCTTGTAGTAACCCCTGGGTATTTGATACTTGTTCATTTGCTAAGATTAGTAACTCGAAACAAGAGTTGAAGAATAAATAGAGACTAGTTGAGGGTGAAGTGATGATGTATGTTGGAAGTGGTTTCAAGATTGATATGATCATCATCGCACACCCCCTATACTTTCAAGATTAGAGTTGAACCTAAATAAATGTTATTTGGTGTTTGCGTTAAAGCATGACTATGATTAGATCATGTTTATTGCAATATGGTTATTCATTTAAGACAGAGAATAATTGTTATTCTATTTACATGAATAAAACCTTCTATGGTCATACACCCAATGTTGACGGTTTATTGAATCTCGATCATAGTGATACACATATTCATAATATTGATGCCAAAAGATGCAAAGTCAATAATGATAGTGCAACATACTTGTGGCATTGGTGTAAAGCGCATGAAGAAACTCCATGCTGATGGGCTTTTGGAATCACTTGATTATGAATCATTTGATACTTGCGAACCGTGCCTTATGGGCAAGATGACTAAAACTTCGTTCTTCGGAAGAATGGAACGAGCTAATGACATATTGGAAATAATACATACCGAAGTATGCAGTCCGATGAGTGTTGAGGCTCGTGGCAGGTATCATTATTTTCTGACCTTCATAGATGATTTGAGTAGATATGGGTATATCTACTTAATGAAACACAAGTCTGAAACATTTGAAAAGTTCAAAGAATTTTAGAGTGAAGTGGAGAATCATTGTAACAAGAAAATAAATTTTCTACAATCTGATCGTGGAGGTTAATATTTGAGTTACGAGTTTGGCCTTCATTTAATACAATGTGGAATAGTTTCACAGCTCACGCCACCTGGAACACCACAAAATAATGGTGTGTCCGAACGTCTTAACCACACTTTATTAAATATGGTGCGATCTATGATGTCTCTTACCAATTTACCACTATTGTTTTGGGATTATGCATTAGAGACAGCTGGATTCACGTTAAATAGGGCACCGTCAAAATCCATTGAGACGACACCATATGAACTGTGGTTTGGCAACAAACCTATGCTGTCGTTTCTTAAAGTTTGGGGCTATGATGCTTATGTGAAAAAGCTTCAACCTAATAAGCTCGAGCCCAAATCAGAGAAATGTGCCTTCATAGGATACCCAAAAGAAACTGTTGGGTACACCTTCTATCACAGATCTGATGGCAAAATATTCGTTGCTAAGAATGGATCCTTTCTAGAGAAGGATTCTCTCGAAAGAAGTGAGTGGGAGGAAAGTAGAACTTGATGAGGTAATTGTACCTTCTCCCGAATTGGAAAGTAGTTCATCACAGAAATCAGTTCCAGTGATTCCTACACCAATTAGCGAAGAAGCTAATGATGATGATCATGAAACTTCATATCAAGTTACTATCGAACCTCGTAGGTCAATTAGAGTACGGTCCGCACCAGAGTGGTACGGTAATCCTATTTTGGAAGTCATGTTACTAGACCATGATGAACCTACGAACTATGATGAAGCGATGATGAGCCCAGATTCTGAAAAATGGCTTGAGGCCATGAAATCTGAGATGGGATCCATGTATGAGAACAAAGTGTGGACTTTGGTGGACTTGCCCGATGATCGTCAAGCCATAGAAAATAAATGGATCTTTAAGAGGAAGACAAACGTTGATAGTAGTGTTACTATCTACAAAGCTTGACTTGTCGCAAAAGGTTTTCGACAAGTTCAAGGTGTTGACTACAATGAGATTTTCTCAACTGTAGTGATGCTTAAACCCGTCTGAATCATGTTAGCAATTGCCATATTTTATGAAATCTGGCAAATGGATGTAAAAATGCATTCCTTAAATGGACATTTCTTAAAGAAGAGTTGTATATGATGCAAGCAGAAGGTTTTGTCAATCCTAAAGGTACTAACAAGGTGTGAAAGCTCCAACGATCCATCTATGGACTAGTGAAAGCATCTCGGAGTTGGAATATACGCTTTGAGGAGTTGATCAAATCATATAGTTTTATACAGACTTGCGGTGAAGCCTATATTTACAAGAAAGTGAGTGGGAGTACTACAGCCTTTCTGATAAGTATATGTGAATGACATATTGTTGATCGGAAATGTTGTAGAATTTTCTGGAAAGCATAAAGGAGAGTTTGAAAGGAGATTTTCAAAGAAAGACCTCGGTGAAGCTGCTTACATATTGGGCATCAAGATCTATAGAGATATATGAAGACGCTTGATAAGATTTTTCAATGAGTACATACCTTGACAAGATTTTTAAAGAGTTCAAAATGGATCAGTCAAAGAAGGAGTTCTTGCCTGTATTACAAGGTGTAAAGTTGAGTAAGACTCAAAGCCCGACCACGACAGAAGAAAGAAAGAGAATGAAAGTCATTCCCTATGCCTCAGTCATAGGTTCTATAAAGTATGCCATACTATGTACCAGACCAGTTGTGTGCCTTGCTATGTGTTTGGCAAGGGGGTACGATAGTGATCCAGGAGTGGATCACTATATAGCGGTCAAAGTTATCCTTAGTTACCTAAGAGGACTAAGGAATATTTCTCGGTTATGGAGGTGATAAAGAGTTCGTCGTAAAGAGTTACATCGATGTAAGCTTTACACCAATCCAGACGACTCTGAGTCTCAATCTGGATACATATTGAAAGTGGGAGCAATTAGCTAGAGTAGTTCCATGCAAAGCATTGTAGACATTGAAAATTTGCAAAATACATATGGCTCTGAATTAAGCAGACCCGTTGACTAAACTTCTCTCACAAGCAAAACATGATCACACCTTAGTACTCTTTGGGTGTTAATCACATAGCAATGTGAACTAGACTATTGACTCTAGTAAACCCTTTGGTTGTTGGTCACATGGCGAAGTGAACTATGGGTGTTAATCACATACAGATGTGAACTATTGGTGTTAAATCACATGGCGATGTGAACTAGATTATTAACTCTAGTGTAAGTGGGAGACTGAAGGAAATATGCCCTAGAGGCAATAATAAAAGTTGTTATTTATATTTCCTTATATCATGATAAATGTTTATTATTCATGCTAGAATTGTATTAACCGGAAACTTAGTATATGTGTGAATACATAGACAAAACAAAGTGTCCCTTGTATGCCTCTACTTGACTAGCTCGTTAATCAAAGATGGTTATGTTTCCTGACCATAGACATGTGTTGTCATTTGATGAACGGGATCACATCATTAGAGAATGATGTGATGGACAAAACCCATCCGTTAGCTTAGCATAATTATCGTTAAGTTTTATTGCTATTGCTTTCTTCATGACTTATACATGTTCCTCTGACTATGAGATTACGCAACTCCCGAATACTGGAGGAACACCTTGTGCACTATCAAATGTCACAACGCAACTGGGTGATTATAAAGATGCTCTACAGGTGTCTCTGAAGGTGTTTGTTGGGTTGGCATAGATCGAGATTAGAATTTGTGACTCCGTGTATCGGAGAGGTATCTCTAGGCCCTCTCGGTAATGCTCATCACTATAACCTTGCAAGCAATGTGATTAATGAGTTAGTTGCAGGATGAAGCATTATGGAACGAATAAACATACTTACCGGTAACAAGATTGAACTAGGTATGAACATACCAACGATCGAATCTCGGGCAAGTAACATATCGATGACAAAGGGAACAACGTATGTTGTTGTGCGGTTTGACTGATAAAGATCTTCGTAGAATATGTAGGTGCCAATATGAACATCCAGGTTCCTCGTTATTTACCGGAGATGTGTCTCAATCATTTCTACATAGTTCTCAAACCCGTAGGGTCCGCACGCTTAACGTTCGATGACGATTTGTATTATGAGTTATGTATTTTTGTGACCAAAATTTGTTCGGAGTCCCGGATGAGATCACGGACATGACGAGGAGTCTCAAAATGGTCAAGAGGTAATGATTGATATATTGGAAGGTGGTATTCGGACACCGAAAGGGTTCTAAAGTGCATCGGGTACAAACCAGAGTACCAGAAGGGTTACGAGAACCCCCCGGTGGAAGATATGGGCCATATGGGCCATGGGAGGGAGGCTAACCAGCCCACAAGGGGCTGGTGCACCCCACCACAAGGGAGGAGGCCGAATTGGACTAGGGAAAGGGGGCGCCACCCCCTTTCCTTCTCCTACCCCTCTCCTTCCCCCTTTCCACCTTCGTAAGGAGGAAAAAAGAGGAGGGGGACCGAATCCTACTAGAAGTGGAGTCCTAGTAGGACTCCCCCCTCCCTTGGCGCGCCCCTGGTGGCCGTCCTCCTCCTCCCTCCTTTATATACAGGGGCAGGGGGCACCCCAAAGGCACAACATTGTCTTAGCCATGTGCGCCCCTTCCACCGTTTACTCCTTCGGTAGTATCATCATAGTGCTTCGGTGAAGCCCTCCACGGATCACATCATCAACACCGTCACCACGCTGTCGCACTGATGAAACTCTCCATTGACCCCTTGATGGATCAAGAGTTCGAGGGACGTCATTGAGCTGAACATGTGCTGAACTCGGAGGTGCCGTACATTTGGTGCTAGATCGGTTGGATCATGAAGACGTTCGACTACATCAACCGCGTTAACATAACGCTTTTGCGTGATCGTAGGAATTTTTTTGAAATTGCATGCTACGTTCCCCAACATAAAGATGGTGATATTAGAGTCATGCTAGTGAGTAATTGTGGATTGGTAAGAATACTTGTGTTAAAGTTTGTGATTCCCATAGCATGCACGTATGGTGAACTTTTATGTAACAAAGTTGGAGCATGATTTATTTATTCATTGTCATCCTTTGTGTGCAGGTCAGGATCGTGCGATCGTTAACTCCTACCAACCCTTCCCCTAGGAGCATGCGCATAGTACTTTGTTTCAATGACTAATAGATTTTTGCAATAAGTATGTGAGTTCTTTATGACTAATGTTGAGTCCATGGATGATACACACTCTCGCCCTTCCACCATTGCTAGCCTCTCTAGTACCACACAACTTTCGCCGGTGTCATACACCCACCATATACCTTCCTCAAAATAGCCACCATACCTACCTATTATGGCATTTCCATAGCGATTTTGAGATATATTGCCATGCAACTTTCCACCGTTCTGTTTATTATGACATGCTTCATCATTTTCATATTGCTTTGCATGATCATGTAGTTGACATAGTATTTGTGGCAAAGCCAACGTTCATATTTTTTCATACATGTCACGCTTGAGTCATTACACATCCCAGTACACCGCCGAAGGCATTCATATAGAGTCATATTTTGTTCGAGTATCGAGTTGTAAATTTTGAGTTGTAAGTAAATAAAAGTGTGATGATCTTCATTTTTAGAGCATTGTCCCATGTGAGGAAATCAAAATAAAAGAGGCCAAAGAAGACAAATAAAAAAGAGGCCAAAGAAGCCATTCAAAGAGAGAGAGAGAGAGAGAGGGAGAGAGAGAGAGAAAAGAGAGAAGGGTCAATGTTACTATCCTTTTGCCACACTTGTGCTTCAAAGTAGAACCACGATCTTAATTATAGAGAGCCTCCTATTTTGTCACATTCATATACTAGTGGGAATTTTTCATTATAGAACTTGTCTTTTACACTACTAGAAAATAGGCTATTAATGGCGCACCTATTTTGGCTATTAATGGCGCACTATAGGTGCGCCATTACTAGCATGCCATTAGTAACTGTTAGTAATGACGTACATTTGGTGCGTCATTACTATCACAGAGAATAATGGCGCACCTATAGTGCACCATTACTATCACAGATAATAATGGCGCACCTATAGTGCGCCATTACTATGCCTAGAAGTGCGCCATTACTATCTGACTTAGTAATGGCGCACCACATAGAAGTGCGACATTACTAACAATTTTTTTTCAAATTTTTTTCAGATTTTTTTTTCAAAATTTTTTCTTCGTTTTTTTCTTAATCTCGGGTCACTATGGCTTAATCTCGGGTCGATATGCTTAATCTCAAGTCAAATCACACTCCATGGTCAAACTTCCGGAAGGTCACCCATCCGCACACTACTCCAGCCCCAGCACGCTTAACTTCTCAGTTCTATCCAACCCCAGCACCAGCTCACTTAACAGGCACTTGTTGATATATCTATCATATCAATCCTATTAAACCTTGTTGATGTCTAGGACTTTGTTCATGTTCATGAGTGTGATGAAATTTTGAAAAAATATTTCAAACTTCCCGGTCATATTATGTATCATATTTTGAATATTTGTTCCAAAAAAATTCGAAACCAATTTTTTTCTTCTGTTACTAGTGGCGCACCTAGCAAATGGTGCGCCATTACTAAGTTTGAATTTTTTTTCCATTTCCCCCCTCTAGATCTTAAAAGCCCCGTATATTTTATTCTGTTAGGTTTTTGGAGATTCAAAAAATCTTCAACTTTTCGAGTAGATGATTTTTCATATAAAAAACTTTTTAATCCGAGTTCGTATGCAAAAGTTATGCCCATTTTACTAAATCCCAGAGAGATTCTGCAAATAAAGTCGAAATTCATATTTGTAAATTTTCGCAACAACTAGACCACATATCTCATGGGAAACTTATTTTCTTTTTTTTGACATTTCCATCATTTTCTTTTATTTATTTTTAAACTGAAAAGGCGGCCCACCGGGGGGGGTGCATTTGCTGAAATTTTCGGCCACCTAGAAAGTTAGTAATGGAACACCTTCACAAAGTGCGCCATTACTATGTGTATGACGTGGTCAAACCTTGGTTAAAGTTAGTGATGGCGCACTTTGTATAGGTGAACCATTACTAAGTTTGACATAGTAATGGCGCACCTATGCAAAGTGCATCATTACTAAGTTATGGCGCACTTTGTAAAGGTGCGCCATTACTATGTCAACTTAGTAATGGCGCACCTATACAAAGTGCACCATTACTATGTGTATGACTGGGTCAAACCTTGGTCAAACTTAGTAATGGCGCACTTTTCACCTGGTGCGCCATTACTGTTTTGGTTACTAATGGCGCACCTACACATGGTGTGCCATTACTATTTAGTAATGGCGCACCGCATGTATAGTGCACCATTAGTATCCATATTGGATATAGCTGTTTTTTTCTAGTAGTGTATATTCCAACGATGGGCTTCCTCAAATGCCCTAGGTCTTCATGAGCAAGCAAGTTGGAAGCACACCCACTTAGTTTCTTTTTGAACTTTCATACACTTATAGCTCTAGTGCATCCGTTGCATGGCAATCCCTACTCACTCACATTTATATCTAGTGATGGGCATCTCCATAGTCCGTTGATACGCCTAGTTGATGTGAGACTATCTCCTTCTTTTTGTCTTCTCCACAACCACCATATTCTTTCCACCTATAGTGCTATGTCCATGGCTCACGCTCATGTATTGCGTGGAAGTTGAAAAGGTTTGAGAATACTAAAGTATGCACTACAAAAAAATACACTTCCGTTATGATACGTGTTTGTCACAGTAGGTCACATTTTTTGTCATGCATGTACATCCATGACGATTTTATGACAGAATCAAGATAGTCATACCTGTGCTGTCATAGAAGTGTTCCATGACATTACCAAAATTATCATCAAAGAAGTGTCCACTTCCATGACGATAAATCGCGCGTCACAGAAGTGCTTTCATCAAGGGTGACCGACACATGGCATCGATCGTAACGGAACGCTGTTAAGCTATCGGGTTCGGTTTTGGATCTGATAACCCGTTAACAGCCCCGACCAATGGGGATTTTCCACGTGTAAAATCATCATTGGTTGGAGGAAACACGTGTCAGCTCACCGTTGGGACAGATGTCATCCACTCATTGGACAAAAGGCGCCTATGATACGTCGACACGTGGCATGGCCCAACAGAGGCCCATTTCTGTGAAAAGGCCGGCCCGTTTGACTTGGTCAAAAGGTGGCGGGTCGGCCCATGGAAAGCCTATTAACGACATGTTCGCATATATCCAATTTATAGCCCGTTAACCCAGGGCCCGTTACGACCTATCCGAATTAGGCCCAGTAGCGTCATCTGGGCCGTCCAATATGATTCCAGCCCATTTTAACTTCTAGCCCATGTATGGCCAATGACGTCTTTTGGCCCGTATGAGGCCCTTTGTAACTCTTGGCCCATTAACGGCTCGTGGTGAAACTGGCCCGTAATGAGCAGTGTATCGCTTCATACCCATTAACAGCCCATGGTGAAACTGGCCTGTAATGAACAGTGTATCACTTTAAACCCATTGACGGCCCATTATTCCGTTGGGCCGTTTCCAGCCCATGTTATCTTTCGGCCTTCTCAAAGCCCATTTATTCATGGGCTCATTTCCAGCATTCGTTTACTTATGGCCTGTTACTGTCATTTTCTGCTTGTGGGCCAAATTTAGCCCGAGATTACAGTCGGCCCGTTTGTGGCCCGTTAATATGTTGGGCCATTCTCATAGCGTCTTCAAATACGACCGATTAATGATGACCCGTTATGGTCGGCCCATGAATAGATGATTCCAACTCTAGCCCGTTTACGGCCATAATGCGGTCGGTTATTGGCCCATGTTTGGCCAACCGATCATACGGCCCGTAGAAGGCCCATTGATGATACGGCCCGTAGAAGGCCCATTGTGACTACGGCCCGTATAAGGCCCATTGTTTCTACGACCCATAGAAGGCCCATTGTTTCTACGGCCCGTAGGAGGGAAATGGTAACTACAGTAAATATGTAGCCCATGGTTATTGTGGCCTAGTTTTAAAAAATAGGTTATTGCGGCCACTAGCAAACCTCGTAAAAAGAACTACACCGACTACAAGCAAAGAAATAAACAAGACAATAAGGAAATAAATAAGCAAGCAACTTACGCTAGGCTATCACGGCTATTACACATATTACATCCACTGGGCATCAAAGTTCGCCACCAGTGCAAATATAGGGAACACAACAGCATATAAACGCCGCAGCAAAACAAGTCCAAAACTGAAACCACTTCAGAAGAGCTCAAGAAACAATATCATGGGTACCCATAATGCTGGCAAGATGCTTAGCAAGCTTATTAACTTTCTCTTGTTTAGCACTTAAATCCTCCTGCACTTGTTGTTGCACCAGAAAGTAGGCATCTGAATTCTGCAGGGACTTCCTCAGTCCTTCGGCTTCCTGTTGCATCACATCTGATCGATGTCTTTCAACTTGAAGTTGAGACTCAAGAAGCCGAACTGATTCAGGCAACGAGTTCGAAGAGCTGGTGCCAGCAGTAGTAGCCAGTATCTCGAACACTACATCAAGATGGGACTTTGGGGTTGTCTCAATGTCTTCAATATAGTTTTTATCAGCTTTCTTGGAGACCAACAGGGATGTCTCACTATCTTGAACCTTATCTGCATTACTTTCTTTACCATTGCATAACGGGGTACTCTTCTCCAATATTTTATCCGCGTTCTAAAAAAGAAACAAACAAACACATCACAGGTTTACAATGTAGTATATGAAACTCATTTTGGTAAACCAGTTTAGTTGTAAGGTGGACATGATAACAGCATGAAACAAACATATATCTATGTAGTATGGTCACTGTATGGTCTATATCATTCTAGTTTATTTTGCCAAATCAAGATAGATACAGTTGGAATCATATCTTTTTAAGACAAAGCAGCATAGACAGAATATAAGTGCGGGAAACTACACATCAATAACAACACTTGTAATGTGCATGGCATGAGAACATAATTGTTTATTCAATTGAAACTGAAATCAACATAGAGCAAGTTACAACAGCAACACGTTAAGAAACAGGTTTAAAGCATACCTGTTGCGCCATTGGAGTTTCAATTGCATTCTTAAAATTTGAAATTAGTTGGTATGAGTAAATGAAGTGGTGCAAGAGCAAATTAGTATGAACCTTAGCTACAGAACCTGACCTGAGAACAATTCTTCTTCTACTTTAATCATTGACTTGGGGTTCGGAGTGGTGGTCCTCGTGCTTTGGGCACTGCAGTTGCCTTACTAACTGCTTGTGTTTGGGTGCTCTGTGGTGGAGACAATGCTGTGTCAATGGGAACTGGGATACTATCTGCTGGGTTGGGGTTAGAAGGGGTGTAGCTGGTTCTCTGTCCAATTGGGTAGGGGTACAATCTACATGAGTCTGGGTTATGTGTGGTGGGGCTAGTTCTTGGGCAAGTACAACCGTGGTTCTATCTGCATTGACAGGTAGCACGATCTTTTCTGAAGACCGTGTTTTTACTCCCACAGATACTGCCATCACCCCCTCCAATTGAAATGGCTGATAAACAAGAAAAGTAATTGAATGTACACACATTCACTACAAAAAAATACACTTCCGTGATGATACGTGTTTGTAAGAGTAGGTCACGTTTTTTGTCATGCATTTACATCCATGATGATTTTATGACAGAATCAAGATAGTCATACATGTGTTGTCGTAGAAGTGTTCCATGACATTACCAAAATTATCATCACGGAAGTGTCCACTTCCATGATGATAAGTCATGCGTCACATAAGTGCTTTCGTCAAGGGTGACCGACACGTGGCATCCACCGTAACGGAACGCTGTTAAGCTATCGGGTCCGGTTTTGGATCCGATAACCCATTAACAGCCCGGACCAATGGGGATTTTCCACGTGTAAAATCATCATTGGCCGCAAGAAACACGTGTTGCCTCACCGTTGGGATAGATGGCATGCACTCATTGGACAGGAGGCGCCTATGATAGGTCGACACGTGGCACGGCCCAACAGTGGCCCATTTCGGTGAAAAAGGCCGGCCCAGTAAAAATTAGCAGGCCGGCCCATATAAGGCCTACTTGTGTTAGGTCCATTTAAGCCCATGGCCCATATGAGATGTGCCAATTCGGCCCGTCAACAGCCCGTTAAAGATTTGACACCATTGCAGCCTATCTTCACTTCGAGCCTGTTAACAGCCCGCTACATATTTGGGCTCAATATCGGCCCGATGAGATTTCGGCCTGTTAACGGCCCATTCAATGAATGGGCCAATTTTCAGGATGTACATCTTTTGGCCTTTTAGCGACCCATTTAAATGTTGGGCTAATTTCGGCCCGGCATGTCTTTCAGCCTGTTGATGGCCCATAAATCTGACGGGCCATTCGTAGTCGGACCTGAGTTTCGGCCTTTTAGTGGCCCATTTAATTGTTGGGCCAATTTCCGGCCTGGTGTCACTTTTAGCCTATTGACAACCCATAAATCAGTTGGGCCATTTGTAGCCGGACCTGAGTTTTAGCCTTTTAGCGACCCATTTAAGTGTTGGGCCAATTCCCGGCCATGTGTGCCTTTCGGCCTGTTAACGGACCATAAATGAGTTGGGCCATTTGTAGTCGGACCTTAGTTTTGGCCTTTAAATGGCCCATGCCCTTCATGGTCCAATACCAGCCTGATTTCTCTTTCGGCTTGCTAAAGACCCATGACACAGTTGGGCCATTTACAATACGACCGGACTTTCGGCCTCTTAGCGGCCCATGCTCTTCATGGTCCAGTACAGGCCCGCTATCTCTCTCGGCCTGCTAAAGGCCTACAGTATAGTTAGTCCATATGTACCCCAAACTTACTAACGACATGTTAACGACCCGTGAAATAAATTGGGCCCACCTAATGCCCACTTCAATGTCGGCCTGTTAACGACCCGGGAGGTAAGAGGGCCGACAATTAACTTTCGGCCTAGTAACGGCCCATTAACTTAATGGGCCCACTAAAGTTTGTACATGTATTTAGGATAAATTAGATAATTTGAGCCCATTACGATGAGCAATTATGCACAGGACCAAAACCGATCAGGCAAAGGTACGACATACAGGGAATAACGTTGCACATCCAGCATATATTACAGGAAATTGCATCCACTTGGCAATCAAAGATTGATGCCAGTGCAAATAAATGAGCAGAACCTAACCATCTACAACGTCACAATCTGCAACCTCAGCACAGATGACGCCCATAAGCATGTGATCAAGTTCTTGCTGCTTTGCTACACTGTCTCTGAAAACATTGATCAGTTGTTGTGTCGCACGACTCTGCACCTTTGGTTCATCCACCATTTCCATCATTGCTTCAGCCATTAATTGGTTCACAAACATACATTTATTCCGTTGCATTCGAGACAGAGGATACTGAATAGATTCATATTGCGATTTTGGCAGGCTTGTATTATTGATAGTGGAGAGTGTCTTGACCACTGCATCATAACATAAATTAGGATGGGAACTAAACAGATTAATCATGAGTTATTGCCATATTACCTGGCGTAGATTTACTGGAAAGAAACAATGGGGTTGCCTTGCTGTTTTCAGAGTTTGTCTTCTTATCTTCAGCAGCCTGCACAAAATTAACACACTAGCATTGCTATCATTGGCCAAGTCAGATAATAGGAAAGCAACATTGACACAATGAACGTTTGGGAAACTAGCCTACACCAAATTAGCACAATATGGCACAGCTATCATCAGCCAGGTAAGGTAATACGAAAGCAACATTGACACAATGAATGAATGGGCAACCAGAGAAGCACTACAATTCAGTAATGTGCGTGATATGAGATAGTACACTCATGCAACTCAGTATGCAAAACTAACAGGCAGTTTTCCTTACAAAAATAAACATTGGCGCCTTTAACATTTTGCTACAACTAATTTTAGATCCGATAAAGGTTAGATTCACGCCGTTTAACAAAATACATGCTGATGTAAAAATATAGTGATATACAAGAGGTACTTACATCTACATTGGAGCACAGAGAATTCCTGCAAGAATCTTTCCTCATAAACGATACCATTGCAGAAATTCTTCTATTTGTTAAGCTTATTTTCTAAAAGAGAGATGGGTAAGAAACATGTAGAAAATATGATCAACATGCTATAAAATTTCATGATGCAAGGATACGCACACGCTTCTTAGAATGGAGTTGACATATTTTTGCTGGACTAGAGCAGACTTGTTATTTGGCCACTGGAATCTGCTTATTATCAGTAGGAGTTGGGTTTCTCTGTGCTGGAGCAGTATCTATAAAAACTGGAGTTGGTTTATTATCTCCTGGCGTTTGGATCTTTTGCAAAGGCCTTGTTTGTAACCCTTCAGATTCTAACATAGTCGTCTTCCCCTTGCATGCCTTGTATAGAAGAATGGTGCTTTAATTATAAAACATGCTACAGCAGAGAGATGGAATATGTATTGAAGAATAGAAAGGCATGACATGTTGACATGTATTCCCTCCATCCGGAAAAAATGGATGGGTCTAGGCGTATTTTAGTTCTAGATACATCCTTTTTTATCCATTTCGGCAACATGTAATCCCGACGGAGGGAGTATGGTGTAAGAGCTAGGGATACGATAGGACAAAATAGCAAAAAAAGCACTAGTTGAATGTAAAACTGTATGCTAGCGGAATACGTACAAAAATAACTAAGGCAACATACACGTGTATGATTGGGAAACAAAGATGGCATTGCAACAGAGCACTAGAACATCACTTCAATGTAAGAAAACATGGTGTAGACAGATTAAGTACATGCTGATGAATAAGAATGCATAAGATATTCAGAAGCATGATGTCCAAATTAAGCAGATGGCATTGCGATAGGGTAGAATGACAGTACTAGAATTTGAAAACATGTTATCAGGAATGGAATTGGTACTGAAAAACAGGAAGGCATGACATATTTACATGCATGATCAGCATGCTAAGCACATGGCATTGCAATAGAGTAGATACACTCCAGGACATTATATGCATGTTGTACCCATATCATAGGCCAAGTTAGAGAAAGGACCTTATGGGGTGAAGAGGATTCATCATCTTTCTACAAGTCTTCTAAAGAACTGCCTTTACATGTTCCATCATATTGGGTATCATTGACGTCAAGTTTATTGGCCTATACATTGCTCCGTGAGGTTCTTGTGGATATATCAGTGTGTGCAATTATATCTTACATGCATGGAAGACAACTAGTAGTTAGATTTATGTAATGAGTGCCTGTAGGAGATGACATAAATAGTAGGACTGGGGTTAACTAGCAGCAACATGTCTCATAAACTAAAAGGAGAACATAGATGAAAGCTACAGAATATGTTTTGTTTGTACTTGAGATTAACTAGATGGCACACAAAAGTATTAAAGAACAACATAGGTAATACTAGAAGTGGTATAATAATATAATCACCAGCCTGTGGGATAGCATTGGCTGATGGATGATAACTATGGAACAACGTTACCTAAAGAACAAGTATCTTAGCTAAACTATGGAACAACGTTAACTCCCGAACAAGACCCGTAAGATATCAGCATGAATATACAGTGAAATGTGATGATCTATTTTCCATGCTTAGATGAATAACAAAGCCATAAATGTTGCACACAAGTAAGATGAGGGTACAACCTATCTGGCCGCCATCCATAGGAGTGAGCATCATGTGCTGACTTGTCGATGGCCCCGCAGTTGTTGTGGCTGTCCATGTCAGGCACGCGCATTCGATGTAGGGAACTGTTGAGTGGGGACTATAGCTCCCTTCTGGTGTATGCTTCCCTTGTTGGAGCAGTTGTGGTGAGTCGGAAGACGGTGTGTCTGAAGATGCAGATAACACATAATGTTAAGAATGACATATCTCTTTGATCTGAAGAAATACACTAAGAGATTAACAGCAAGGTACGAGAGTGGTCACACGTCTATTGGCTGAAGGCTAAATTGGGGTCAGACGATTTTATTTTATTTTGGTACTGTCCGATCTACGCCGGATGGCTTGATGGCCGTCTTGTGCCTCCCGGCTGACACTGTTCGGAATCTTCCCCGAAGAGCCAGCGACCAACGGTAGAGCAGCCTGCCTCTGCCGTCTGTGGCCCCGGCCAAAACCCCGCTCCCCGCCCCACCGCACTGCCATGGTTGCGCTGCCCCCGGGCCAATCCACAAAGACTCCCCGTCATCCAGATCCGGCGGTGGCAGTACCTTCAACCCATGCAACTCTAAAAGATAGCCATCTAAGCGCTGCTTCCGCGGTGAACTTGCGGCCCCGCACCCATATGTTAGACACCAACCAACCAAGAGCATAGGAGCTCCGCCGCCTCGAGGGGTGCTACTTCCCATTGGGAATTGATTGCCCCTGAATAAAAATTCAGACAACTAACGCCTAAATAAAGTGATTTGAGATGAGGGTGCGACCTATCTGGAGGCATGGTGAAGTAGGCAGGTCCAACTGCCGAGTCGGTGAGGCTGGCACGATTGTGGTGGCGACCGGCGGCAGGGAAACATCAATGTCGCGACGGTCGGCTATGGGGAAGCAGCGCCAGGACTCTGGACGGATCCGAAGTTGGAGCCACTCCGGCACCGTGAACAATGGCGGGGGTGAATCGGCTCCGGTACGGTTCACGCGGCCGTCATCGAGGCAGCACCAGCAGCACGGAGTAAGAGGCACACGGCCTAGTGCACGATGGCAAATGGACAGCATCTCCGGCATTAGGGAGGAGGGCGGCTGTGAATTGGTGCGGTGGGGGCGCCATGGAGGTGGGGCTGAGGTTTCGCGGCTCGGGAGAAGGGAGCTTCCCGGGGAGAAGGTGATTTGGCGCCCACGAGGTATGAATGGGGGGGGGGATTGGGAGGGGAGTGGAACCATGTCTTAGGGGGAGTTACAGTTCTACCCTTGCCTTTAGGCTTCTCGGCTTGGGTCTGTGTACTGAGGGTCGGGAATAGTAGAGTAACTTTGCTTCTCCCCAAATAGTGGGCGGGAGAGATTTCGGGCGAGGAGGGCGTGTTTTGAACTATAGTGGGCGCGAGCGATTTTGGGCGAGGAGAGTGTTTTGAAATAGAGGGTGCGAGCTATTTCGGGCGAGGAGAGCGTGTTTTGCCGACCATGGTTTATGAATTATTCGGCACATGTCATTTGGGCCGAGGAGAAGGCATGCTTGGATGAAGTTACGAACCTACCCTCAATGTACAACGGGCCAATTGATGCGTGTCCCACATAGGACGGTAATTTCGCGTCTCCCATTTATTTGCTCGGGCGAATTCCACCGAGCAGAGAGGATGTTTAATGGTTCATTCAAATTTTGGGAGAACGAGCATCCACGTCTACCTTACCAAGTCCATTCGGATCAAATTTTGAAATATTAGCTTGCCACTTCTTTTTTAGATGGAGAGATGATGCTCGGGAGTAATGTGTTTTTACATGCTCGTTGCTAGCGATTTACTATATGACAAATAGTTGACCCACTCAAAACGTGAATCAAACCCAAAATGAAATATCTCGATTCAATGAAATAGCTCATTCACTAGGTCAAAAAAGTGAACTAAATCCAAAATTGAACACCTCAATCGAGTAGCATGTTGTATAGTATTATAGTACTCCATGAACATGTTGAAAGTCAAATTAATGAACTTGTTTGATATACGCATATATCCGTTCATGTGTGGATTGCAGACAACATGTTCTCCAATTTAAATATTTGAATGCAAGTTTATATCGAAACATGGTTTATATCAGTCTTTGATGCATAAAATGCGACCTCCCCCTCTCCCGGACTCATGTTCTCTCTCTCTCCCTCTCTCTCTCTCTCGCCGACAATCTTCAATTCTGTCGCACGCATCCGATAAGAAAACCTTGTTGGTCCCTCTCCCTTTCTCTCCATCTCTCTCTCTCTCTCTCTTTGTGTGTGTGTGGGGGGGGGGGTCTTTCTAGTTCGCATGCATATATACACCATCTATAGGTCTCTCTCACACACTATGTATGATACTCTAGCTAGTCCAAGCTAGATATCTTGGGTGCACTCATCGTACGCAAACAAATTCCTTGGCTCTTTGCCCGTAACTCTCTCACGCACCACTCTGTTGTCTCGGAGCTCTTCCTCCTCTCTCAAACTCTCCATCCACATGGGTCACACATAAACATGCATATCTCACTCGCACTCGATAGGCCCATGTAAAACTCTATCTCTCTCCCTCGTTCTCTCTCCATCTCACACGCACACACACACAATCTCATGCCTAGCTAGCCAAGTATGGTGGTCTCTCACTCAATTGTAGGCACACACAGTTCCCCCTATATGTATATGACTAGCTAATCTTAGTCTCCATCACAAACATGTGCATGGTCTATCTAGATTTCTCTCGAGGCATCTTTCTATCGCGCATGCACCTCCCTTGATCTCCCACCCATATAGCCCCCTCACGATCTCGAGGGGATCTCTCTATCACAAACACACCCTCTCTCCCTCCCCATGCGTCCATGTCCTCCATGTGTCCCTCTCGACCTTTGTTCCTTGTTGGCCAGACCTTGATTGGACATGTGCTACACTGGTGTCTCTCTCCGTTGCAAACAATCACACACTAGCTATCTTCGTGTATCTCCTCGCCTCACTTTTCTATCTCAGAGATGCACACGTGATATGTTCGCATAAGAAACGAAAAAACACACACTCTCTCTCTAATTTATCGTTTGTTGTTACTTTCTCTTTCACACACATACTCTTTTTGCACACTTACTCATTCTCCTTCACACGCACTTGATCTGTCTCGACTTAGGCACTCTCCTCGGTCCATAGCATATAGATTTATTGAAAAGTCAAACATCACAAAGTTTGACCATGTACGCGGAGAAAAACAATTACATCTAGTACGACAAACATATACCATTAGATTCACCATGAGATGTAGTTTTGTATGATGTATCTTTGGTATTGTAGATATAAATAAAATTTGCGTAAACCTGATCAAAGTTTCCAAACTTTGACTTCTAAAAAATTTACATGAACTGCATTATCGAGTGGATGGAATATCTCTTTACCCCTCTCAGCTATCTGACACACCACTCAGCCTTATCGGGGCTCCTCAATCTCTCTCAAACTTTATTGGTCAGTTTGGTTCGTGACCTGACCCTCATGCCCTGATGGCCAGTGCTGCCTGGTGTGGACGTGAGATGTAAAATATTTCTGCCTGGCCAGGCTTGTGTGGTGCTGAAGCGTTTGGTTCATGCCTGGGCTAGGCAAAGCATCAACGTCCCATCAATCAATCCATGCAGCAATTATTTAATGCTAATATCCATCCATGTTGTTGTTAGCCTCGTGGCCGCACGACCAGGCACGGACAGGTGTTCGAAATCGGTCGCCTGGGCCAGGCTACTTGCAGTGTCTGGAGTCCAGCCAGGCTAATTAAAGTGCAAGGGAACCCAGGCCAGGCGGGCTTTCTTTTTCACAGGGTAGCAACCAAACAAGTGTGCATGAAATCTAGCCACAACCCCAGGCCAGGCAAAAGATGCTCAGGACGCAAGCCAAACTGACCTTATATCTCCCTGGTTCATACATACACATGTCTCGCTCGCACTATACATATAGACCCATCCAACACTCTCCGCCCTTGTTCTCTCTCCATGTGACATGCACCCCGCTAAGTACCATAATCCCTCACTCCATCATAGGCGCATGCACTCCCCCCTCCTAAGTATGATTATCTCTTACTAGCCATCAGGAACACACGTATTGTATCCTTCCATCCATACGTCTATCTCGATATTTCTCAGGGCATCTTCTATCGCGCACTCACCTCGTCACTCGATCTCCCACCCATGTAATCCCATCACGATCTCCAGGGGATCTCTCTATGAAAAACATACACTCTCTCCTCCCCATGTCTGCATTTTCTCCCTACGTCTCTCTCGAACTCTCTCCCTTGTTTGTCAGACCCCTCTTGGCCACGTGCTAGGGGTCTTGCTCTCTCGGTTCCAAACAACCACATACTATCTCCTCACCTTGCCTCCGTTGTCGAAGATGCATGTGTGATATGTTTGCGTAAGACACGCATGCTTTTTCTCTACTTTTATCGTGTGTTGTCCATGTCTCTTTCACACACGAACACACATTTTTTCACCCACTCTCTCTCTCTCTAGTTAGGGACTCTATCACGTCCTTAAGCATATGGATGTTTTGAAAAGTCAAACCTCAGAAAAGTTTGACCAGGTATATGTGGAGAAAAACATTTACATCTGGAACGATCATTAGATTCATCACAACATGTACTTACTTCATACTATCATTTATCTTTGGTATTGTAGATATAAGTAATTTCTTCATAAACTTGGTCAAAGTTTCAAAAGTTTGACTTTAAAAAAATGTTGGAACTACATTATCGAACAGAGGGAGTAGCTTGTAACACCCCAAGATTTTAACCAGGTTTTTGTTACTTAAAATTTTGCCGGGAGTTTTAAAAATTTTATTTCTGTTGATTTCAGTACTTTTCTTTTGATGTTAAGGAGTTTTATTTTTCCCAAGTGGAGCTTTCCAAAATTTGATTGGACTTCTATGCTCTCTCTTTTTTCTTAATCAATGGGTATACTTATTAAATCATTTCACCGTGAGTTTTATTCATTAAAATGACTTTCTTTAAGTTTTGGAGCTCTTTTTGAACTACAACCAGTTGTTAAATTTATCTAAAAATCCAACCAAAATTTGGAGATGTCATGTGATGTCTCTAAATCACTTTTGTGCAATTATATAATTATTTCATTGCATATTTTGAGTGTTATACCTGTTTTTCAAATCTGGTCCAGTGGGCACCTTTGCACTATAGACTAATTAAATTTTTCCCTAGAGCCTCCACCAAAATTATGGGATGTCAGTGGTAGCATGCCATCCAACATTATGCAAAAACATAGTGTTGTTCTTTGGAAAAATTAAGTGTATCAACCTCTTTTCCATTCTGGACCAGACTTGTGTTTTCTACTGCAACCTCTTTCATTCTTGCTCAAGTGACCTTGTGCTTTCCCATGCTTGTAGTCAACCCTGCAAAACCCCTAAGTCCAGGAGCATGCACTCTTTGGGACATTTTTGGTCCATGCAATGATGCCATTTACTCCCTGTCTAGAATTGTAATTTTGCAAAACTTGCACTAGAAAGTTTCTCCTTTTTGCAAACTAACTTCACCACCCCCTCTTTCTTCTAAAGAGACCCCACTCTGGTAGATTTGGCCACCCCAAGAACTGCCTAGGTGCCTTTGGCATTTTGACAAACACCCTGAGTGCATAGCCAGTTTTGGCATGATTTCAAGTTTGCATTGTGAACTTGAGCTCCTGACCTATCCAGCATGTCTCATGGATTTGCCCTAGCCTATAAACCCACTCTGCTAACTCTCTTGTGGTTTGGAACCGCCTAGCATGCCATGGCATTTCGTCGAGCACGTCCCGGGCGTGCACTGGGCACGCCCAGAGCGTGCGTTTGGTACACACGTGCACCCGAGCCGCCGCGTCCCACCCCACTCCCAATCCGGTCCGTGACCGACCGCAACCAGCACGCCGTGTCCCCTTGCACCGCCACGCCACCCCAACCACCCTGGCACTCCACAGCGCCACCGTCAGGACGGCCATGGCGGCTAGCTGACGGCCGCATGCAGGCCCCGGCCGTGTCGGCGCCGCCCAAGCCGCCAACGCTTGCCACCTGCCTCCTGGAGCAGTGCGTGCTCATCCGCAAGCGTGTCCCCTAGCGCTTGTCGCCGCCACGTCGCCCAAGCTACAGCATGGCGGTTCGCCGTCGTCCTTATCGCCGCCGCCTTGGAACCAACCTCCATCGCCTATATAAGGAGCCCCGAGCTCATCCCCGCACGCAGGCAGTCCCAAACCATCTCCCTAGGAACCCCATTGACAGCAAATCAACTCGGGGAGGTCTCCTTCCCCATCTCCGGCAACCACAGCCGCCGCCACGGCCCCGGCCATTCCGGCGCCACCAGGGCCTCCCCCTCTCCACTCTCTCCACCAAGAGCCTTCCCTTCCTCCCGTGAGCCCGTCCCCCTGCTCGATTTTGATCGGGAGCCACCGCAGCCCCAAACCCACTTTGCTCCCGAATACCTCCTCCGCCGCGAAGCTCGCCGCCGGCATCTCACTCCGTCCCCGCCAACCCAGCGACCACTGGAAGGACCGCCCCAGTCTTGCGGATCCATCCCGACCATCTGGAGCCCGCGAGGAGCCGCCGTTCGCCGGCATTTATCGCCGTTGCCTCGTCGCCGTTCGGGCAGAGAAAGAGGAGGGAGAGTTGGACTGGTCAAACCTGACCAGTGGCCCCCCTGGACCCACTGTCAGTGACCCCGTCCAGTCCACGTGGGATAAGTGGAAGCGCATTTCCAAAATGCGCCTTCAACATGTACGTATATATTCAAAACGTTTTCTTTTCTGTTTTTATTTAAATAACAGATTTTTGACCAAACTTTGACCGGTTGTATCTTTTTAAATACAACTCCAAATAAATTAATTCTTTTTCCTTCCTCTCTCAAATATAGTCTAGCTTATTTTAAGATTTATTTGAAAATTTTTCAAAACAAATTTTTGTGCTATTTTGATTTTGTGTGTTAATTCATATATACTCATTCAAATTGGATTTTTGAAGATTTCAAGATGTTTTGGAATGCACCCTGCTTTCCCATGACCTGAAGGCAAGCATTCTGAACCCTGGTGTAATTTTTGTGTGTGTTGTTTGACTCGCTAACAACGCCACCCCGACACGTGCATGCGTCATTTTATGTGAGGATGTGATCCTATTCATAAGTGCATATTAATGATTTTTATGCTGATGAAGTTGACATGATTTGTAATGGAAATCACCGTCATACGCCTTTCATGCATACCGGAAGGAAAGCCGGGAAGGCCTCTGTCTTGGGTAGACGCGGTCATGTCCCTAGTCCTCCGTCGAGACGGTCGTGTACGGTATGGCATGATGGGGTATGTCGTGTGGTGTTTTCTATCTGTTGGTTGAAGTATATGTATTGTTATGCTAATCTTGCAGGATATATTTGAACCTCCCGAGTCGACCATAGATCGAGTCTTGTGCCAGTAACCCCCATACTTGCTACGTACTGCCACTCGTCTCTACTATAAGTAGGGTACGGTTCAGTAAGTTGTCAACCCCTTTCCTAGCACACACCGTACAGAGAGGCCATGGTGGAAGATACTGGAGGCATCCGGTAGTCATGCCACCGGGTCCGGGAGCATGGGTGTTTCGGTTGTAGCCGAAGGGGGTAGCTTCCCCAGTTTGCGCGCGGTATAAATTTTGTGATCCCATGTTACGTCGAGGTTGTAACCTCCCCAATTAGAGTTTTGCTTGACAGGTGTCGTGGGTTATTCCAGACACATGTGAGTTAAGCTGGTGTGTGCAAGTTAGGTGTGTTTTCAACTAAAAGGCCGTAGACGGAATTAGTACCGATGGACTAAAGGAATCCGTTACTCGTGGGTAAAGAGTACACCCTCTGCAGAGATAAAACCTATTCGAATAGCCGTGTCCGTGGTTAAGGACTACAGTCTGGGATGGGTCAAGTGTCGGTCTTAGTGTCGGTATTCGGAGGTGAGACTGTTAAACCAGAACTGGAAAGACAACTTGTGACTTGTGGTAATTTATGATTATTATTATTGTTGTCTAACCCGTGATATTATTGGTTTTATGAAATATCCCTAGGATGGTTCTACCTCCTGGATATTCACTATGATTTCTTTTAAAGCCCTTTATGTGGTGTCGCTCACACGCCCCACTGTGGCATTTCTTTTAAAGCCCTTTATGTGGTGTCGCTCAGACGCCCGACTGTGGCATTTCTTTTAAAGCCCTTTATGTGGTGTCGCTAAGATGCCCGACTGTGGCATTTCTTTTAAGGCCCTTTGTGTGGTGTCGCTCAGATGCCCGACTGTGGCATTTCTTTTAAAGCCCTTTATGTGGTGTCGCTCATACGCCCGACTGTGGCATTTCTTTTAAAGCCCTTTATGTGGTGTCGCTCAGACGCCCGACTGTGGCATGTTTGTTATTTATTTCATAATTTTAATATTGCTATGTTATTGCATTTTCATAATTAACATGCTTGTATGCATCAGAGTTTTATTTATCTTTTGTGACTGACGTCATGAGCATAAAATATTTTCAGCACATCATTGTTATATTATACCTATGTTCATAATGTTTGCGAGTACATTCAAAGTACTCACTGGCTTGTCCCTGGCTATTGTCTTGGCCAGATTTTCTTGCGCGGAGAGGAGCGACCGTGCCGACAGTCCCGGAACCTAAGCAACGGTGATAGCAGCCTTGCGAAGATAGGAGTTAACCTGGTCAGCTGTTCCTGTGGAAAATGGAGTTCTAGACACTGATGATCCACAAACCGCTTCCGCCATCAACCATAGAAACCATTTGTTGTACTCACAGGCCAGAAGGGTCCTGTACTACATATTTTGTATTTTTGCTTGGAATTTCTGTATCAAGTTGGTGCCTCATCAGCTAACAGTTATCCTGGGGCTGGTGGGCACAAGGGCCATTTTCTGGAAATTATACCCGGAGAATCGGTCCCCACAGACTTGGTACCACAGCCAGGCTGACCGTTGGCTAATCCTATCTTAGCCAGGTCGAAAATCTTAGGTAGACCAACCCACCAGACCCTAACTAAAACCCCAGCCAAGCTTCCCGTGCAAGATAGCCACATAGTGATCCCCACACTTTTGGCAGTCGGTGCCCAACCTATCAGCCTAGCCTGTCGATCACACGCCAGTGACCGATGGCTAAAATGTCTCATTCGCAAGCGTGCGAAGGAAGACTCCGTTCCCTTTTCTATAAAAAGGGCATGCTAGCCTCAACCCAGCACAACACAACCTCTTCCCAACCTAGCCACAATGCCTGGTCCCATAGTGCACAATGAGACCACAACAACCAATCTTGGAGGTTTCGTGACCATACTCGCAAACCTCACCCGTCGTGCCTATGCGTTAGAAGAGCCCCCAGAATATGTTGTGTACCAAGGACCCATGAGCGGTGAGGACCGCCAATTCTAGGCCACTGTGCACATCTACGGTAGGGGTCTATCGCCAGAACGCCCCTACAGGTTCACCGGAAGAACAACTTCCTTCGAGCCACAAGCCATCCAGCTAGCTGCTCGAGAGGCTATAGTTCAACTCCGGTAGTTGTCGCCTAGAGTTAACTGTCGCTCATTCTACTACCACCCCAGGCGTGAAGGGTATGGTAGACCACCCCAGGTTGCCAACGGAGATCACGACACGGACCCCGCATTGTTGCACCTAGTACGCTATGTAAGTGCACTAGAGGCATTGTTCGATCAAATCACTATTGACCTGATCGCAGCTCGAGGAGAGCTGGTGCGCAGAGCCCCGGCAAGCAGGGAAGCCGAGCCCAACGCCGATAACCCAGTTGTGCTGTTCGGACACCCGATCGAGACCCTGAGGTCAGCTCTAGCCAGCGGCCAAGGTGTCTTGATGACCCCAGAAGTGCTTCGTCACCTTTTGGGAGCACACTCCAACGGGATTGTGGCCAACAATCCCCGCGATGGTCATCATCGCTACCCCGACCCTGCAGTTCCTCCACCATCTCCGACTAATCCCGACAGTGAGACACGTGGAGAAGCCTCGACATCCACCAGGCACGCCCGTTTAGACATAAACGAGGTAGACTAAGCCGTACTAGTAGTACCGAGTCTTAGTGTATCCTCGCTTGTAATCGTGCGACCTTGTTTATTAAGTTAGCCTGTCATTGTGCCTCTGTCTTAATATTAGCTTTGCGTGTTTTGTCAACGCATAGTTGCACATTTTCCGGGCACAGCTACCAAAACCAACCCCGACAACACCCACAGTAACACGTCTCTTTATGAGATATGTGTATCTCTGACACTGACCCCGACCTTTGGAGATGATCTGGCATAGTTATTACCTTCCACCACTGTAAATAAACCAGCCCACATGCTATATAAGGAGGCCACCTTGTGACCTTACCCAGCAACCCTCACCTCGTGCACCACTCTCACAACCATTCTTGCCATGCCAAGCCCTAGTATTTATCGGAGAACCCCAGATGCAACCCCAGGTAGCTTTGTCAAAATATTGTGGGATTTTACCTGCAGTACCATGGGTTCTACCCAGCCACCCCAGTACGAGCTGTTCAAATCGAGAATCACCCCTTCCACCTCGGAATATTGGGCAGCAGTACACATTCCTCCCATAGACCCCAACCAAGATCCAACGGAAGTTTCTTCATGGGGAAATCTATGCCAACCCCACGCCTGGCCATAGAAGCTGCTGTGAACGAAGCGATTGCTCGTCTTCGATCCATAGTACCCTATGCCCGTGAACGAGGATATTATTACTTTTCGAGCCGTGCAACGCCCGGAGGAGTAACATCTTTTCCCGGTGGGCGGAATGAGAGAGACCCAGTGCTAGCCAACCTTATCGAATACATCACCGCTCAAGAGCATCTGAACCAGTGAGTGATGGATTATCTCCAGAGTCTTACTGATCTGAATCCTCAGATTGCCATCGGCAGACCACTGAGACCCGACCCGGAGAGACTCATACATCGACTGATCAATCCACTCCTTCCGATAGAAGAGGAGTGTATTCCATTGCCAGAGACTTTTTCTTGAGACCCTGTCCAGTTACCTTTCTCATTTTAGATGTCACTGCTGTGTGTGTTATTTCAACATTTATTATTACGTTGTAACTTATGCATGGTACCTCGAATTTGTTTGACGAGTCGAATATTTAGTTTGTACTTATATGAGTGGTTTTCTTCGTGAGTAACCTGTGTAACCACGAAAATCCTGGAATGAGATTTCTTTTCCCCTGAGTTGCTGCATCATTTATCCTCTCACTGCATGGATTATTTTTTTATTCACGCAGCACCACGGCAGCAGACCCACAACCACTCGAACTCTTACACTGCTTGCAAGTACAAGCAACCATGTTGCATCTCACCGACCATCTCTCTAAGCACTCCACATGCCTCCAAGGGAGAGATTAGCAGATAATCATCCGAATACAAATCACCTCCGGCACACCGATAACAGTTAACACCCGGCATTACGCCTAATCCCCGTGATCACTGCCACCGCGGAGAGCCAGCACCCAAGCAGCAGCATCACGACGGTCATCGTAGATCATCGCGCACAGGAGCATAGAGAGCCCCAGCACTGCCGCCAGCCCTCCACACACCAGGATCACGTACCAGTCCGGCACCGTCTCCGCCATTGGAGCCTTGTCTCGAGCTCCGGTGAGCAGTAATGGAGGAGAAGGAGGAGGAGTAACGAGGCCAAGTGCGAAGATGAAGAAGGAGCACCGCGGTCATTTTATAGCTCGAGATCGGTGTACGGTGGGCGAAGTCCACCAGCGCCGCTCGTCGCCCGATCGCCCGTGTTCGGAGGCGAATCCGCGAGCAGTGCCGATAGCGCACTGGCCCGCGAGGTGAGTGCACGCTGAACCGGCAGCAAGCACGCCGTGCACTACTGCAGTATGGCCTAGATGCCCTACGCGCTAAACGTCGCCGGTGGAGAAATCCGGGAAAGCGCGCGGGAGAGAGGAAGGAGAGAGAGCCAGAGGAAGAAGGAGAGACTGACAGTGGGCCCTGGTCCCACCTGTCAGCCAGAGGGAGCACTGTGCTCTCGGGTACGACCAGCGTATTGTGGAATTTAGAATTTATTCTAAATTCACAGCGTCCAGCGTAGAAATCGCTCGTTTTCCTAAACGTGAAACTTCTCCACACAACGCCAGTATTCCACACTGTAGTTACTCACCACTTATTGCCCTCTCACTGTAGCCACTTTTTACCGCTTGAGTAAAATGATCTTTTGACCAAGTAAAAGTTTTTTTTTGTTTTACAACCCTTAGCAAATCTTGAGGACGAGATTTTTCTTAAGGGGGGTAGTAATTGTAACACACCAAGATTTTAACCAGGTTTTTGTTACTTAAAATTTCTCCAGGAGTTATAAAACTTTTATTTCTGTTGATTTCAGTACTTTTCTTTTGATGTTAAGGAGTTTTATTTTTCCCAAGTGGAGCTTTCCAAAATTTGATTGGACTTCTATGCTCTCTCTTTTTTCTTAATCAATGGGTATACTTATTAAATCATTTCTCCCTGAGTTTTATTCATTAAAATGACTTTCTTTAAGTTTTGGAGCTCTTTTTGAACTACAACCAGTTGTTAAATTTATCTAAAAATCCAACCAAAATTTGGAGATGTCATGTGATGTCTCTAAATCACTTTTGTGCAATTATATAATTATTTCATTGCATATTTTGAGTGTTATACCTGTTTTTCAAATCTGGTCCAGTGGGCACCTTTGCTTTATAGCCTAATTAAATTTTTCCCTAGAGCCTCCACCAAAATTATGGGATGTCAGTGGTAGCATGCCATCCAACATTATGCAAAAACATAGTGTTGTTCTTTGGAAAAATTAAGTGTATCAACCTCTTTTCCATTCTGGACCAGACTTGTGTTTTCTACTGCAACCTCTTTCATTCTTGCTCAAGTGACCTTGTGCTTTCCCATGCTTGTAGTCAACCCTGCAAAACCCCTAAGTCCAGGAGCATGCACTCTTTGGGACATTTTTGGTCCATGCAATGATGCCATTTACTCCCTGTCCAGAATTGTAATTTTGCAAAACTTGCACTAGCAAGTTTCTCCTTTTTGCAAACTAACTTCACCACCCCCTCTTTCTTCTAAAGAGACCCCACTCTGGGAGATTTGGCCACCCCAAGAACTGCCTAGGTGCCTTTGGCATTTTGACAAACACCCTGAGTGCATAGCCAGTTTTGGCATGATTTCAAGTTTGCATTGTGAACTTGAGCTCCTGACCTATCCAGCATGTCTCATGGATTTGCCCTAGCCTATAAACCCACTCTGCTAACTCTCTTGTGGTTTGGACCCCCCTAGCATGCCATGGCATTTCGTCGAGCACGTCCCGGTCGTGCACTGGGCGCGCCCAGAGCGTGCGTTTGGCACACACGTGCACCCGAGCCGCCGCATCCCACCCCGCACTCAATCCGGTCCTTGACCGACCGCAACCAGCACGCCGTGTCCCCTTGCACCGCCACGCCACCCCGACCACCCTGGCACTGCACAGCGCCACCGTCAGGATGGCCGTGGCGGCTAGCTGACGGCCGCATGCAGGCCCCGGCCGTGTCGGTGCCGCCCAAGCCGCCAGCGCTTGCCACCTGCCTCCTGGAGCAGTGCGTGCTCATCCGCAAGTGTGTCCCCTAGCGCTCGTCGCCGCCACGTCGCCCAAGCTACAGCATGGCGGTTCGCCGTCGTCCTTATCGCCGGCCGCCTCGGAACCAACCTCCATCGCCTATATAAGGAGCCCCGAGCTCATCCCCGCACGCAGGCAGTCCCAAACCATCTCCCTAGGAACCCCATTGACAGCAAATCAACTCGGGGAGGTCTCCTTCCCCATCTCTGGCAACCAGAGCCGCCACCACGGCCCCGGCAATTCCGGCGCCACCAGGGCCTCCCCCTCTCCACTCTCTCCACCAGGAGCCTTCCCTTCCTCCCGTGAGCCCGTCCCCCTGCTCGATTTTGATTGGGAGCCACCGCAGCCCCAAACCCACTTTGCTGCCGAATACCTCTTCCGCCGTGAAGCTCACCGCCGGCAGCTCACTCCGTCCCCGCCGACCCAGCGACCACCGGAAGGACCACCCCGGTCTTGCGGATCCATCCCGACCATCTGGAGCCCGCGAGGAGCCGCCGTTCTCCGGCGTTGATCGCCGTTGCCTCGTCGCCGTTCGGGCAGAGAAAGAGGAGGGAGAGTTGGACTGGTCAAACCTGACCAGTGGGCCCCCTGGACCCACTGTCAGTGACCCCGTCCAGTCCACGTGGGATAAGTGGAAGTGCATTTCCAAAATGCGCCTTCGACGTGTACGTATATATTCGAAACGTTTTCTTTTCTGTTTTTATTTAAATAACAGATTTTTGACCAAACTTTGACCGGCCGTATGTTTTTAAAAACAACTCCAAATAAATTAATTCTTTTTCCTACCTCTCTCAAATATGGTCTAGTTTATTTTAAGATTTATTTGAAAAAATTTCAACACAAATTTTTGTGCTGTTTTGATTTTGTGTGTTAATTCATATATACTCTTTCAAATAGGATTTTTGAAGATTTCAAGATGTTTTGGAATGCACTCTGCTTTCCCATGACCTGAAGGCAAGCATCCTGAACCCTGGTGTAATTTTTGTGTGTGTTGTTTGAATCGGTAACAACACCACCCCGACACGTGCATGCGTCATTTTATGTGAGGATGTGATCCTATTCATAAGTGCATATTAATGATTTTTATGCTGGTGAAGTTGACATGATTTGTAATGGAAATCACCGTCATACGCCTTTCATGCATACCGGAAGGAAAGCCGGGAAGGCCTCTGTCTTGGGTAGACGCGGTCTTGTCCCTAGTCCTCCATCGAGACGGTCGTGTCCGGTATGGCATGATGGGGTATGTCGTGTGGTGTTTTCTATCTGTTGGTTGAAGTATATGTATTGTTATGCTAATCTTGCAGGATATATTTGAACCTCCCGAGTCGACCATAGATCGAGTCTTGTGCCAGTAACCCCCATACTTGCTACGCACTGCCACTCGTCTCTACTATAAGTAGGGTACGGTTCAGTAAGTTGTCAACCCCTTTCCTAGCACACACTGTACAGAGAGGCCATGGTGGAAGATACTGGAGGCATCCGGTAGTCATGCCACCGGGTCCGGGAGCATGGGTGTTTCGGTTGTAGCCGAAGGGGGTAGCTTCCCCAGTTTGCGCGTGGTATAAATTTTGTGATCCCATGTTACGTCGAGGTTGTAGCCTCCCCACTTAGAGTTTTGCTTGACAGGTGTCGTGGGTGATTCTAGACACATGTGAGTTAAGCTGGTGTGTGCAAGTTAGGTGTGTTTTCAACTAAAAGGCCATAGACGGAATTAGTCCCGATGGATTAAAGGAATCCATTACTCGTGGGTAAAGAGTACACCCTCTGCAGAGATAAAACCTATTCGAATAGCCGTGTCCGCGGTTAAGGACTACAGTCTGGGATGGGTCAAGTGTCGGTCTTAGTGTCGGTCTTCAGAGGTGAGACTGTTAAATCAGAACTGGAAACACAACTTGTGACTTGTGGTAATTTATGATTATTATTATTGTTGGCTAACCCGTGATATTATTGGTTTTCTCGAATATCCCTGGGATGGTTCTACCTCCTGGATATTCACTATGATTTCTTTTAAAGCCCTTTATGTGGTGTCGCTCAAACGCCCGACTGTGGCATTTCTTTTAAAGCCCTTTATGTGGTGTCGCTCAGACGCCCGACTGTGGCATTTCTTTTAAAGCCCTTTATGTGGTGTTGCTAAGACGCCCGACTGTGGCATTTCTTTTAAAGCCCTTTATGTGGCGTCGCTCAGACGCCCGACTGTGGCATTTCTTTTAAAGCCCTTTATGTGGTGTCGCTCAGACGCCCGACTGTGGCATGTTTGTTATTTATTTCATAATTTTAATATTGCTATGTTATTGCATTTTCATAATTAACATGCTTGTACGCATCAGAGTTTTATTTATCTTTTGTGACTGACGTCATGAGCATAAAATATTTTCAGCACATCATTGTTATATTATACCTATGTTCATAATGTTTGCGAGTACATTCAAAGTACTCACTGGCTTATCCCTGGCTATTGTCTTGGCCAGATTTTCTTGCGCAGAGAGGAGCGACCGTGCCGACAGTCCTGGAACCTAAGCAACGGTGATAGCAGCCTTGCGAAGATAGGAGTTAACCTGGTCAGCTGTTCCTATGGAAAATGGAGTTCCATAGACACTGATGATCCACAAACCGCTTCCGCCATCAACCATTAGAAACCATTTGTTGTACTCACAGGCCAGAATGGTCTTGTACTACATATTTTGTATTTTTGCTTGGAATTTCTGTATCAAGTTGGTGCCTCATAAGCTAACAGTTATCCTGGGGCTGGTGAGCACAAGGGCCATTTTCTGGAAATTATACCCGGAGAATCGGTCCCCACATAGCTCTTTCTCTCTCTCTCTCTGCTATCTCTCACGGGCCTCCCGTCTCACTCTAACTCTCTATACTGATGGATTATACGCTCACTGTGTCAGCGTATAGCTCCGTATATTGTTTAGTTGACCGGTGAACCTATCCACATGCTGCCTTGTCAGCTCATGTTCTGTATCTTCGTGTGCTGGCCCATGTAGCAGTGGGTGAAAATAAGTAAACAAGAGGCCCATCTCACACGGAAGTAAACAAAGTTGAAACCACTCGGGGTAGCACTCCGCTCACTAGTAAATTGAGGGCGCATTGTGGACACACTTCTTGCGCGTGAAGGCATGCACAGAAGGACGCACTCGCGCACACCCAGCACACAACACACACCAGCACATGTGTACACCGGCGTCGCCGCCGGTTGAGATGGACGGTGAGGCAGCCAACAAGTGGAGGCGGCTCGAGCCAAAACCGCATCCTGCGAGTCTGGACTTCATCAGCAGCCTCCCCGATGACATGTTGCTCGTCATCATCAGCCTCCTCCCCACCAAATCTGCCGTGCGGACCGCCCTGCTCTCCCGGCGGTGGCACCCCCTCTGGAGCTACGTCCCCCTCAACCTCACCGTTGATAGCTGCCTCTGCGACGGGGATTGCAAACGCATGGCCGCAGTCTCCAAGATCCTTTCATCGCACCTTGGGCCAGCGAGACGCCTTGACATCCGCATGTTCAGTACCAACTGCAAGGTCCAACCAAAGTTCGATGAGTGGTTCTTGTCCCCCTCCCTAGATCAGCTCGAGGAGCTCAGATTTGAAGCTGGACGATGTTGCTCTCTGCCGCCGTCCGCGCTCCGCCTCACACCAACATTGTTTCGCGCCAGCTTCAGCTCCTGCTATCTTCCCCAGATTAATGCCGCACCCGCCCTTCTTCTCCCTCAACTCAAGCAGCTCGACCTCTTCGACGTTGTCATCTCGAAGAAGGCTATGGAGCACCTGCTCCGCAGCTGTACTGCACTCGAGTACCTTCGTCTTGAGCAGATCCACGGGTTCATTAGCCTCCACATCGCCTCGACGAATCTCCAATGGATTTATGTGTCTTGTTGGCCCCGCAACAAGACATAAATTGGGAAGAGATCACTCCAGATGTTCCACGCTATGGTCATTGAGAATGCGCCTTTCCTTGAGAGATTGCTTGTATCGGATCTAGAAGGTCCAAAAAAAATCAGAGTCATTGACGCGCCGAAATCTCCAAACTCTTTATTGGATCCGTAATCGTTTAGGTACAACACTCACCTTCTTCTCTATCTTCTTGAAATTCACATTTTTAAATTTCTTCTTGATGTATTTACGACCATCTTCCAGAAAATGATTCCCACAAGCTTGACCCAGTCCATGCGCACAGTGAAGATCTTGGAACTAAAATCTATCGGCCCCAATCTGGATCAAGTTGTTGGATTCCTTACATGCTTTCCGTGCACGGAGAAGCTACTCATCAAGGTGAAACTTCTTTCCTATAAGTAAACGGTAATCACAACGTAGCTCAATTTTTTTCGTAATTTTCCCAAATTACGATGACAAGTGTAGTGTTCAAAACTGCATCTACGCACTGCACCGAAAGAAATGTTTTTAGTATTTTTTTCTCACGTGATCACCTGCATCGTTTTTATGCTGTACTACTATAGTAGCCTAGGCTAGTCATAGTGGAAAGCAACTTAGACTACTCCAGTAACTCTATGGTTACCCTAAGAGCAAGTACTACCTCCGTCCTGGTTTACTCTTCCAATTTTGTAGTATCAAAATTTAACCATAGATTTAACTGACAAAATGTTAATGCATGTCACTAAGAACTATATCGTTGGATTCATATTTGAACATAATTTAAAATGGTGTAATTTTTAGTGACATGCATTGGCATTTTCTTAGGTAAAACTATGGTCAAAATTTTATACTAAATACGAGGTAGTATTCCCTCCGTCCCAAAATTCTTGTCTTACATTTGTTTAGATACGGATGTATCTAACACTAAAATGTAACTAGATACATCTGTATTCAGACAAATTTAAGACAAGAATTTTGGGACAGAGGGAGTACAAAAGTGGGCTATGTAGGCCAAAATACGTCCCGAATTCACTTGTGATGCATTTCGCATGGCCCTCCATTGCTCACCTAGTGCCCCAATCTGGATCACCTACTTTGCTCCGGTGCCAATTTAACTCACACAAAGAAAAAAAACTGCGTGGGAGAGAGAGAGAGGACTGAGGCAATAAAAAACACTTGTTTGGGAGAGTGAGAGGCTGGTGTAGTTGGTTTGATTGATTTGTTTATACATGTGGGTCTGTGTGCACAGCGGTGCCAACTCTCTCACATCACGAGAGCGGTGCCAAAATCTTTTGATTTGACATCGATGCGTATTATGTGGCATACTTTTGCGAAATATGGCATCGGCCACATACTGGAAGGAAAAAAATGCCCAAGCTCTTCACGTGCTCCTAGTTAAATGAGAGGAAACAGAAAGAGAGAGAGAGAGAGAGAAAATATCACTAGCCAGCCAACCCAATCGTATGAGCGAATGATATTGGTACCGCTTGATGACACGGCAATCTTATACAACCAGCTGCTCTAATATGTTCTCTTCTTTTGCAGATAAAAAAAGACCCGAAAGTGAAAAATGTGCTGCACTATAACAATCTCATCGAATGCCTTGACCTCCATCTTATAGAAATTGATTTGATCGACTACTGAGGCAGCACATCTGAGATTGAATTGGCCAGGCTCTTTGTTCTAGAGGCAAGTGTGCTCAAGGTAATGAGGTTTGGCGTTCTCTGGCGCAACAATGAATGGCGTGCTGATCACCGCAAGCGTCTAAGCCTAAATGAAAAAGTCTCCACAGAAGCTGAATTTGTTTTTGAAACATCAAGTGGACAGAGACTAGAAAACTTATTTGCCCATTAGTGACTTGTCAGGGCGGTGGATTTTAGTTTGTACGATAATGCTGCATCCACCTAAAGTAATGAAAGTTCTTACGTAAACTTCCTAGTAATTCCCTCTTCATAGGTGCAGCATTACTCCTAACATTTGTAATACCAGTTTGAAAATTGTAATATTGCTGTGTCCTATTCCTGCATTTTCAAAATCCTGTGAATCAAACAGGTCCTGAGTTGGTGATGATGTTGTGCCTCCCATCTTTCACCAATAGCCGTTGGATATAGATCTGACACAGACAAACCAAGCTTCTCCATTTTTGCAAAAAGATGCCCGCACTTGTTCCCTATTTACAAACAACTCCTTGTCTCTCACAATCAGCCTTATCTCCTCCCCACCACATCTAGAAGGCCGTGAAAAAATCTGGCGCGATGGCCGCTGCCGGTAACGTCCACCCCCAATCTTGGTGTTCCGTGCAATGCACGGGCATCTACGCTCGGGAAATTATGTCGAACAGGGCTAGTTGTAAGCAGGCTAGCTCTACAACCATGGTGATAGTGACTGTAGACGGTGAGGATGACTATGGTATGCCGAACACGCATTAGTAGAAAAACACCTAATAGTCCCGGTTCGTGAGGGCCTTTAGTACCGGTTAATGAACCGGGACTAATGGGCCGTTACTAATACCTCCACCCATTAGTCCCGGTTCAAACTAGAACCAGGACTAATGTGCCTCCACGTGGCTCTGTGCGCCGAGCCCAGTCAGGGGGCCTTTGGTACCGGTTGGTGGCACCAACCGGGACCAAAAGTCCATGTTTTTTTGGAAATTGACTGCTTTAGGGGTTTTGGGGGTTATTTTTAGGTTGTTATATTAGCTAGCTAATAGAGATAAGTGTCCTCTCTTATATCTTCGTCCTTGGCTTACCAACACTGCTACTATATATGTTCATTTTACCCGCTGATATAATAACTCATGCATGCTCGCATACATCAGCATATATAATAACAAGTACTCGTCCTATTAATCATGCATCATCATACAACTTCTACTCGTTATTAATAATAAGTCATACGATCATCATCCTCATAGTCATCGAACCCAACCCTACATAATTGTTCTTAACACATGATCATCAGTATCAGGTAGGACCTAAACACCCTTAAGGTAAAATAGCATAAAACAATATAGACCCTGACTCTCCATTATGAAGAATGGCGATCATCCTGTCTCCAATTTTTGCCCTTCGCTGAATGTTGCTTCCAATAAGCTCCTTACGACTGTCCATACATTTTTTCCATTCTTTGATTCTCATGTCTCCACTTATTTTAGAAACCCGGTATGGACAGTTGAGATTCGTAGGACGACCTGGTTGTATGTTCAAAACATGAAGGCTACCGTGTGTATACATCAGATGAGGCACACAATCATTCAGGATTATCTGTTGAAAAACATAGTAATAACTTCGTAGTTAGCAATGATATGATGTACTAGTTTTAGAAGTGTGCAAAAAGATGCACAGATGTTGTAATAGTACAAAAATCTTACCAGGATATCTCCATGGTAGTTACCGTAGTTCAACACGTGCACTAGTGGCACGTATTGACCATAATGTTGAGGAGTTCGATTGTAGACATTGTAATTCTCAAGATCAGTACAAAATGCGACCAGATGATTTTTCTCCTGATAAGTTAGTTCAGAGCCTTCGGTGTAGTAGGTTCTGTCTACCATCTTCCGCACATTCTTTGAAGAATGAAAATAAGCTGTCAATGGAGAATAAGTTGTCAACTATTTTGAAATAAACAATATAAATTACTTAATAACTATGTTAAGCTCACATGGGGGAAGAATTGGAGGTGTATCCACAAGGACAAAAATCGTAGGTCTCTCTTGCTCGATTGTAGGATCACCAAGATCCATGGTAACAAGCATACCCTCATCAAAACCATACATTTTGCAAAGTGCTTCCCAATTTTTGCAACCAAAATGGGTTACACTCTGAGCATTGTACAACTTTACTTGAAAATCCACACCATGATGGGTACTTAGGATAATTTTTTTGTTTCGAAACTTTCATGGTCTTCAAAACCCATCCTCTCCAAGACATAGCGTCTTGCAAAGCATGGGATAAGCTAGTCGAATTGGAAAAGATGAAAAATATTGTCATGATTAAAATAGTTGAAGTCATGAGTAATTACAAAAAAAACTATTATCGTCGGTTGCGTACCGTATGAACATCGAAGGTCTCCTCGAGCTTAATGCTGAAGCGACGATCTTTGTCCAGCACGATGAACCTGTCGCAGATACCTCGGTCGTCGTGGCACCAGTCGCACTCCCACGGGCGGTTTTCGTCGTCCGATGAGTACGACATTTCAGGCCTACGTTCATAATTCAAATATTAAACTAGATCATTATTATTAATCACGGGTTGACTATTGATGATCGATGTACGTAGCTCCTCCTTTCATTCCCGAATGCATTATTATATCAAATTGTCTAGCACACGGGAATGAAGGAGAACTTATCCAATACGAGCATTCAATAAGCAAAACCAAATCATAAAATAATCAAAACCAAATCATAAAATAAAGTATAGTACTCAAATTAGCATGCATTCAATAATTATAAGCAAAAGTACATCATCTCTTGGTGTCCGTACATCGTCGAATATTATCACTAATACAACTAGAACCGTAGCGCCCGATGGGTATCGACGCGAGCGGTGGACACCCAAAGATAAGGAACCATCACAGGATCATAGCTCCAGTGAGATCCCTGAAGAACCTGCCAGGTATTGTCGAATCTGCCCTCCAATGCAACCATGTAGCGACGGACATGCTCGTCCTCCTCGCTGACACGGTCACGTACCACCTCCGCGGTGTCCGGATGCCTCACCAACGTCACTGGCCCACGCGACCGCCACCAAACAAGGATCGGGTTAACAACGGGCTGCCTCCTCACCAACCTACGTCCCCCGGAAGGTAGCACCTCCCAATACCAGCCCGGCGGAGCCCAGTCCCGAACATGGCCCTGATCAAGCAGGCCTCCACCACCGAGTCGACGACGACGAGGATGCGGGATAGGAATCGCCGACGTCGATGCGGCAACTACTTCTATATATAGTTTAATAAAAATAGTTTTATTAATTAAATCAACTATCTAGTTCAACTACTAAGCACTTACTATAAATAAATAAGTAGTACTTACTAAAAACAAACTACTTCTATATATAGTAAAATAAATTAGTTTATTAAATCAACTAGCTAGTTCAACTATATATAAACTACTTCTTATTACTACACATCTAATCTAAAAAAAAATCATTAATTGCTACACATCTAATCTAACAACTATATATAAACTACTTCTTATTACTACACATCTAAACTATATACAAAAAAATCATTAAAATTCTATGAACAAAATTAATTACTACACATCTAATCTAATCTAACAAAAAAAAATCTAATCTAACAAAAAAATCTATGAACTACATATCAAAATTACTACACATCTA
>NC_041387.1:550420923-550463421 GCF_002162155.2 Triticum dicoccoides | reverse complement strand
GGGCGCGCGAGCGGCGACGACGCGGGGCGGGGCTGTGCGGGGCGGCGATGGCGTCGGGGCGTGGCGGGGCGGGGCGGCGACGGTGAGGTGGCGGCAGGGAGACGCGCGGCGACGGGAGTGGAGAAGGAGAGATCGAAAACTGCCAAGTCCTGTATATATAGGAAGAGCATCGGTCCCGGTTGGTGCCTCCAACCGTGACTAATGGCCCCTTTAGTCCTGGTTGGTGCCACCAACCGGGACCAAAGGCCTCTTTTCAGCAGCCCAAAGGGCGGGAAACGAAGACCTTTGGTCCCGGTTGGTGGCTCCAACCGGGACTAAAGGGGGGGCATTGGTACCGGTTGGTGCCACGAACTAGTACCAATGCAACCATTTAGTTACGGTTGGTGCCACCAACCGGGACTAAAGGCCATGTGTTGCCCGCGTCGCGGCACGAAAGTTTAGTCCCACCTCGCTAGCTGAGGGAGCTCGAGAGTGGTTTATAAGCACCAGTCCCGCTGCCCTCTCCAGCTCCTCTCAAATGCAGGCTTACGGGCCTAAACGCACTATATGTGCCTGTGGGCCTATTGGGCCTATTGCGGGCCTGAATCCTGGCCCATTGTTGGGTTTCTAGTCGTATTCAGGCCGTGGTAGCCCTTTAGGTGGCACTTTTTTTATTTATTTTATTTTATTTTGATTCTCCCTGCAGCTGTTTTTTTAGTCCCACCTTGCCAAGCGAGAGGCACTCGCAGCTGTTTATAAGCCCTGAGTGTAGAGACGATGACAAAGAGGCTCAATTGTCCTGCATGTTGGTTAGCTTCAAGCCTTGAGGAATACGGTAGACTGCACAGAGCTATGTGCAGTGCAGTTGACACTATTCCGGAAGGCTTGAAGCAAATTAACAAGCATTCCGCCTCTTTTTTATTTTTAGTGACTTATTACAACTGAGAAATAAAAAGAAAAAAATAAATATAGCTGAAAAGAAAAAAAACTATATAGAAAACTACTCAGAAATGAATTGAAGCAAAAAATAGTTGTGATTAATTGTACTGAAAAGGAGCATAGATGCTTATTTTTAATGACTTATTACAACTCAGAAATAAAAAGAAAATAAAGTAGTTGTGATTAACTTTACTAAAATATGAGTATAGATGCTTATTTTTAATGACTTATTACAACTTAGAAATAAAAAGAAGAAAAAATAGTTATGATTAACTTTACTAAAAAAAGGGCATAGATGCTTATTTTTAATGACTTATTACAACTAAGAAAAAAAAAGAAAAAAAATAAATATAGCTGAAAAGAAAAAAAACTATATAGAAAACTACTCATAAATGAATTGAACCAAAAAATAGTTGTGATTAACTGTACTAAAAAAGGAGCATAGATGCTTATGTTTAATGACTTATTACAACTCAGAAATAAAAAGAAAAAAATAAATATAGCAGAAAAGAAAAAAAACTATATAAAAAGATACTCAGAAATGAATTGAAGCAAAAAATAGTTGTGATTAACTGTACTAAAAAAGGAGCGTAGATGCTTATTCGTAATGACTTATTACAACTCAGAAATAAAAAGAAAAGAAAGTAGTTGTGATTAACTTTACTAAAATATGAGCGTAGATGCTTATTTTTAATGACTTATTACAATTCAAAAATAAATAGAAGAAAAAATAGTTATGATTAATTTTACTAAAAAATGAGCATAGATGCTTATTTTTAATGACTTATTACAACTCAGAAATAATAATAAAAAATAAATATAGCAGAAAAGAAAAAAAAACTATATAAAAAGCTACTCACAAATGAGCATAGATGCGCTTATAGAGGAAATTCAAATTAAATTCATAACAAATTTCAAGAGAAATTCGTATGAATTTAGCCTAAATTCCCTATATAAGGGCATCCATTTTCATTTACAGAGGAGCTCAATAAGGCAGAGAGGGAGGGGCTTATAAACCGGTCTGATTCCCCTCCGGTTGGCGAGGTGGGACTAAACTTTGGCCGCAACGAGGACCAACCCTTTAGTCCCGGTTGGTGGAATGGACCGGTACTAATGGCCGTCCTTTGGTCCCGGTTCAGGCCACCAACCGGGACCAATGGTAGTGGGCCAAGAGCGAGGGACATTGGTCCCGGTTCGTCCCACCAACCGGGACCAACAGGTCCAGACGAACCGGGACCAACGGCCCATGTGGCCCGGCCGGCCCCTGGGGCTCACGAACCGGGTCCAATGCCCCCATTGGTCCCGGTTCTGGATTGAACCGGGACTAATGGGCTGGACCGACCTGGACCATTGGCCCCTTTTCTACTAGTGACGGCGCCTATACTCAGGTGTCATCTCCGGCGCAGGGTCTTGTCACTTCACTGTGAGGAGCAGCACATAATAATTTGACCAACGAGCAGTACAGTGCTAGTACTCCTACTACATTGGTAGTACTACTACTAGTACTAGTAGCACCACCGTCTGGATTTAGGAGTACTACCACGTCCATCTGGATTTTAGTATTTGACTAGCAATATCTAGTAATGCATGTCACAAAAAATGTACTACTCCCTCTGTAAATAAATACATGGTGTTTTATTCCTATCAGCGAGAGAACTTAATGTCTTTTTGCTAACTAGAGTAATAGGATTACATGCAATGAACTAAACATTGCATGTCATGTTTGGTAGTCTCAAGTCATTGAAAGCATGCACGGCCCACATCTCTCATTGGTTGATATGTCACGAAATAAGAAACAAGGAGGGAGTTAATTCACCGTGCCTAAGTGTTTTGGGATTATTTGGTTTTCGTAAGGTGACTTACACAACATTTTTTTACATGCATTAACATTTTATTAGTTAAATCAAAGGTCAAAACTTGGCGCAAAATGCAAAGGGGACCAATAAACCAGTAAACGTCAAACTTCTCTCGTTTGGCCCCAACTAGAGGCCCGGTGAGATGACTATACTGCACCGGCACGGAGGCGGACGCAACTTCATTGACTTACTGCAACTGCCTTTGGGTGAATGACACGTGGGCCCAAGGGGTGGCTGGCCCACCTATCATACAACCAATGACAGGTGCAGTAGAGGGCCGAGGAGTAGTACGAAATCCTACGCACCTATGCATGCTAACCAAGGGAAAGAGTGATCACTCGAATCGCAAGATCTGTTGACTAGAAGCTAAGCTAGACCCATGGAGGCGATGAGCGTGAGCATCAGCCGGCTGTGCCAGATGGTCCACGATGCCGGCCTGCGGCCCGACACCGAGGAACGTCTCCAGGTATTGCTTGAGGCCGCCAGGGCGAGGGGCCGCTTGGACGACAGCTTCGTCTCCTTGTTCGACGAGGTCCTCGTCGGTTTCCTCGACAAGTTCACCATCGTCAAGAAGCTCGTGGACGACTTTGACGTACGCCTCCAGCCGAAGCGCCCAGGCTTTCCGATGCCCTCCACCCTCAACGACCACTATGGTGACAACCTCTTCGACACACTGGTGGCCCTGCGACTGCCCGCCGTCGCGCCGGAGAATGTGCAGCTCGAGGTCGCGCTTGCCACGCAGTGCCTTGCGCAGGAAGACACCATCGACATAATCACCCACGTCTACGCACAAATCGTCCACAAGGACTACTACATGCAAGAGGAGGACGATAGAACGTTGGCCTTCTTGGACCGCAGGGCAACCTTTGACGACATTGTTCAGAAGCACGCTGAGCTCGCCGCCAACGCCGCTGCTCCTCACACGTCAGTTGGTGACCCAGCGCACTAGGGCGTGAGGATGTCGTTGATGGATCCGTATGTATTTTTATCTTTCCGTCAAATCCATGTAGTAGTATATGGTACTAATAGTAATTATCTTACCTTTTGCATCAACTTCATAATTTTCGTACATACTCCATGCATGAACGGCGCTAGAACCAAACTTCTCATTACTCTAGGCAAAATCATTATTATCTATCTATAGGTCACGCCATGGAGCAGAACCAAATTTTACAAGTTACGAGTTCAAAAGGAAAAGCCTGCCGTGTTCGCGTCGCACCCCCACATGGTTGGTCCGGCACGTCGCTCAAGGGGGAATGCGTGTGGTGTTGCATTTTCACTTACAAGTGGGACCGCAGTTGAGCAAACTGACTATCGGCAAACTCCCACCCCACCCACCGCGCGATGGCTGAGAAAACAGGAGGGAGAAGAGATGGCTGTAGCATGGACTCTAAGAAAATTGGTGTCGGATGGGACTCGTGTGGGTGGCATGTGTCGTACTGCTAGACGTGAATGCTAGTTATGGCCCATGCCACCCCACTATATCGAGCCTATGTCGAGGTATGCAGAACAAATTTCCTGGAGTCTATGCTCAGCCCTCCTCTATCTCTCTTCTCAGCCAGCCAGCGGACGCGCGGAGCCCATCGTCTGTTTGCTCATATGAGGTCCCACATGTCAGTGAAAATGCAAGAGGACCCACTGAACCTGCACATCTTTCACCTCGATGTGCTGGTGATGAAAAACAAATCCAATAAAGATCTTCAGTGGCCGCTTTTGGAGTTACTTAAGAGTAGTAAGATTCTATTTACAGTTTAACCCAAGATGCACATCACGTGGCTTCAACTACCACTCTATTTTCTTGCATGACACGACCTGGATGCTGGATGTCCCACATGTCGGCAAAAGGAGGAAGAACCCGACCAAATCTTCGGTTGTGCTCTCGGATTAGACTAGTTGTGCTAACTTAAAATTTTTATTGTGTACTCCCTCCGTTCCAAAATACTTGACTTCCATTTGTCCAAAAATGGATGTACCTATATACTAAAACATGTCTAGATACATCTATATTTCGACAAATAGAAGGCATGTATTGTGGAACGGAGGGAGTAGAATGGATGCAAGTTTTTGTATTGGGAAGAAGAGTACATCGATATATTGATAGAGCGCAATTTAGTAGATGTTCTAGAACTTTTGCTAGCATAGAGGCTAGAGATGAGACTAGTGCACTTGTTGATACTCCTACTAGAATAGAGGCTAGGCATGAGATAAGATGTGAGGAAGCAACATCTACTTCTTTACACTCGAAGAAGAAAGAAGCACACAAGATTGAGCCTCCGCAAATCAACAATGAATGCATCGAGAAGGCACTAATCCAACTTACAGGAGCAGTTATGGAAGTTGGATATCTTCTAGATAGTAAAATGTATTCTTGTGGTTCTTGTTTTCTTTGGTCTAGGTTTTCTAGTCAAAATTATCGTTGGAGTTCGTGCAAAACGGAGGTCCGTTTGGGGTTGTGCGTTGGAGTCGACCTTACAATTGGGACCGCAGCTGAGGAAACTGACTATCGGCAAACCCCTACCTCACCGGCCGCGCGATGGCTGAAGTTAGAGAAACGACGAGGTTGAAGAGATTTCTCTAGCATAGGCTCCAAGAAATAATATGGTGTCAGATGGATGTCGTGGTGGTGGCGTGTGCCGTACTCCTGGACGTGAATGCTTGTTCTGGCCCATGCCACCCTACTACTCCTACTACTTACTATATAGTACTAGTATCGAGGATTCGAGGTGCTGGTTACGCACAACAAACACATTAACATAATGCTACAGTAAAAACACCCGCCCGACGCACGAAGCATGTGAGGCTAGTACAAATAGTGTACTACTATTGTTTATTGGCATCATCCGATAACCTGTTGCAATGCACGTACAATTATGTATTCGGAAAACATTTTTTTGCCTCATCGCACCACTCACTCAGAGAAGCGAATCGAAAGCCATTCATAAATTTAGTAAGTTTATCCTAGGCATATCATTTTATTACATACAACATGTCATGAACCCATATCGACAACGAGGATACATTATAAATACTAAAGTTTTCATCACACAACAAATAACAAGCAACAAAATGAACTTCAACTCAACCATTCCTCGGCATTGGAAACACTTGCTTTGAACCACAAGTGATTCGCTGGGACGGGCCATCCATTGTCGATCTCGAGACCAACGCAGGACTGATCATCCAGGCTAAAGCGGCCTACTATATCAGTACCAGGGTAGGCAACCACCCAAATGTCCGAGGTATAGACACAGTTGCTTCTCATAAATGGTAGTAACGTTGTGTCAACAGCAGTTGGATCGGCTTTCACCATCATTGGATAGTTTTGTCCAAGGAAGAGGGAGTTTTCTCCAAGACTATCAATTCTGTACCAGGGATAAGGAGTTGGTGCTAGCACACTAGTATCCATCCCGAATACCATGCAACGGGTGTTGGAATAGGTCCAGAGAGTGCGACCATGGGAGACTACACCTGCTTCCTTAGTAGTAACATCATCAGTGGGCTGTAGGCACACAAGAAGAGGTGATCCATCAGAATTAGTTGCCAAGCGCCACAGAGTATATGGGCGCTGCTCGTCCTCATGCTCGTGATCATCATCATCGTCATCTCCCTCTTGGTTATAAAAAAATTCAAGTATAGGTGGTGGAATGTTCACAGGACCTTGGAAACACAAGAAGAAGGTTAATTAGTAAAGGGAAACTTGCTAACCCGCATGCATGTGGATGAAACAATTATATTTACGGTGGAAGACAAACCTACCGAAAGCATAAGGATTCCAAGCAAAAACAGTGCCACGAGTGGTGGCAGCAAACACAAGGCCCTCGTATTGAATTCCATCACAATACTCATCCGTGTACATCAACTGATTTTTGAGCAATATCCATCCAGTCAAACCACAAAGGACGACAACAAGCTTGTCGAAGATAGCAACAACTTCATAGTTGTTGTAATTCCAAGAGCGGTTGGGAACTCGACAAATTGCTATCTTCCGTAGAAGACAATCACCATGATCGTATTTGAATGTGCATACAATATCGGTGTGCTCAACCTCTGGGCAGTCCGCTGAGATTTTTGGAAGTGGAACCCGGTCACGAGTGTACACATTCACAAGTTCCCACTCGCAGTTGGACCCAATGTAAACAACCCAATCTCCATTTGCGCCTGCACAAGCCTTACCATCAAGCGATGGCAACTTAACATCATACGTATCATTATCAAGCAGCATCAACTTGCACAAGGAGAGGCCTCCGTCGTCCCCATGCCAGTCATCAGGGTCACGGCGAAGAAGATAGGGGAGATCAAACCGCTCCTTGACTCTTGGGTTCCTTGTAATGATGTTATTATTTGAGTCGAGAATGGTCTTGAACGGACCTGTAATGATGTTATCAATGAGTTCCTCCACCACGTCATCTTTTAGATCGGGGCAAGAAAAATGGGGTCGTTTCGGGCCTGTTCCCTCCATGGAGCAGATGATCGAACAATGTCAGAAGAAAGGGTGAAGGGCTGAAGGAATATGAAGGAGGGAGAGGAAGAGCCTGCGACAGCAGTTCCAAATCGAGAGGGAAAGGCGATGAGTCGATGGACGGTTGCAGTTTGCCATGGTTCACGAAGAGGCGCCCCGGCCTACATGTCTGTTCGGAAATACTAGTAGAAAAGGACTCACCATCGTCTCACTGATATGTTGGAACGGGACCACATGTCAACGAATCATGGTGTGTAATTTCTCGTGCAAAATGCGATCTGGCCGCGTTGGCCCGAGGTGCCGCATTAGTTATCAACCTTTATTTTTTTAATGGCGTGTCGTTCAGTTTTGAAGCACGACTAACTGGTACTATACACAGAGAAAATATAAACTACTCTACCACTACTCCACCTCCAGTACTAGTAGTATAAAAAAGATATATAGGCTGGAGCTTCAGCGCTTTCTTGCTAAGGGCTGCCCACTTGCTTCTCACACTACCTCCCTCTCTCCAGATCTAAAAAAGACGGCCTCTCTCTCCCTCCTCACCGGTGGTCACAGATCCACCGGGGAATAAAAGGACGTGCAACATTGATGCACTCATCGTCGGCGGGCGAGGTCACGCACTGACGACAAGGCCATCCTCTTAGACCTAGCGCCGCACGGGATGGCCTCCGTCCCCAAGCCCGCTGCCATATTGTGCGCGGAGGACGACGACCACGAGCGAAGCCACTTCCCGCCGACCCTCAGGTATGCTACCTCTTTTCGAACCATACCCTTGTTCTATTGCCCCATCTGCCACGTCGTTGCATGTGGATCTTGTTCCACTCCACCATCTTCCCAATTTGATATCCTATGCTCTGCTGGCCATGCAGACGAAAACCATAATTTGCACTATTAAAGGAAACCCTACTTCATGCAGACTAATCCATGTCTGGGTTGAATAAGGAAAGAAAGGGAGACTGTACTGTCCAAGAGAGTAGGCATCGAACCTGCATCTAGGTTGAAAAGGGGAAAATCAAAAGCTAAGGAACGAGTCCTCTTGGTTGAAGAAGGGTAGAAAGGCATGACAACGCAATAGAGAATGACCAGGTCGATCGGTTTGTTGTCCTCACATAGGAAAAAGGTGGCTAAAGAGAACAAAAATGGGACGTAATCCACATATGCTGCCTGGATATTTGTTGCTCTGGGCAACCATACCTCCCTCACCACTCTACGTCTATGGAGGTAGATCGTACTAGTGCGGCCACTGTCCGAATGGGCCTCCCATGCTCTTATTGCCACTTTTTTTGCTGTTAATATAACGCCAGCAATCAAGTCAAGCAATGCTAGTGCTAAAGTGATTGCACATTTAGCTAATGCCGCTCTCAGTCTAATGCCAACGATAAATTTAAGCAATGTCATTTAATGTCACTGGTTATTTTAGGGTTAGTTGTTGATTGTGGATGTATTAAAGATTTTTCAGCTAAGGCATTCTAATGTTCTTGCACAACCAGTATACCAACGATGAAATTTTTTACTACCTTCAGATTTTTGCACTGTTGATGCTTATAGATTACATACCTCACTTTCATGAGATAAGTTAATTTTTTTGTACAGTGTCACCAAAGTGCCAATGCGCTGATGTCATTTTATTTTGGTTAAACTGCACAAAAAATTATGAAGACAAGAGGAAAGGTCAAGAGTGGGCACCTCCTCCTCCGGCTGTTCTCTTGATTCATTCGATCAAGTTTTTATGTTTGATCGATTATCAAGATTGGGATAGCAATTTTTAAGGTCCCCCTGAGTTCGAAATGATATTTACCTTGGAGGTACATGGTTTGCAATTTTTTTATACTGTCATTAGTTAATAATGCTAGTTACGATCCGACTTTTGTATTTGGTTTAATGCTCATGCGCAGCTAGTATACCAATGCTGAAACTTGTTACCTTTACATTTTGTATTGTTAATTCTTATAGAAATCTTCCAGTGCTAGAGTTTATTGAAATCTGTTCAGTAAAAACATTGTACTGTACCCTGTAATAAACTAACTACTCTACTGTTGCACTAGCCACTAGATTAGTGTATATTTGTAGTATTCGAATGATGTTGCATTAGCGTATGGACATAAATAAAGTGTGGCAAGATTTCCCAGATATGTTCTCAAGAAAACTACTACCTGTTTTTGTAAATACTAGACGTTTGGGTACTTTAAATTGAACCGCGAAAACGTCTTATATTAAGGAACAGAGGGTGTAGAGTTCACTCAAATTATCCCGGTAAAGCTAGTCACACCTTTGTTAAAATTAATGTTCATTATGTTATTGGAGGAGGTCTGTATGTTTGTCTCTAATGCCTGTCGAGTACATACCTGACATCATGATGTAATGTTAAGTCATTTCCTTTTGTACAGTGTCACTGAATTGTCAAGGTGGTGATGGCATTTTATTTTAGTTGAACTGCACAAAATATGCTTAAAAGAAGAGGAAAGGTCAGGAATGGCTCAATTTTTCAGAAAAAACTATGTATGCCTTCCTGACATCAGCCGATGTTGCTTTATTTATTCCTTCAAACAGGTAGTTAGAAACAGTCTTGCTACCTTTTCCCATTAAGAAATTGGAATGCTTATATTTGTGAGTCTATGCTTCAACTAGTGCCACTTTTATAGTAATCACACTTTCAATATCTATGCAAACAGGGATGGTTGATTTTAGTGGAACTGCACAAAAAGTCCAACTGGTTCAACATTAGGAGCATGTTCTTTTCCAAACCTTTTTATCCAATTGGTGGCACTATGAGCTGTTCATTACGAAGGTACATGGTTTGCTACTATCTTGCTACTCTTTTTGTACTGTCATTAGATAGTAATACTAGTGGTTTGCATGTGAATTTATTGGCAGGGTAGACCTACATTGGAGGTGCAGGACAGGATTCAATGATTGGATGTTCAATTTCGGTTGTATCGATTTCACCTCTTCCATCACTGCGAACATGGATATCCTTGGTCTGATGAAGAATAGGCGCTATATTTCTGCTCTAAACCAGCAATTCAATTCAGTATGAAATTGTCCAGGGCAAAACATAACTGTATGAAATTGTCCAGTGCAGAACATGACAGATGCTAAGCGGAAGAGACATGTTTAAACCGAAAATACATGGTGTGGTATATGTTTACTAGCTGCTTGATATTTGTGCAGACAAAGATGTCTTCCCGTTGCTATTTGGCAAACAAACAGAGTGTCCGCAATTTTGGTTGAACTGCACAAGAGAATAGTATAGTCACTGCATGCAGTGCCATTTGAAAATAGGGACAGAAAGAATGGATAGTCACTTCATGGACTGCAGAAAAGTAGTACTGTACTATTTATTGGCCAACACTAGGTGCTTCATTGCTTTGGTCTGATTATACAATGGGCATCATTTTGCCTAAGTTAAAGATTGTATTTCGAAAATAGTCTCGCGGTGTGATCGAGAGAAGACCAAATCATATTGCAGTGGATGTTTCTCCATCATGTGTGTTTCATTGTCATGGTTCCAGCTGTTGGTGAAACCACTTACGTTTGCAATAGGAATTTTAGACTTCACAACCAAATTTGTCTTTCAATCTGTACTGAATGTTGGCTCAGAGAAGCATCCATGTTAGTAGGAAGAACATATGTTTTTTCTAGATTTTTGCTTTTGGAGCTACATATTTGTATATGATCCGTGAATCATTGAGATGCATTAACATGTTGATCTTATGTATGGGAATCGTACTAGTTAGTTTTAGTTGTGACGCAAGATCTGAAGTGACCGATCTTTGCTTTTGGAGCTACATATTTGTATATGATCTGTGAATCATTGAGATGCATTAACAATGACTTATTTCTGTTCGCTCAGTGTTTACATGTTACTGATCGATCACTAGCTATGCTACTAATGCTCTCCTGGCAGTTTTATTTGCGACGCAAGATCCGAAGTGGCAGTTTTTTGAATAAAAATTCCTACCTCTGAAGAAACTGACAAGCTACACTATCCTACCTACTCGATCATACACAGATAAATAACGAATCATGCACGTATTACCTCCTTTCTGGTTTGCAGGGCTCAATTCAAGAAACGACCTACTCGATCCTACACGAATAAATAGCGGATCATGCACGTACTAGTACCTCCTTTTCGGTTTGCAGGGCTTAATTCAAACCTCTCACCAACCAAGGTACTCCCTCCGTCCGGGTTTATTAGTCCCGTGAGCAAAGCAGCAAGACCAAGGCATGGCAATAATTAACTACATGCAGAAGTTTAAGCCTAATTAATTCCAGCGATTTAAGTGTCTGCATGCGTGCCCTCGGCTGCGACTCGTTACATGCTGCTCCACGTGCTGGCTACGAGCGATTATGAGTGCCTGCATGCAGCCGACCGTAATTAAGGCAGCTAACTGATGCGAAAAAAGATGCGCTTTAATTGTTGCGTGCTTTTTAAATCTGTGGAATCATTATTGACAAGGAGGGAGATGATTTGAGTGCACTCGTTTGACCGCCATGCCAGCGTGCACCCCAGATGGGATGGGACTACACAGTCATAATTTCAGTTTCTCTAGTTTTCCATGGCAAGCTGGTGCGCTAAGCCATTATGCATTGAATTCCCATGACCGTCGCGCTACCTTCCGCCTATAAGTACTGTTTCCCGGCCTTCTTCGGTGGCACCATGACCCAACTCGCCATATCCTCATAAGCCCCCACCGTCCCGACGTCTCTCGCCACATCCGGCATGCCCCCGCCCGTCCGCGGTAGGCAACGCCAGAGGCGGTCACCGCCGGAACTAGTGTTCGGTTTTTCACCGAAAGGCAGACGGAGGGAGGAGGCATTCTATCTGTCTTTAGATGGCAATGCAGATATTGAGGAGTTGTTGGAGCACAACCGCCTGGCAGAGGAGCAGGAGTTGTTGGAGCACGACCGCCTGGCGGAGGAACAGCGTATCGCTGATTTGCGCCGCCAGCGGGACATGGAGCAGCAGCGCACCGACGCTCTGAGTCGCAAGCAGAGCGCCCGCAACTGGGCCGACTACGTGGAGGCCGACGCCCGGTAAATAGCCTTGGAGGCTGTCGGGCACGCACGTGTTTGCGACACCGATTTTTACAACCAGCTCGTCAAGTGGGTTTCTCGCTTGAAAGCCAAAGCTTCGGTGGACCATGCCGGCATGGGAAGGGCCAACGCGCCCTATCACACCTCTTGCAAGTCCGAGGCAAGGAGCAGGACACCGGTGCCGGTGTTTAGCGTGTACCACAGATGGCGGTCGGCATCGTCTAGTTATCTAAGAGTAAGTTAGTACTTGTACACTACTAGAGTATTAGTGGGAGTAGATAGTTAACTTGGCTATGATGGTTGTCAACGTGGAAGTTCAGTACTCTATATGTGGATCAGACCTGTAACTTTGCTCTGAATGTTGAACTTTCCGTTTGAACGTATGGAATGGGCTGTTATTTTTTTAAATGGGTTGTATTTGTCCTCCACGGGTTTAGAGGCTGACTGGTGGGCCTACCAAGTTGACGCGTACACAATCAAGAGATGATTGTACGTGGAGAGGATGATAGCAGGGACCCGCCAAGGCCATGGCAGTACGCAAGCAAGTGCCTCCTTATTTCAAGCCAATAAAAAATGGCTCCTGGTGGATTTCTGACATCTGGGTCCCATGCCATTGTCAATGTAGTCAATAAACAAGAGAATTGCACAACCAGCGGCTAACACCAGGGACCCAGCAGCTCGCCCAGTTATTTTTGTTTTGGGTTAATTTGATAAATGCCACTCCAAATCTGGTGTTTCCAAGAAATGCCACTGCAATTTCCAAACTTTGAAAAATGCCATTTCATGCGATTTCTAGTGGCATTTTTTGAAGTCTGGAGTGGCGTTTTTCAAAGTTTGCAAATTGCAGTGGTGTTTTTCAAAGTTTGGAAAAATTGCAGTGGCATTTTTCAGAGTTTGGAAATTGCAGTGGCATTTTTATGAATCACCATAATTGTAGTGGCATTTATCTAATTTGTTTTTGAGACGGAAGCAGGGTGTCAACTGGGCTGTGCGGGACACTCTGGCCTGTCTAGACAACCTTTTCTTTTATGTTTACCATAGACCAGCCCAGTAGTTTTTCTTTCTTTCTGAAAATGGCTAGCCCCGTTTTTTTGTGATTTGTCAAGTAAGTCCCTTTATCAGGCGTGTTGGGCTGCAAATCTTCTTTCAAGACGAGGAGAGCTTCATTGGGCTGGCCAAGAAAATGGCCTATCAGTAATGAGAAATTGGTTGTACATTTTTCAAACATATCAAACCGACAATTAGTTTCAAATATCTTTTTTCATTTCGAGATTTTAAATTGCATTGATTTTTATGAATGGACAATTTATTGGATTTTATATTGATATACATTTATTTTTAAAATTAGTCTGAATGTGACTCGAAATTTTGGGATTAAAAACAGTTCAGACCGCACCGACATATGCAAAATTTCGTATAATTTTTTAACCATGGCCACAATATGGGATGTAATGCTAACAAAAAGAATATGGGCTCCAAAAAAACCCGTAAGAATTAGCAAATGGGCTGTAAATTATTTGAAATAATGGCAGATGTCCTGCATGCTGTTTTCCACAGATTTGAGGTTGACGCACAAGCAGTGACTGTTGGATGTCCATCCAATGGCCGTCATGCTTCTTCAATCTCTGCTCTTCCTGCTCCAGCCGCTCAAACAAGCATCGGCGGGACTGCCTGCTCCCTCCTCCCCGCGGCCGGCTGTGCTGCCGCGCAGGCCTCACTACCCCACCGTACTCCCATCACTGGCCTAGCCATCCCTCTACTCACCCACACCTGCCGTTATTCTATGGCGACGGTAGACAAACCAATAAACCCTCATACAGTCGTACTCCCCTCCGCGTGGGAAACAACTGCCGAGTCTTCCCTGGCTCTGTGTCGTTTCCTTCCTAGGCCTCGCCGTCGTCCATCGCCCTAGTGCTCTCGGTGTGGCGTGGTCAACGTGGTCAACGACCGACATGCATCTGAAGTGGACTGTATGTGGAGAGGCTGATAGTTGGGTCCACGGCCGCACGCAAGGAAATTCCTCCTTATTACGCGCAAAATAATGATTCCTCCACCTGACATCTGGGACCCATCGAAAGGGCCTCTGTATTTTATGAAAAAAACATTACCGCCGCTGACAGCTCGGACCCACCAGCTATATCTTCGCACACAAGGAAGTTCCTCCTTTTTATGCACAAAAAAATGAATACTACCCCTGCTAGTTGGGACCCAGTATAGTGGGCCTACTAAGTTGACGGGGACGGAGGGCTTCGTCAACTTACTCAATATGCACGATTCTAGCTCGACTGACCGTACGATGTCCATCCAACGGCCGTAGTGCTTCTTCAACCTCTGGTCTTCTTGCTCCAGCCGCCCAATGCAGCGCCGGTCGTGCCGCATGCTCCTGCCTCCCGTGGCCGGCTGTGATGTCGTGGAGGCCTCACCGCCTCCTACTACTCCCACCGCTAGCCAGGGCATCCCTCTACTCACCCACACCCCCTATTATTCTGCGGTGACGGCAGCCTCACACCGCAACCGGACCAGTAGACCCTCGTACTCCTCTCCGCGTGGGCATCCACTGCCACGTCTTCCCCGGCTCCGCGTCATCCCCTTCCTAGGCCTCACCTTCGTCCACCGCCCTGGTGCTCTCGGGGCGGCGTGGTCAACGTGGTCAAGGAACGACTTCCATTAGACGTGGACTGTACATGGACAGGCTGACAGCTGGGTCCACGGCCGCAGCAAGGAAGTGCCTCCTTATTATGTGGAAAATAATGATACCTCCACCTGACAGCAGGGACCCACCGGATGGGCCACCGTATTTTGTGAAGAAAAACGTTTCCCGCCTGACTGCTGGGACCCACCAGCTACATCTTCACACGCAAGGAAGTGCGTCCGGGCAAAAAAACAATTTGCCCCCCTAATTGCTGGGACCCACCAGCTACATCTTATCACGCAAGGAAGTGCGTCCGGGCAAAAAAACGATTCAGCCCCCTGACTGCTGGGACCCACCAGCTACATTTTCGCACGCAAGGAAGTGCTTGATAGTCGGGACCCCCCTGGTCGAAGCATATGTAGTGTTGTCATTCTGGTCGCAAACGTGTACGTACATATATACTGGTTGATGTAGAGGCGCGCACTGTCATAGTAGAGGCGCGTACATGTCGTAGTAGAGGCGCGCACGTAGCATGTACACGTACGTACAGTGGCCAGTGGCAAAAAAGAAAATACAGCCACATATGTGTACATATGGGCGGGGTCTCGAACGCCTGCTCGCGCATACGTTTGGCCAGGGCTCGTGTACATGGCTAGGTCGGAACGAAGAAATAGCGTCGTCGTCATGTTCATGGGGAGCCAACCGACTGGGTCGGAACAGAATGCGTCGTCGTGTTCATCGGGAGGGCTTGGACGGAACAAGCGATGGAAACGAGGCATGGCGTACCATAGAACGGAGGAAATGGCCTTGTGTTCGACCGTCCACGTTCGAAACGGGATCCTGTTCATATGGAGGGGTCTGGCGTACAGTAAAACATAGGAAACGGACCTCCTACGGTCGAAACGGGGGTCCTGTTGATCGGGAGGGGTGTGGCGTACCGCAAACCAGACGAATCAGACTTGTGTTGGAGCGCTACGGTCGAAATGGGAGTCATGTTCATCGGGAGGGGTGTGGCGTACTGCAAAACGGGACTCCACGGGATATTGTTCATCTCCTCCGTCGACCTCCTCAAACCTCCACGGGCTACTGTTCATCCACCGTCGACCTCCTCCAGCCTCCACCTGTGACTGTTCATCCACGAGCTCCTGTTCATCCAGCCTCCACCATGCGCTACTCCACCGGCTACTAGTCAACCACCCCTCTCCACTGGCTCCTGTTCAACCACCCCTCCACAGGCTACTGTTCATCCACCCCTCCACCGTCTACTATTTATCCAGCCCTCCACGGGGTCGTCCTTTTCATCCAGTCCTCCACGGGGTCCTGTTCATCTAGCCCCAACCGGCTCGATCGATCGGGGTCCTGTTCATCCAGAGGCAACACCACGGGTCCTGTTCATCCAACTCCCCTGCAACACTCACTGTTCATCCAGAGGCAGCATCGTCTGGCTTCAGTTAGAAGCAGTAGCACAAAGGAATCGCTCGATCGCTCAGGTTCAGTAACGCGTAGCCTGCAGTGCAATCGCTCGGGTTTAGTTAGGCGACGCCTCGCTTGGGTTCAGTTAGATCCCAAGGCCTCACACACACGCGCATACGTGTACGAGAGAAACGCACATCGCTCGGCCCCCGACCACCCACCATAACTGGGAACTCCCCGAAATTTTCCTCGCCCTCGCTTCTACCACCGGTTTTTCGTCATGGATGGCCCAAAGAATGTCATGCAACTGCATCTCCCGCTCGCCCAGGACGAAAAGCCCATTTTCTGTCATGATTTTTTGTCATAGAAGTAGGAGCCCCACATCTATGATGATACCGGGTTTTGTCACAATTATCGTCATAGAAGTGTCATAAGTATGACAGAAAAAAGTTTCGTTCGGCCCAAAATGTCACGGATGTGTCTTTTTTTGTAGTGATTGTGAGATAGACAGGTGCAACGGATAGTAGGGAAGAAAACAAGGCATGAAATAATTCATATTTATGTTGTCTAACCAAATAGAATAGCAGGACATAATTTCACATATATGATGGCTAATTAAACAGGATAGCATGACGCAATTTCACATGTATGATGGCTAACTAAACAGGATAGAATGACATACTTCAAAATATGATGACTATGTAAACATGATGACATGATATAACTATACGATGTGTCTATTAAAGTGGTTGGCATGCCATAAATCACAAACATGCTGTCAATGGAAACATGATGGCATGATATAATTCACGGATAGAATGACATAATTTAAAATATGATGACTATGTAAACAGGATGAGATGGTATAACTATATTATGTCTTTAGAAAATGGGTTGGCATGCCATAATTCAGATACATGCTGTCTATGTAAACATCATGGTATGATATAATTCAGATATATGATTTATATACTAAGGAAGTGAGCAGAGGGCAATCGCATATATGATGGGTCAACTAAGGAGATGGCATTCAATATTGTGTATATGATGTAAAAACTAAGCATTGCAATACAACTTATGCATGATATGAGTAATATAACCCTGCCAAGTTTGAGCATACACCTTAGGGGGATAATAGGACTAGTCATCTGCATCTGAATCCTCCTCTAAAGAGCTATCAATAACCAGCAAGATATCTGGTTCAGCAGGTAGCATTGTCTGCTCTGAAGACCTTGTTTTCACTCCAGATTTCTCCATCACCAATTCAAAAGGCTGATGCACAGGAAGAGAAGTTGAATATACAAACATTGTTAACAAAAGCAATGAGAAATATATATAAAAAGGTCGCATGATATAATCCACATATATGACGCTTGGCTAAACAACATGGCATTGCATAATTCACATATATAATGCCTTGCAACAAGATAACATTGCATAATTCAGATATATAATGTCTTGCAACAAGATGGCATTGCATAATTCACATATATGGTAATTAGACACTAAACAGGTGGCATTCACGCAAAGCATGTCTAAACTAAGCAAATGACATAGCAATGCAAGATACCATACGCACGATATGAGCAACATAACCCTGCCAAGTTAGAGCATGCGCCTCGGGGGGAAAATAGGACTGGTCATCTGTCTCTGAATCCTCCTCTGAGGAGCTATCTATAACCAGCAAGACATGCGCTTCGTCAGATAGCATTGTCTGATCTGAAGACCTTGTTTCCACTCCAGATTTTTCCATGACCGTGCCGAATGGCTAATGCACAGGAAGAGTAACTGAATATACTAAAATTGTTGACAGATTTAACACGTAATAAAAAAATGATGGCATGATATAATTCACATATAAGATGACTGGCCAACTAGGGTGTCATTGCAAAATTCACATATATGATGCTTGGCCAAACAAGAAGGCATTGGATGATTCACATATATGATAAAGAAACTAAATAGATGGCATTGACACAAAGCATGTCTAAACTAAGCAGATGACATCTTTGATGTATACAGTAAGCAATGCAAGGCACCATATGCATGATATTACCAACATCAGCATGCCAAGTTAGAGTGAAGACCTCATGGGGTAAATAGGAGAGGTCTTCTCCTTCTGAATCCCTCTCAGAACAGTTATCTTCCTGTTGATTACGATCCGAAATGGGTGCAGGGGGGCTGCCTTTGCGCCCACCATGGAGCGATGTCTGCATGAAATTTTATTGCCACGCAAGGCTCATCTCTTTTGCTCTACATGATCAGTTCCGTTGTGTACAATAACTGGCATGCATAGGAATAAAACATAGTGAGATTATGTAAGGAGTGCATGCACAAATCCAGAGTGATGGTAGCAAACTGTGGATAGACCCAAAACCAATGATAGCAGGCAGATAATAGCTTTAGTTAAAAAATACAGATAATGGCTCCTTTAATGTTTGTTTGCACCCAACATGAAAGTCATAGTAGACACCCGAGATTAACCAGATAGTAGACATATAGTACTGGTTGCTGCCCCAATATGTACCTCACAACCATTTAAAACTCAAATTTCAGCATTAGTTTGGACCTGACTCGGAGTCTAATAGGTGAGCACGACGGTAATGTAGCATGTCATCGTATTAAGCGATGCATAATGTAAGCAGACACAGAAGAGTGCGACCTCTCTTGCGGACCGGTGTAGTCCTCAGGGTTATCTGCTCAGTTGATGATGGTAATGCAGTTGTTGTGGCTTTCGGTGGCGGGGAAGAAGATCTGAGGCGGCAAAAGACATTTTGGAGAGAGGATCCCTGCTGTGGTGAACCCTTCCGTTGTTGGAGCAGCTGGGCTGGGGTGGAACACAACGCCGCAGGAGCAGCACAAACCACACAAGGTTTTCTTTGACACATATCTGTAACAGAAGTAATTGTGTCAGGGCTTGTCTGAATTTGAGGATTCTAACAATGCAGGGATACGAAATAGACAGGAATAGGATAGGAATGCATGTGCAAAACAGAGAATTTATGAACACCGGATTTCTGCCAATCTGGATGTTTGATTCACAAGAATTGGAAGATCACAGGATGCAAAGAAGCATGGTGAGATTAAGTCAAACCACAAGAAAATGTATGCTTATAATGCTATTATGCTACTATCTCTTAGTCTTGTGCTTCATGAATAGGAATATGAAAATGAGGACAAGTGGAAATTAGAATTCCTACGGTTTTTCTTTCAAGGAGACACTAAAGGAACAAATCCTACAGTTTTCCTTTGCTCCATTCCTTTGCACCAAATTCATGAAAAGTAGTACCATAGGAAACTTTCCAATTCCTATGTTTTTCATTCACTTTTCCTTTCAAGCACTGGCGATTCTAGTAGGCAGGCTTGAGCAAGGAAGCCCACTGCCCTACTAGCTCAACTCCCAGGCCCATCAACAAATGCACAACTCAAACGCACAGATATAAATAATGATGGCGTTCAAGAGAGTCCATCATGGATAGCTAAGTTGCCGGGTACCTCACCGCTTGTCATATAGTAGGATAAAATAATCGTATTTCATGTTACTACATGCGCTTAGTAAAAAAGAGATGCAACAAGTGTACAACCTCTTTGACGAAGCCATGTCGATCTCAGCGTGATTGGGTTGGCCGGTGAGGATGCTCTGGCTAACTTGGCTGTCGGAGGAGGGGAAGAAGATCTTAGGCGTCTGGAGATGGAGCCCGAGGTACTGCTTCGCTGTGATGGAGGGTTTCATTGTTGGAGCAGCTCCGGTGAATTGTACGACGCCGAGGCTGAAGCAGGACAAGAGAGACAATGTTAACCTGAGTGGAATTCTAATAGCATCTCCAATAGATGACGTAAAATACATAACCACAAAGTGCTAGATGTAAAACACATCAGCCGCTCATCTCTTAACTTAACTGTCGAAACTGAATTTAATTGTCGAAACTGAACTTAACTATCGAAACTGAATTTGGTTGTCGAAACTGAATTTTACTGTCGGAACTGAACGCACTAGAGGTGAGGCTACACGTCAGTCGACTGACTTTTTCATCTCTAATCAGTCGATTTTGCAGCCATTGGATACGAAATCAAGGGCCTGTAGTTCATCTTCAACCTCCACCCGCTTGAGCCGCAAGCCACCACCGGCCAAACAGCCGCCCCCCGCCGCCTGCCGCCCGCGGACGGTGGTGCGCTGCCCCTTCCCCGAAAACACTCCCCACCACCGGTCTGCCGCCGCCCCGGCCATCCCTCTAGGGCCCCTCGTGCCGAGCTTTTTCTCCGCCAATCCCCACGCCACCGCCCCACCACCACCGGCGGCCACCGCGCCCACCCTGAACCCTAAGATAGATAGTGGGGTACCTCTCCAGCGAGCCCCATTCCCTGCTGCGGTTGGTTCTTCCTTAACTCCGACAAGCCCCCCCTGAAAATCGACTAACCCAAAAGTCGATTCACTCGACTGAAGTGTAGCTAAATCAGAGCAGCATCACAAGCAAGAGCAAGATCGAGAGCAGCAGCGCGAGCAAGAGCAATAGCAAGAGCAGACCAGGTAGGGGACCGAGAGCAAGAGCAGAGCAGCAGCGCGAGTGAGAGCTAAAGCAGTAGCAACTCCTACTAATGTGGACGTCGCCGCCGAGGGAGCGATGCCGTGGAGGAAGTGGCCGGCGACGCCACCGTGGATGGAGCCGCGCCGTGTCGGCTTAGTACCGAGCGCCGACAGCATCGTGAGATCGAATCAAGAAGAAAATGCAACGATTAGTGTACAACCTCTTTGGTGGCGCCAATTAGGCCGCAGCTTCATCTGAGGAAACGGTGATGATGATGCTCCTCCGATGGTGCAGGTGAAGACGGCGGTGTGGGAATGGAGGTGGCGCGAAAGACGAGGGGAACATCGGGGCAGCTCCTTGGAGGTGGAGGACAGGGTGGCTGAACTGGCGGGACGACGAGATCGACGATGGATCCTCATCCGGTATGGTGCATGAGGGACATCAAGGTGTTGTTGTGGACGACGTCGTCGGGGAAGAGGCTTCGGCTGGGTGGTGGACGGAGGAGGGTGGGGGGCTTCGCAGGTTTTTGCGGCCTTGGTGTATGAATGGGTGGGCGGATGGGATGGGAGTGGGGAACCATGGCTTAGGGACGCGCTTGTCCAAAATATGGGGTAAGTTACGAAAGTACCCCCACCGATTTGAGGCGGTTATTTCGGTTCAGGGGTACCACGGGCATTTCACGTGTCGGGATTTCACAGGAGGTCAGACTTTTCACGCGCGTTGTAATTTTGGAATAGCAAGGCGCGGGTTGAGATGGAGGGAGTTGTTAGAGCACAACGAGACAAAGATATATCTTAAATATTTCGGGGTAACAAGGCGCGGGTTGAAGAGGCGGGAGTTTTGCAGCACGATAAACAGTGAAATTTCGGCATAACAAGGCGCCGCTTGAAATTTTGGGAAAACAAGCTTAACGTGTACCCCCCAAAAAAGACAATTTGCACCTCAACACTCACAACACACACACACACACACAAACACCATTTAGACTAGTAAGGTACACATGCATTGCGTGCATGAGATTTGGCAACCAAATTATGAATAAATACCACATTATAGCATGTAAGCTTTGAGTCATATATGCATGATGTAGATGTTCATTTAATTCTTATAGTTCATTTCATTCAAAATCATCTAGTTTTTATAAGAAATATAATCTATTTTAAGATTCATGGAATTGTGCATTGTAAGACATAAAGTAAAAACAAATAATGGCAAATCATGTAGAAACACATTTGGGAAATTCTGATACGGAAGATTCTAGAACAAAGAAGAAGTGTTTGTGTTTGAGGTTTGTGCATTATGCTTAAGTTCAACCATGGAGTGTTCTAGATTGTACATGTGGAGAAATCTGGTGGAATCTAGATGATATCCAATGGCCAGTAGTGCTCAAATTTGCCATCTCTACACCATTGGATTCGCCTCATCCAATGACCATCTTTCAAAGTTAAAGTTACCCGCACACAATATAAAAAATAAAAAAATATAATATATATATAGATATATATATATATAGGGGTATAGATATAGATATGTGATGCGAAAGCTACCCATCATCTCCAACTAGAATAGTGTGTCCATGCATGAATGCAATGTGGCCAAACGATGTGTGCCATCGGTATCTCAAATTCAAATCAGTCTGACCTTGTTCAATGTGTATACATTACAACATGCTCGTTTCCAAACCACACAATGCAGATCTCTGTTATATTCATGCATGCATGGGTTTCAAACATCATGATCTCTTATTGAATTCAACTTTACATTGATTATGACCTCACCTTGTCTTTTACACCCACACAGTCGTCTTCTCTTTATAATTGTACCCATAACTTTCTCTCGTGCATGCATGCACACACACTACCAGTCTACATTATCCATCGCACACATGCAATCTTTTTTCTTTAGGTCGGTCTCCCATGAAGGCACACACCCACACACATCCCCCTCTCCATCATATCGGGCATTCTTTATCTCTCACGCGTGCATGCATAATGATCGATGTTCCTCTATGTGTGTGTGTGTATAGCTAGCTCTTTCATAGTTTTCCACACAAACCGATCAATCTATATATATAGTGAGGTCTCACCCTCTTTCCCACGTCCACATCGATCAATCTATACCTCTCTATATAGGATTACGGGGTTGTTTGGTTTGAGACTAAGTTTGCCAAAGCTTGCCACACCTAAGGTTAAGCAAAATTGACCAACTTAGGTGTGTGATTGGTTCTAGCCACATCTTAGGAAAGCCACACTATGATCCCACATCACATACACACAACAACTGTGGCAAGATTCCCTTAGGCTTGCCAAATTGTGGCTCTCATTTTGAAGAACTAACCTTAGGCAAGTTTGGCAACATTGTATGGCAAAGTGTGGCACTCCTAGGCCTATAACCAAACAACCCATCTCATTAATTATATAGCTAATACACCCACATTAATTATATATCAAATGCCCCCCTCTCATCATTCCTGTCTTTTGCTTCATCTCTCAAACGCGCGCACAATGGCGAAGATAGGGGGCACCAAGGGCCCTACCCCCCCTAACATCACTATATATCGAGGCTAATATGAATGTGATCATTAGACAATTGCTGGTAAAAATGGTTTAAGTTCATGAATTGACCCTCCTCGTAAAGTATTAGCAATGCTTGGCCCCCTATCTCATTTATTTTTCATGGCTCCGCCACTGCGCGCAACAGCGCACGTTCTCAACCCCTCTCTCTAAATATCGATCTCGCACTTGTGCACTCCTTCATAGTCTCCCTACACTCGGCCCCTCGCACCATTTTCTAGCCCCCCACCGGATTTTGCCACATGTACAATCTAGCAGACTCCATGGTTGAACTTAAGCATAATGCACAAACCTCAAAACAACAGTGGTTCTCCTTTGTTCTAGAATCTTCCATATCATAACTGCCCAAGCTTGTTTTCTAGTTGAATTGCCATTATTTGTTTTTACTTTATGCTTTACAACACACAATTCGATGAATCATAAAATAGATTAAAGGCTTCTTTGATTCAAAGGATTCTCAAAAGGAATTTTGGAGGATTCTAATCCTTAGGAATTTTTCCTATCTTGGTTGTTTGATTCGTAGGATTGTAAACCATAGGAATTTTTCCATATGATTCATTTGCACTATATTTCAGAGGAAACATCCCATCCACTCAAACCTCTTTGAAAGAATTCTGTGTTTTTTCTATGCACAATCAAAAACTCGTACAATCCTGTAGGATTCAAGACGACATTCCACTATAATCCCATGTTTTTCCAATTCCCGCATTTTGGAAATCCTACGAATCCAAGAGGCCCTAGCTTTTTTATAAAAACTAATTGATTTTGAATGATATGAGCTATAAGAATTAAATGAAGGTATACATCAGGCATATATGACTCAGAGCTTACATGCTATAGTGTGGTATTTGTTCATAATTTGGTTGCAAAATCTGATGCGTGCAATACACGTGTACCTTACTGGTACTTCGAGTATGTGCCAAACACGTAAATTAGAATTCCAATGGCCCGCTACACAGTGTCTCTCTTACAGTTCATGAAGCCATGTGGCACATGTGGAGGCGTTGTCACGACCTCCTTGTGTGGATTGATCACAGTGACGTGCTGCTGGTTCCAGAAGAATGTACTCGTCCTCCCTGAGCCATACTGTCAGTACATGCACGAAGCGAAGATGTGCACGAACACCACACACACACACACTCATTCCCTCGCACGCACACGCGGGTACACGGGCGGATGCAATTTTGTACCAATATCCACCCCATGTGATAATTTGACGCGTGTAAAGTCGTTCACTTCATTGATGGTCAATTAATACAGCGCATGCAAATTGAGTGGACGTGAGGGCGGAAGAACGACATTACTACTCCACTGCGTGCATGCGAGTAGTTAAAGCATGGGTTGCTACTAGTACTTCCATTGGTCTCCTTCGTATTTTGTGCCAATTTTTGACAGTAACATAATATTTAAGCATTCGAGCAGTGTAGTATACTTGAAATTTATGTTCCACTAAATTCATCGGGAGCCGTTTCGGGCCTCGAAACCAAAACCATCAATTAATCTTTATGTTGGTCCCATCACATTCGAAAGCCTGATCACACCTACTACAACATACCAAACCTGAACGTGTTCCCACTATGCAGGTATTAGTACTAGTGCTAGTACTTAGGTTATAAAAAGGGGAACTACCTAACCGAAAATTACTCTACCTTTCCTCCTCATGGTCGAGAACTACTCGTAACAAGGGAGCGACAACCAAGGCCGCAGAAAAAAAGAGGGATCTCCACCATGAAGAGACCTCGAAAGATCTCTCACGGGCAGGCGTTGGCTCCCAGGAGCGCCCTAGCCGCGGAGGCGAACATGCCGATTTTGTGGCGCTGGAGTCGTTATCCCTCGACGGCATGCCCGATCAGCTCAATAAGCACCTCAATAAGCAGAAGAAGTTCATCCATGGCTTGGTGGAGCTGCTGAAGGAGAGCCTCGACGACATGCCTGCTGAGCTCAATAAGCAGGGGGAGTTGACCACCAGCTTGGTGATGCTGCTAAAGAAGAGCATTGCCTCGGCGAAGAAGGCGACCGGCAAAATCCTGCAACTTCAGGAGGACAAGGCGAGGCTCTGCCACGAGCTCGACCTGTTGAAGGAGAAGAACACCGGCTGGAAGAAGCTGCATGAGAATAGTAGTTCCTCGATGAAGATGCTACAGGCCCTCGTCATGGAACAGAAGGAGGAGTTGGTGAAGCTCCGCATCGAGCACCCGACTGCTGTCAAGGTACGTAATCGGCTGTAGAACAGATGATGAAGGCTCGCATCAAGAAATCCCACGTCATGGACAGAATGAAGAAGATGGCGGAGGAGAAGCACAAGGAGATGGAGGTCGTGGAGGCGATGAAGAAGCAGTTACGACTCTGCGGTGAATTAGTTCATTTGGGATGATAATCTTCCTTCTTCTTTTGCTCCTGTGTTTCATCTTTTGCTTTGGGTGTTTCGCCGCACATGTCACGTTCTGTGCGAGGCATGAATAGAACAATGCTAACAATGAGATGACTAGCAAATTAGATCATTTTTTATAGCCATATGGCACTGGGCTGCCGTGTTTCATGCTCCTCCGTCGTAGTACTAGTCCAGTGGAAAACTTGAGTATACCGTACGGTTCTTTGCTCCTCCTTAGATCGCCGGTGCATTTATATGAGCAGTCAAATCACGAGTCCCCGCCTTCCAGCAGTAATGAGCCGTCAAATCACAAAGGCCCTCGCCTCTCGTGAGACCGACCAAGCTACTCTGCCCCGCCCTCTAGCCTTTTAAAAATGTATACTTTTGTATAGTAGTCGTATTGATGGATTACGCCATGGAGCAAAACTTAAAATTAAAAAAAAGGTGGTACATATAGAGAGTGCTCGTCGCCAAATTAGGCATATAGTACTATTAAAAAGCTAGTCACAATAATGGTGTCCAGCACAATCCACCCCTCAAATAAAACTAAGCACCCTGGAATTCTTTAACAAAACTAAGCACCTTGAAATTCTTTGACAACTAAACTGCTGGCTATATGATGTTGGCCATATATATTGTACGTATATAATGTGAAGAAACGAGTGGTAGTACTATACCAACTAAAAGATGAAATGTAAGAAATACTAGTATGTATGTACTAAAGAGTTAAAGTATCGAGAAGAAACATAACGTAGTTCAGCTGGGGGCTCAACACAACACCCCCCTCAAATTAAACTAAGCACACATGAAATTAAACTATGCAACTAATTCGGTAGACACTGCATTAGAACCACCATGAGCAACGACACTGCCACCTTACTCGGAGTCCTCGTCCACGTCCTCGACTTCGTCCTTGTCCCTCTTCCTCTTGGCTGATACTTCTTTTCTTGAACCGCACATTTGGCTCTTGCTCTTCATCCAACCCTTGTAGATATTGAAACAAAGGTAGCCATCCATTGCAGCGAAGTGGATGTGGTCTATATCTAGTACATTCCGCTGCCATGCATGACGATGAAATGTGTAATGAGGTTACTCCAGTTTACCGAACGAAGGATGACCCATGGCTCCTGCCAGGGTCAACATTGAAGGCTGACCACTGGAGGGCAGCAGACGATTCTTCTGGAGGTCGAAGGGGTTGCCTACAATGAGGCCTATCCGACCCAGGACTCTTTCTTCGTTCGTAATGTCTACAGTAACGAATTTGACTAGGTCGCTCTTGAGGAAGTTCTTAAAATCCCGGTATTCAATGTCGGCATGGCATATGTGCTAGACCAAGCATAAGTCATGCACGCAAACCTGGATCACGGCAGGCTTCTAACTCTTTTCCTCCTTTAATCCTTCTCTCGTCCCAGTACTGTGGTGTACTCAACATCTAGCCCAGCGACCCACTCATCATTTGAGTTTTCGAACATGCGTCTGAAGCAAGCAAAGCAGCCTTTCACCGTCGCGGAAGAACGGGTGTAGATGACATCGAACTCATCGTCGGTGATGGTTCTAACCTTGTACTCACCGCCGAACATGGAGATTTCGGACGCCATGGATTTGGGAGGAGGGTTAGGATTAGTGGAACTGTCGTAATGTGAAAGGACGGGGCGACTTAGGAGTGAACCACCGTAATATTAGAGGACGTGCGGGGACGAGTAGGAGCGAACTGCCAGCGTGCGAATGGCAGTGTATTGTCTTTCCATTCTCCCATGATACGGGCTTCCGAAAGCCCTTGGATCTGAGATCGAACGGTTGGATGGCAAGATTCTAGACCTATGGGTGAATATCCTATCCTGGAGGGTTATTTTGCAAATTTTCAGCAACTTAGCATGCGACCGTTGGATCACAGATCCAAGGGCTGCCAGCAGCCCGTATCATGGTCATGCCTACCACGACCGCCACGTCGCTCGCGCGATCGCACCCTTGGAGATTTTAACACGGTGTGTTAGGCTATCTGATGTTGGCATGTCATACATAGTCATCACTTAGTCACTCATAGTATAACAAGGTTAGCTATAAGGTTGGCTATAAGTGTATTTTTTACTTCTCTCTATCTCTTTCATCGTACTCCCTCTGTCCCGAATATAAGAAGGTTTTTGACACTAGTGTAGTGTCAAAAACGTTCTTTTATTATGGGACAGAGGGAGTAGTATTTATTGCATTTGCCAAGGAGTGACCTCTTCCAATGAAATGGTGCTTAGATGAGGTGCTAAGGGCATTAAATGGATTAGCAATCAAGTCCAAATGCATAGGTGCTTAGTTTTTTGTTGCTAAGTTTGCTTCATTTAATTAGCTATGGACTCAAAATTGTCTTTTCACCTACATACATGCGCTTAGCACCGTTTCTTCCTTGGGTCACCAAACTAGTCTCTCTCTTCTTAATTAACTTGCCACATCAGACTTTATGCCTATGTGGAAAGCTTAGCACCTGTAGGAGGAAGTAAGTACAATAGTGGGCTATAAGCCCGCTTTACATGACATTTTTGTATATGTGGAGGAAAACGCAAGGAAACAATGGAGAAGTGGGCTCTCATGCAAGAGCCAGCCTCTACATATATGGTGGAGCATTGGGAGAGGCACCTGTATGGATGTGGTCAGGAATTGGGAGACTCACGCGGGTCGTAGCGCCGCAGTTAAAATGATAATGGCAAGTCAAATCACAGGGGCCCACCTATCTAGCAGTAACTCGCTGTCAAATCACACAACCCTACGTTTGCAGCAGCCTACTCCCTCATTTTCTCACATCTCTGTTGAACCGAGTACGACTAGGCGGAACTGCCCCGCCTACCGCACAGGAAAAGCCCCGTCCTCTCGCGTCTCTGTCAAACCGACAACGACATGGATTGCGCCATGGAGCAAAGCCTCAAGAAAACGGCGGTACATATGTACGGAGTATACAGCACGCCTGTCGCATTCTCATCGCACCCCATACGGTTGGTCGGTATGGCACGCTGCTCTCGGAATGGAACGCGCGTCATATTGCGTTTGCACACACATGTGGGACCGCAATTGATAATTGACCATAGGCTCACTCCCCTGCCCCGCAAGTCGGGTGGAGAGAGACGAGCGATAGTACTAGAGAAGTGTTGTACTATGTTGGTGCCTGGACGATCCCTGCAAGACACGGAAGATCAGTTCGTCCATGCATGTGACCAGACTCCAGGACCTTCCTGGATTGGCTATGGTCTATATATCATGCAGGCTGTGTTGTACAGGGTTGTAGTTCTGGTGAGAAATCTAAAAAAAGGTTTCTTGTCATCTCACAAAATTATGTGTCATGTGCTTCAGATCACTGCGAGGGTTAAACAGCGACAACTGAGTTGGGCTAGTAATTGGGGGCACATGCACGAAGACTAATCGGCTGCCGTCTAGGTCAAGCCGGCTATGTTAATTAGGATATCTATCGACGGACCCCTTTTCTATGAGTTTATCATTAATTTGAGCTTTGATCCTCGTATAGTTTGTCCGTCGGGATTCATGTTGTCTCCTTTGGGCAGTGAGGTTATGATTTCTTGTCATGTGGCAGTTTTTTGTGTTATATGTTATAATCCGGTGCTTTAGATCAAAATGACGACAACTGCGCCTCCGGGCCACGTGCATGAAGACTTCTCGACAGTCATTGACGAGGTCAAGCCGGCTCCGGTAGACAAAAGAAAACTAGTACTCCACTATATAGTTAGGAGCCTCTGCGCTTGCTTGCTAGGGTTGCTCTCTTCACACTATCTCGTCCTCTCCAGATCTAAACACGACAGCGGTGGCCACACACACTCTCTCTCTGCTCACCACAAGTCACAGATCTAGCCGGATCCTCTCCGTCAGGGAAGGTGAGAAGGTGCAATGTTCACGCGGTTGTCCTCGGCGACAGCTCTTACCCACCGTCGGCGCATCCCAATCAGCGTGCCTTGCCATTCTCTCCCAAGCACCGCTGGCGAGGCAGGGCCTCACACCCCTTCTTCCTCGCTTCCCACCTAGTGACATCCCGGTAACCCTCAGGTATAACTTCCTTCGAAACCGGCCTTACTCTACTTTCCGAGCTCCCGACGTTGCTGCATTTGTATATTTTACTCTTTCTCAGGTCCCCTCGTAGATAAGATCGATCGGCTATTCGAAAACCACCTAAATTTTTGTAGTTAAGAAATAAACTAGTTCATGCACTCGAATCTAGTACTACTTGGTTCAAACAAGGAAGAAAGGGGGTGGGGGTGGGGGAAGATTTTTTACCTGAATATAGGACTTGGTCGAAAGAGGAAATAATGGGGGCGAAAAGTAGCAGAGACTGACTATCCAATTGGTCTCTAGGTCTAATAGGGAAATAAAGGGAAACACAGGACAAACTCAATACAAACCCAATCTATTGGTTGAAAAAGGAAAGAAAGTGGGGACTGGGGGACAAGTCAACAGAGTAAGTCCAGCACTAGATTTGCTAGCTTCACACAGTATAAGGTGGATATACCGAACAAAAATGGGACCAACCCAGATATCCTGTTCTAATGTTTGTTGCCCCGAGCCATTCTTATGTAATGCCACTGGTAAAATGTAGCAGTCACACTTTTAAAAGTAAAGACACGTTAAACCAATGTTGTTTTCAATGTAATGCCTCCAGTAATATGAACCAGTGACACTTTTTTACATGTCCTAGTAAATTTCCCATTAAGCAAAGTTGCTTCTTTTCGTTAGAAATGCAACTGTCCTGGTCTGCCTACTCTCCCGTGCCCAAATACCGACTCTATAGCAGTTGTTAATGTAATGTTGCTGGTAAAATGAAGCAATGGCACCATTAAAGTAATGTCGTATTTAACGGTTGTCATAGTTAATCATAATGCCCACACTAATATTTAGTAATGCTGCTTCTTTAGAAATTGCTACTGTCCTAGTAGGATTTCCATTCAGATAAGGACATGCTTCTTTTCATTTGATGCATGTTTCATCACTTGTTAGTCACCCTGCTTTCCACCTTTTTTGTGCAAACAGAGATATACATTTCACGCTCGATCTTAGTTGAACTGCACAAATGATATCCAAATTATAGTTGAACATTCCAGGAGCTTCACAACCAACCTTGATGTTGCTCAATTTTTTTACAACTAATGAAGAAGAAGCTCTGTGGGGTTCGTTTTCTGATGGAAATGGAACTGGGGCTGGAGCCCCTTTCTTAAAAAAAATGAAGAAGCTGCTAGCTCACAGGACATTGCTTAATTTTAGGTGAACTACACCAAAAGGTCCCATGAATTGAATCATCCATGTTGGTGACTAAAAGAACCATCTTTTCAGCATCCCAGTCTAAGCACCCCTATCCTCCATCCTTGCGATGCACGGTACACCTCGTTTGCCACCTGCTCGACCCTAGTGTCACTGATAAAATGAAGTAATAATACAATTAAAATAGAGCGAGTGTCCTCTCTATCATTTCATTTCCAATGTATATAAAGAAAATGCTTCTCTTTGTTAATGTATGTTTCATCAACTAGTCCCATTGTTAATGTTTAAGCGTTTCTGCAAACTGGGGTGCTTAATTTTAGTTCATCTGCACAAAAATAGAGATTTGAATGTCTCAAGGCGCCTCCTTGTACTACCATTGTACACTGATGTTCATCACTAGCAGAAGGTGTATCTGGGAGACTTGGGACGATTTCCAGTATGAGGCGTACCGTATGAGGCGTCGCAGGGCCCATCTCACCCTCGCAGCATGGCATACTATTATACTATCACAATATTTTGTTCTATTTATTTTGTGTGTTTCATCAACTAGTGCCACTATAATGTAATCACAATTTTTCATTATCTGTGCAAACAGGGTTATTCAGCTGCATTTTGGTGGAACTGCACAAATGTACATATGGAACCGGCATATATGCAGAGTGCGAGGTGTGCCATGTAAAAATTACTGACACCAACCATGCTCCATGCACACATTGGCATCCACCACCACTAGTGGCATGTGTGGTGCTCTCTGCGGACGGATCTTTCTCGGCAGCAAATCCTCTAACCAAATACTAGTAGCTTATATTGGCAGTTTTCTAGGGAGTACTCTTTTCTGAAAGAAGCACCAATCTATTTTTATTTATTTGCACACTGTGTCACAACTTTGACCCAAAGGTCCAGAGCTATTTTAGGGTGATTGGCGTAGTACTCGGAGATGATTGTAAGCATGATTTTCATTAGCTGTCACATTGATTGTAAGCATGAGCAGGTGGAAGATTAGGTTAGTGCGAAGCTTACCTTAAACCCTACCGCCACCGTTGAAACGAGACGAGTGTCGAGGGGACCGTGGAGAATGGCAGGGAAGCGACATCGCGCCATCCGGCCTCATCTTGCGATGGGAGAACGAATACTCCTGTGGCTCCGGCTGGCTCTTCACCCTCACGAATGGCACACCATACTCGATTGATTCGTTATCCTCTGGGTGCTCGACCTTCGACCTATATGCCCACCACCTCCACCTGACTGTCGCCTCGGGCGAATCTGTCTGGTCCATCGCCCAGAGGAGATACTCGATGAACTCGGAGGACTGCAGCATGACTGCCGTCGAGGAGTACATGTACATCGCTGCCGTCTCTCTCTTTCTCATACATTGCCACATGGCCCTCACCATCCTCGAAATCTCCCACTCATTGTCAAACCAAGTAAGGATCTCCTTCAACCTGGCTAACTTTGCCTAGTTGCTGCCGACGATGTGCCTGATTCGCTGCTGCATCCTCTCCATAGATCTCCTTCTGAGTGGTCCGGTGCTAGCTTTGGAAGATGGGAGGAGAGAGTGATCTTGCAATAGAGAAGAGGGAGAGGCGAGATGGTGGTTTTGGAATGGAGATGATGGAGATGAGAGGAGGTAGTTTTGCAATGGAGAAGAGGGAGAGGCGAGATGCTGGTTTTGGAATGGAGATGATGGAGAGGAGAGGAGGTGGTTTTGCAATGGAGAAGAGGGAGAGGACCGTGCGATAGCGATTTAGGATTGGACGAGAGGGCCAGCGCGCTGTGACTGGATCAAAATCAAAATCAATTTACCCTTGAATTAAGAAAGTGACTCCACATTAACGAGTCTCCCTTTTATTCTAGGTCATAATTGACCCTGATTTTCACAAATAAATTATATGTTATACATTGCAAAAATAATATAATTTGAAAGTACATTCAGATACGAACTAAACGATACAATTTTTGGTGACATGCATTCACGTTTTCCTTGTTAAATACAGTACGTGGTCCAACTTTGACCCAAAATATGCAAAACAAAAAAAAACTTCCAAGACCAACGCTGCTCTTCCGCTCTTCTCCTCTTAAACCATTGCCGCTCCTCTCCTGTTCCAATCTAAATCCAGCACCTCTCCTCTCCTCTTCTATTTCAAAACCACCACCCCTCCTCTCCTATTCCAATCCAAAACCAGTGTCGCTCCTCTCCCATTCTAATCCAAAACCAGTGCTGCTCCTCTCCTCTTCCATTCAAAACCACCGCCGGCGAGTGAAGGTGCTGTGGAGAAGTAGATCGATGGAGGAGTACAACCGATACATGAGGATCACAGAGGGCGACCCTGTGAAGCTAGCTAGGATGTTGGAGATACAGTCTTGGTTTGACAACAAGGACCAACTAGCGGAGACGGCGACTTCCATGGCCAAATATCTGCAACAGAGCGAAAAGGCGGTGATACTCCCGGAGGGAGATACACGGGAGTACATAGAGCTGCTCCTCTGGGCCATGGAGCAAACAGATTCACCGAATATGATCGTGAGGGAGCGGTGGTGGGAGTATCGATGCCAGATGGAGCATCCACCAGAGATTGAAGGATCGAGCATCTACAGGGTGCCATTTGTGAGGGTGTCCTGTCAGAGCGAGCCGGTGGAGTCTTCATCGACCGAAGCCAACTACAAGAGGAGAAAAGCAGTTGGCCCGACGATGCTTCCCCGCCATCCTCTCCCTCGCCGTTCACATCGTCCCACGGGGTGGCTGTGTGCCGCCGAGGAATAGGAGGGGACTGCCCCCCCAGACCAATAGTCGGGCAGGTTGTGAATTGTCAGGAGGTGCTTAGGGTTGTCAGTATTTGCAGGTTGTGAATTGTATTTTGTGTTGTGTATTTTGAGAGTACTTTCAGATATGAATGTATTTTGAATTTCAGATTTGCAGTATTGAGCATATGAAGTATTTTATGAATTCTAGACATCTATTTTTAGCACTTAAAAAATGTAGTTTCATAGGAGTATAAAACTGCAGATAATGTGATTCTCACACAAGAAATTGCAAGTTTCAGTTTCAGATAAGAAACTGTCAGTTCAGTTTCAGATAAGAAACTGCAACTTTCAGAGGCAGAGCATTTATATTGACATGGACTTTTCAAACAGGGTTAACATCGTGTTGGAAGTTTTATTCATCGTCAAAAATGGAACTACTAGCCAGTTAACATCATGTTGATCAACATTCATGCATAGCACATCTTCATATGATGCACAGTCAAAAAGATATGCTATTTTCAAAATGCCCACAAAATGTCGAGTGTGCGAAAGATAGATAAAACGAGGGACGAAGTATTGGCAAGTGTTGGATGTGGTGTGTGTAGATGACAATGGGGACCCACATGTCAATAAAGGCAGAGGCAAAAAATTTGGAGATATTTTCCCTGCACAGGTGAAATCGAACCCCGGCGGAACAGCTGTCAGGTAGTGTCACTTGGCCAATAGGCTAGTTCACTAGTTTCGTTAATAATAAGGCACTTCCTCAGGTGGTGGATCCCCTCCTGCACCTTTGTGCGCTTGCTGCGACGCTGCTGTCTGCCGTTGTGAACATGCTGAACAAACGAGAGGAATCTGGAGAGGACTGTACGTGGAGAGGCGGACAGTCGGGACCCACCAGGTCTATGGCCGTACGCAAGCAAGTGCCTCATCGAAAAAATACTTCCTTTTAATGCTATACTGACGTTGGGGCCCACGGGATTGTCAACATAGTTACATTTTTTAGCTGCTTCAATGTAGTTACTATAGGAGATAAATTCACAACGAAGCCAGGGAGCTGGCAGGTGTCGTTTATTATCACTGGGGCAGCAAGTATCGGCTGGGTTTATGGCTGCCCCGTCTAGGCTTTCTTTTTTGACATGCGCAGCGCACGACCTCGGATGGGAGGTCCATAGGCTTGTTTGTATTTTCTTTGGGGCCGTCATGTATCGGCCGGCCTATGGACCACCCATCCAAGGTTTCATTTTTTCTGAAACATCGGCAGCCCAATTTATGTATTTTTTTTGAAGAAAACGCAGACGTCTCTTCTATTTTTCTATATAAGAATAGGAACGCCTGCTCCAACTTATGTTTCCCTTCTAACTATGTTATATATATTTAAATTATTTTATATGTTATTATATATTATTTTTATTGTCGTCATATATTTAACACATACTTACATATGTAAGAAAACAATATCCCACATCTTATTAACTTATAAAAATAATTTCTTAACAATGAAATCCTGGATTGTTTTGGCACGAAAATCCTAGTGATTGCGTACAAAAGCTTGGTAAGATTGAAGGACGAATGTAATAATACATCAGTTATTATTTAAATATATTTATAACAAAATGTTCAGCTCCTGTTTATTTTTTGATAACATTGCTGGCCCAACTCAACATTATAATTAGAATCAGCCCAACAAAATCGTGTATTTCAAAAAAGTGCAAATGGCCTATAATTATTAGGAAAAAAATAAATGGGCCGCATGGACGCTATTTGTTCACCCAGCCCAGCTAATGGACTATAATTCAAAAAAAATCAAATTGACTGTAAATTCTACCCCGCCAAAAAAAGATTGTAAATTCTGAAAAAATGGGTTGAATACGTGCCACATTTTTGGAGGCTAAAATGTGGGCCAATAGGTCGAAGCCAATGCAAGTCGTTGTCAACTTAGTCAACAAATGATTCTGACATTGTTAGCCATTGGATTTACATCCAACGACCGACATCCATCTTCAATCTCTCGTCTTCTTCCTCCACCGCCGCCAGGACCACCTCCCGCCTCCTCCTGCTAGCAGCTCTACTTAGTACGCTTCGCTATGAAGCGTTACTCCATCGTTGGCTAGGCCATCCCTCCACCCCTCCACACCTCCTGTTCTTCTCCACCGACTGCCAAACCACACCGCACCACAACCAGTTAACCCTGGTACACCTCTCCATCTGCGACTCTACTCCCGCGTCTTCCCATCTCCAGATCGTTGCTGTCCGGTGCCTCGCCATCGTCCACCACCTTGGATGCGCTCGCCGCAGCATGGTCAACATGGTCAACGAACGACACCATCGGAAGTGGACTATGCGTGGAGAGGCTGACAGCTGGGTCCACAGCCGCACACAAGGAAATGCCTCCTTATTACACGCAAAATAATGATTCCTCCACCTGACATCTGGGACCCACCGGAAGGGCTTCTGTATTTCGCAAAAAAAATGTGCTCCCCGCTGACAGGTCGGACCCACCAGCTATCTTCGCATGCAAGGAAGTGCCTCCTTATTATGTATGAAAAAATGAATAGTCCCCCTGCTAGCTAGGACCCACCTTAGTGGGAGGCTGACTTGTGGGCCTACTAAGTTGACTGGGACGGAGGGCTTTGTCAACTTAGTCAATATGAACGATTCTAGCTCCAGTGACCCTATGATGTCCATCCATTGGCCGTAGTGCTTCTTCAACCTCTGGTCTTCTTGCTCCAGCTGCCCAAACCAGCGCCAGTCGTGCCGCGTGCTCCTGCCTCCCGTGGCCAGCTGTGATGGCACACCCCCTGTTATTCTGCGGTGATGGCAGCCTCACACCACAGCCGAACCAGTGAACCCTCGTACTCCTCCCCGCGTGGGCATCCACTGCCACGTCGTCCCCTTCCTAGGCCTTGCCGTCGTCCACCACCGTGGTGCTCTCAGCGTGGCGTGGTCAATCTGGTCAACGACTGACTTCCATCGGAAGTGTACTGTACATGGAGAGGCTGACAGCTGGGTGCATGGCGGCCGCAAGGAAGTGCCTCCTTATTACGTGCAAAATAATTATTGCTCCACCTGACAGGTGGGACCCACCGGACGGGCCACCGTATTTTGCGAAAAATATTTCCCCCTGATTGTTGGGACCCACCAGCTACATCTTCGCACGCAAGTGCGATCGAAAAAAAAGATTCGCCCCCTGACTGCTAGGACCCACCAGCTACATCTTCGCACGCAAGGAAGTGCTTCACTGTCGGGACCCACCTAGTCGAAGCGTACGTACCGTTGTTGTCGGGGAAGCTGATCCACCGACACCTATGGGGACCGGGCCCCTTTCGGTTCGGAGGGGGACGGAGGCGGTGCAAAGAGCGGATCGAGGCAGTACACGCGAGCAGTTTTACCCAGCCTCGGGCCGCACGGATGCGTAAAACCCTACTGCTGCTTGTTTGTGTGTATTGAATTCTTGCTCAGGAGCGATGGACGCTGCCAGACCGAGCGAGAGAGTGTCTCTCATGGGGCTCCCTCGCCGACGCCCATTCTTCCGCCGGCGTCCACTCCACCACCCATTTGCTCCGCAGGCGGTGAAAGCGACGCAGACGGAACAACTGCCTCCAAATCCTTCTTCTTCGGTGGCATGTCAATGAAGACGATGAAGATTTAGCTCGCGTGCACGCCGGATCGGGTTCGCACAATCTCGACGCCCCCTACCTGGCGCGCCAAAGATGTCGGGGAAACTGATCCACCGACACCTATGGGGACCGGGCCCCTTTCGGTTCGGAGGGGGGTGGAGGCCGCGCAAAGAGCGGATCGAGGCAGTACACGCGAGCAGTTTTACCCAGCTTCGGGCCGCACGGATGCGTAAAACCCTACTACTGCTTGTTTGTGTGTATTGAATTCTTGCTCAGGAGTGATGGACGCTGCCGGACCGAGCGAGAGAGTGTCTCTAATGTTTCGAATGAGCCGAACCTCTTCTACGTTGCGCTTGGGCCTCCTTTTATACTTTCAAGGGGTCACCGATAGGTGGCAAGGTAGAGTAGAAGGGTAAAAATGGAAAAGGATGCGGTAGGTGCAGCTACCGCTACTGTGGACACAGTGCACCCTACCTAACTCTGACGGCAGGGGACAAGGTCATTGAATGCCCGTCTGAGTTGCCTAAACAGTGCAAAAAGTGACCGTTAGGAGCGCCACTGTTTGCCACGATGGCCTTCTCTTCATCTCCGCTTGCCACCGCGTACCCCTGGCTGCACAGGCTCCCGACACGCGCCCCTGAGGAAGCCTCATGGCGACACGCGGGTGGGTGCGCTGGAGCGTGGGTACAGAGTGGCAGCGGCCCCCCTGCGAGTACCTTGTCGGGGTCGTCGTCTTGTCGAGTCCAGAAGCTTGTCGCTTCACCGGACCTTGCCGGGACGTGCGGTGCATCGCGGCAAGTTTCTTGAAGTGCCGTGGTTGGCCTTCCCGGCAAGCTCCTCTTGCCGGGGCCTTGTCTCTTCCCGGCAAGATCCTCTTGCCGGGGCCTTGTCTCTTCATCTTGAATGCTTTGTTCCTGGATGGCTCCAAAGGAACCCACGGAGGACTCTGGCGGTCGTCCGGCAAGCCTTGCCGCGCGGCGCTGCAACTGCCCGTGCACAAGTTCGGGATACTAGGGTACCCCTACTCTAGTACACCGACAGGAGCCTCCGGGCCTGGGCCACACACGGTGCTGAGCGCTGTTGGGCCAGGCCCAAAACAGGGCACGGGCACGCGCGGAGCCTGGGTTATGCCGAATCTAACTCCGTATCCACCGCGCCCCCCGTAACGGCACGCGTCAATCGCGGAGTCATGGGAGAGATCGTGGGTGGTTGTTTATTTGGAAGGCCGAAATGTCCGCCCCGTCCCTCTTTATAAGCAGGGGAAACAGGGGCATTTCCCCCACCTTCACCCTTCGCTGCTGCAATCTCAGAAATCTCCACCGCCCTCCTCCGCTTGCAGAGTTGAAAGAGGGCAGCGCTCTGCCCCCGTCGCTGCTGCCACCACCAGCGCCGTCGATCTCCCCCACCGCCTCCGCCATGCCTCCAAAGCCCGGGAAGGGGAAGGCCACGAAGGCCGCGGCCGCGAAAGCTGTGAAGTCGACCAAAGCGCAGCGGCTTGAGGCGCTGTGGAAGGAGCGGGCCACTTTCCCCCCCGAGCTATCCGCGAAGGAGCTGAGGGAGTGGTACTATCTCTTCTGGTCGACGGAGACGCGGGCGCATCCGCGCACGAAGGTACTCTCCGCCGTCGCCTCGCAAGCAGCTCCAGTTGGTGGATATCCTTTCTTCGCCATGTTCTTCTACTGCGGGCTCTGCCCGCCATTCTCTGATTTCTTTTGCGACGTCATGAACACCTATGGACTCCACCTCCTTGACTTCACCCCAACGCCGTTCTGACCATGGCAGTCGCGAAACAGAGATGAACACATGCATTAAATATCATTCTTACCTAAAGGAAGGTAATGGTGCCAATATGGATGATGAGGATTGGAACACAGATCTCCCTTTGTGCAGTTACACCAAAATGAACTAACTGTTCCATTCTGACATTACAGTTAAACAACACAAAAGTCACTTCTTTTAAGAAGTGTTTTGTGTAGTGCACCAAAAGGTCACAACAGCAACCAGGTGAAATGGTTATCCTTGTTTGCACAAAAAGCTACGAAGGAAACAGTCAGAGTCTCAAACAATTACAAGAAAAACCATTTGGCTAAACTTGTCTTGGCTTATAATAATGGCATGGCTTCATTTTACCAGGGGCATTAGATTAAGAACAGCTAAATATTTGTTATAAGGGCATGGGACAGTGGGTGCACCCGTAGTCCAGCACCATGTACCTAAACAGGGGCATAAAGTGCTGATTCATAATTTGTTGGCCCGGGAAACAAACATCCAAGAAACATATCTAGGTTGGTCCCATTTTTGTTCACTCTAGCCACCTAATCCTATGTGTGGATAGCAAATCTAGTCCTGGTCATACCACTGTGCACAGCGTTACCCCTATATTTCCCTTTTCGACCAAGAGACCGGTTGGATGACCAGTCTATACTTCTTTCACCCCCTTTCCTTCCTGTTTGTACTAAGTCCAATGTACATACTAAATTCCCCCACCCCCACTTTATTTCTTGTTTGAACCAAGTACAAGATTCGACTCCATGAAGTAGCTTTACCTCTAACAATAGAAGAAAAAAATAGGTGACATTGGACCATCCGATCGAGAGGGGCTGAGAGGTAGAAAATGATGCACATGCAGCGACGTAGCAAGCTGGGGAAGTAGAGCTAAGGAGGTTTTGAAGGAAGATATACCTGAAGGTCATCGGGATGTGGATAGGTGGGCGGCGGGAGGCCGGATCCGCCCACACTAGGGCAACAACGAAGGGATCGGAGGACCTCCCGCGCCGGCGCTCGGCCAGAGATAACGGTGCAGCCGGCAGTGGGTCTCCTCCCTCGCTGTCGACGACGGCCTAAATGTTGCCCCTCCTCCCCTTCACCGGCGGAGGGGGATACGTCCGGATCTGTAACCAATGGTGAGGATAGAAAGACATTGTTTTTTGAAGGGAGAAAGACAGTGTTACCCCCGCTATCTTGTTTAGATCTGGAGAGGATGAGAGTGTGTGAATAGAGCAACCATAGCAAGCAAGAGCGGAGGCTCCGACCTATATATATGTAGTGGGGTAGTTTTCCTTTTTAACTCCATGAAAACAATCGTTTAAAATTGTGTTCTACGTGCCAGGTCGCCGTTTTTTTAGTTGTTGATTGTTTTTTGAGATAGCTACCCGCTTATTCCGAGTGGTGTTACAGTGTGCCAGATCGCACATTGTATCGTTCATGTCTGGTACAAGTCCCTCCATTAAATGAATAACCACCCCCTCATAAAAATTGTGAACAAGCCCATGGCTAAAATTATCAGTAACGTGGGTTGCCCCTACATGCATTATTATTTATATTTTCTACTCCCTTTGTTCCTAAATATAAGTCTTTTTTATTAGCCACACCTAAGACAAGAATTTTTTTATTAGCATTGAACCCCACATGTCATAGACACAAAAAATGTGTCTAACAATTTGAGCAACTCAAGTTCGGCAAGTGTGGCAAGTGTGGGAAAAATAATGTGGCAACATAAGACAAACATAGTCACAATCCAAACAGCCCCGTAATTTTTTGTGACATGCATTAACATTTGGTTAGTTAAATTTATAGTCAAAATTTGGCAAGGTGAATCAAATCAACACATGCAAGTATCAAAAGTAAAGTCACGGCATGCATGCATGCGTTGTACTCCCTCCGTTTCCAAATATAATTGTTGGTGTACAAAAGTAGGGGCTCTCCTTTTGACCCCTTTACTTGTGCATGGGCAGTCAGAGCCATGCGCCATGACCACACATAGCAGGGCAAAGGAGGGAAGTCGGAGAGAAGCCGAAGGAACAAGACAAACAAAGCAACATCAAAGACCAAGGCCACAAAGATCGGATGGACGAAGCAGGTTTCCCCGGCAAGGACCCTTTCTGGGGCAGCCCCGGCAAGACCCTTGCCGGGGCAGCTCGCCCACACCAGCGGAGCAAGCCACCCTCGAGCCCACGACCTCCGACGCCAACAACCACGTTGGGACAGGGCTCGGGAGGCACCTCCATGGTGGCATGCGGATCTTTTTGAAGACAAAGAATATTCAAGATCAAATAAGGATTGGAAGGCAACGATCCTCGATAGGGTTCTTGCCGAAGAAGCCCAAAAGACCCCCAGCAAGGTCCTTGTTGGGGACAACAGTGCACCTTGGCAAGACCCTTGCCCGGCCACCCGGCAAGACCCTTGCCAAGGGCGCCAGTGGGGTCACTGCCAGGCCCACACCAGCCAAGTCTCCATCGCCGTTCACATGCAGCTGCTGACCCAACCAGCTGGGCAGGCACCTGCGTGGCAGCATGCAGCTCTTCGTGGAGGTTCCACCACCGCGCCACCTCAGCTGCTTGTCTACCTACATGGCACCGCATGCATCGCTGGCCAGGGCGCGTGTCGAAGCAAGGAGGAGCGACGATGGATGGGACGGGCCTCGCCCCCGTCCCCAATAAAGTGAAGGGACACCTAAGCCACGCATTAAATGCATCTTGTCTTGTAATACGGGGGGTATGCTCGCATCACTGTAGGCCTTTCCACCTCCCATGTGCCACTGTGGCAGCCCCTTTCGCCTATAAAAGGAGGCCCATGGCGCACTGGAAAAGGATTCGGCTCTTTCGAACCAGGCAGCACCCATAGCTAGTTCGAGAGCTCAAGAACACTGAATACATCCACCAAAGCAGGACTGTAGGGTTTTACGCATCCTTGCGGCCCGAACCTCGGTAAATGATCCTTGTGCTAATTTCTAGTCCCGCTCTTCTCACAACCCCGCGCCCCAGAACCGTAGTAGGGATTCTTGTGATCCCATAGGTGTCGTTTCCCATCGACATCTTTTACGTGCTTGGTAGGGGAGGCAATTGTGAGAATCTGGTCTAGTAGTTAGCCCGGCAGTTCATCATCGCCATGGCTCCTAAGAAGAAGGCGACCACGGCGATCGGTTCGTCCGGGACCGGACTGCCAGTAGCGGTGCAGACCAGTAGTGGGCCAGTCGCGGAGAGAACCCTTGGCGCGGCCCGCGAACACCCACATCACCCTGGCAGTCCAGACCCGGTGGACGGCATCGTTCGTACGACGGGCGTCGAGCCGCGCGGCGCTGGATCCAGAGACGGAGTCGCCCCCCACC
>NC_041387.1:550414933-550420700 GCF_002162155.2 Triticum dicoccoides | reverse complement strand
TCGTCATGCTGCCAATTGGTGGCGCAGCGACCTCCAAGATGCCAACGCCAGCGCCCACGGCGCGCTCTTCTCAGGTCGTGCACGATGAGCAGCGCCCCCCTACTGGTGACCCTGGGCGCCGCCCTGGGAAGAGTCAGATGCGCCCTTCACAGGATGAGGGGGGCCAGCATGTGCGTCGAGGCGCTGGCGAAGGTGGCGGACGACTGCGGGGCCGTGATGGGGTTCCTTCTAACATAGTTAGAAGTCAAAGCGCATCGCGGTCCACCCAGCTTTCGCCGCCGCCCACGCCAACAGAAGCCCTAGCATGCGCACAGCTGCTCCTCGACTTTCCTCCCACTATGGAGAAACTCGACGAATGAAGGGCCACCATCCGGAGCCTCGTCGGCATCGCCAACAACGATGAGTTGCGGCCGACGGGACCCGTAGGCCGTTGCTCCATCGAGCCGTTGCATGCTAGTGGAGGTCCGGCCGGGGGCGATGCGGCCACGGTGCTCTCCCCTTCTCTGCACCGGCCACCGCGGGTGACGACCCATCATGATGATTCTCATGATGATATTTCCTCGTCCGACCCGCGAACCATTGCGACCAGCGCCAAGTTCTTCGGGAGTGGGCTCATGAGGACGCTCGAAGTGGAGACTGTGTATTGATTACACGGACATCAATAAGGCTTGTCCAAAGGATCCCTTCCCGTTACCGCGCACCAACCAGATTGTTGACTCCACGGCTGGGTGTGACCTGTTATCATTCCTCGACGCCTATTCAGGGTACCACCAGATCTTCATGACAAAAGAGGACGAAGAGAAGACAACATTCATCACCCCATGTGGTACGTATTGCTTTTTACGAATTCCTTTAGGGTTGAAGAGTGTTGGCTCAACCTTTGCAAGAGCAGTCCAAATTGGTTTTGAGCCCTAGCTACATAGAAATATGGAAGCTTATATGGATGACATAGTGGTCAAAACCAAGGACAAAGAAACACTTGTGCAAGATCTGGAGGAAACATTTGGAAACCTGCGCAAGGTCAACCTTAAATTGGACCCTAAGAAGTGTGTCTTCGGCGTCCCGTCCAGCAAGCTTCTTGGGTTCTTTGTGTCACAGCGCGGGATTGAGGCAAACCCAGACAAGGTCAGGGCCATCGAGCAGATTGAAGCACCCAAACGGATCAAGGACGTGTGTCGGCTCATTGGTTGCGTTGCCGCCATGAGCAGATTCATCTCCAAGTTCGCGGAGCGTGCCCTTCCCTTTTTCAAGATCTTGAAGAAGACGGGCCTAGTGGAGTGGACCCCGGAGGCCGAGGCAGCACTGCAAGACTAGAAGAAGTACCTCTCCTATGCCCCGATGCTGGTTGTGCCCAAACCACAAGAATTGTTGCTGCTATATTTAGCGGCAACAAATCAAGTGGTTAGCGCCGCACTAGTAACACAGAGAGAGGTTGACGAAGAGGCAGCGGCAATGACAGAGTCCACAGATGGCGTGCCAGAACCCTTCCCGGCAGGGCTCGGTCCCGGTAAGACTGAGTCCCCGACGGGGGCTGACGCCAGTACGGCAGGACCCGCACAGTCGGGTGAAGTGGTGCAAAAGAAGAAAATGGTGCAGCACCCAGTTTACTTCGTCAGCTCCCTCTTGCAAGGGGCTAGGTGTCACGCCCAATATGCGACCCTATCCAAAAGGAACTCGAAGGTCCCACCAAGGATAGACCCGCATATGGAAACACTTTTGCAAGGTGGATATCATTACATCAACATTACATAATATATGGGGATACATACATAAGGCATACAATGCCACACGAATACAACATCATCATACATAAGAGCATCATTCGACTATAGATGAAACACAAACAGAAACTCAAACGACATCCACCCTGCTAGCCCAGACTGCCGACCTGGAACCTATCCCCTGATCGAAGAAGCAGAAGAAGCACTTAACGCAAGCAAGCATCGCTCTCGCGCCATGATCATCGAGACCTGTACCTGCAACTGTTGTTGTAGTAATCTGTGAGCCACGAGGACTCAGCAATCCCATTACCATGGGTATCAAGACTAGCAAAGCTTAAAGGGAAAGGAAGGGGTAAACTGGTGAGGCTGCAGCAGCGACTAAGCATGATATGGTGGCTAATATACGCAAATAAGAGCGAGAAGAGAGCAAGCAGAACGGTCGTGAAACTAGCAATGATCAAGAAGTGATCCCGAACTCCTACTTACGTCAATCATAACCCAGAAACCGTGTTCACTTCCCGGACTCCGCCGAGAAGAGACCATCATGGACTACACACGCGGTTGATGCGTTTTAATTCGGATCAGGTGTCAATTTATCTACAACCGGACATCAACAAATTCCCATCTGCCTATAACTGCAGGCATGGCTTTCGAAAGATTATACCCTGCAGGGGTGTCCCAACTTAGCCCATGACAAGCTCTCGCGATCAACGAAGGAATAGACCTTCTCCCAGGAAGACCCGATCAGACTCGGAATCCCGGTTTACAAGACATTTCGACAATGGTAAAACAAGACCAGCAAAGCCGCCCGATGCGCCCAAAGCTGCACATATCTCGTTCTCAGGGCAACACCGGATAAGCGAAGCGTACAGGAACTGACGTAACCCAAGTTGCCAAGGGATGGCCCCGCACGGTGCTCTAGTTTGGACGAACACTTAGACAAGCACTGGCCCGGGGGGGCTATAATAAAGATGACCCTCGAGAGAGCGACTCCCAAGGGAAAAGTAGGTGGTGGTGAGGCAAATGGGGAAACCAAGGTTGGGCCTTGCTGGAGGAGTTTTATTCAAAGCGAACTGTCAAGGGGGTCCCATAAATTACCCGACCGCGTAAGGAACGCAAAATCCGGGAACATAACACCGGTATGACGGAAACTAGGGCGGCAAGAGTGGAACAAAACACTAGGCAAAAGGCCGAGTCTTCCACCCTTTACCAAGTATATAGATGCATTAATAATATAAGAGATATTGTGATATCCCAACCAAAATCCTGTCCGCCATGGAGAAATCTTCAACTTCACCTGCAACTAGCAACGCTATAAGAGGGGCTGAGCAAAAGCAGTAACATAGCCAAACAATGGTTTGCATAGGAAAGGTGTCAAAGGTTAGAGGTTCATGGCAATATGGGAGGCTTGATAAACAGGTAATAGGTAGCGCAGCATAGCGATAGAACGAAGCAACTAGCATAGCAATGATAGTAGTGAGATCCAGGGTAGCGGTCATCTTGCCTGAAATCCCGCAAGGAAGAAGAACGAGTCCCTGAAAAAGACGAACGGATGAAGCCACGAAGACGAACCAAGCGTAGACGAACGAATCCTCACGATCGCAACGAAACGGGAACTATCGAGAAGAAGCACACAACATAGTAAACACACCACACATGAACAAGGCATGATGCACAACAAGCATGATGCAAGACAAGACTACATGAAGCTACTCATGGCAAGAGATGATGCAAACAAGAGCAACACATCAAAGCAAGTTTAAATGAGGCCGGGAACAACATATAACAATTCTGGTAAGTCCTTATATGCATATTTCGAAATTGGTCCAGATCTGAATAAACCTTATGTTCAAGTTGTTAAACAGCAAGTTAAGATGCACAAAGATGATCTACACGAGATTCTAGTCAAGTTACATATAAAGTTCATTTAGTTCGGAGCTACGGCCTAGAAGATATGAGCAAAACAAGATCAACATGGCATTGATGCAAAATGCACCCAAACATCAATCAAACACATCAAAACATGGATGCAACATGATAATATGGAAATTCATGCAAAACAAGCAAGTTTCATATTGAGCACACTCAAAACGGAGCAACGGTTCAACACATACGCTCCATACAAGTTTAAAGGACAAGCTGTCCAAAACAGCAACTAGGCATATTGCAAGCATCAAAACAACAAGCTACAGCACCCCAACATGATAACAAAAGGCATGGACATGATGTACAGGTAAAACATTACAAAACATGAACACTGAGCTATCTCCAGAAATCACTAGAACATGCTCAAACACAGGTGGTAAGATTGCAAGTTATAACAATTTCAGACTTTGCAGAAAATAACATCACGATGCAATGTTCAGAGCTATCAAACAACATGTTACAGGAACTTATCATGGCAAACAAAGGCATGGCATGAATCTACTAATTGCATAGATCAAAAGTCCCTTACTGACCATAAGCCGAAAAGGATCAGAAAATATGATGGCACCCACGTAAACATAGCAAGTTATTATACAGATTCATACATGGCAGAAACAGAATTATGAAGGCATGTTGGTGAGCTTGTGCAACTCACTACAGAGCAAAACATGGCATGGCAAGGCAACCAACAGTAAGAAGGCATATTTGTGAAGCTAAGCATGGCAATAGCAAGGTCATAGGGTGCATGTATCACTAGCAACAATCATGATAACAACGGAACTTAATGTTAACAGGCCGACAGCAACATTATCAAGCAACTTTGGAGCAAGATATGAACAATCTATAGCAACCTATAAATGCAACCAGGGGCATGGATGGATATAGGATGACATGTAGATCAAAACATGTTTATATAACATCTCCAGATTATGCATGGAATGATTAGTAGCAACATGTTTATATAGCATCACGAAATAACAGATTCAGCCTAGCAAAACAGCAACATCATGTACACTACTTAACAAGGTCGATTCACTCACCACAAGTCATTGCATGACAAGATAAGAATAGCATCATCAAGAAGATATGTTTATGTAACCAACCAAGGTAATAACAAGTCCATAGCATGCAAGGATCAACTATAGCATCCTTGGCCAAATTGAATAACAAGTAAACAATCTGCCAGGAAACATTTTGAAGCAAAAGTAGAGCACTCAAATGATATGCTATACTACACCATAATTGCAACAAGAGGCATGAATGGATAGAAAATAACCACATGTTCAAAACATCCTTACTGAAGTATCTCAAAATATGCATGGATCTCTCTGTAGCATCAAGTTTACATGGCATCAAAATAACAGCAGAACAGGGACTAAAATAAGGAACATCACGATGCCTAGTTTGCATGCTTGTGCTAGTCACCACAATGATCATAAAAAATACATGGTAAGAACCTCTGTAAAGAAGACATGGCATATTTCAAAACACATTTAGACATCAACCTTATAGGATGCACACATCAATCATGGCAAAAATGACAAAAGAGCTCGTTCTGATAATAGATAGCAGAAAACATTATGAAGCGCTCTTACAATGATGATTCAGGCATCAAGGTGACCTCAAATGAATATGATGCAATGTATTGAAATGATGTACTCGTCTAGACGAACAATTTGACATATTACACGCACGAAACGGGGCTACGGATGCAGAGATACGGCATGACGAACATGGCATGCAAATTACTGAATCTGGGGACTTAGTGAAAATATACCTCCGGATCTGGGGTTTGACCCGGGCACGGATTACGAGGCAGCAACGGATCTCGCCGGAGATCGGCCGGAGATGCACGGGGAGGGGCTGGCCCGGCCGGATCTGGCTGGATCCGGCGCGGAGGCGGCGGAGGACGGCGGGAGGCGCGACAGAGGAGCGGAGGCCGGGGACGGGAGGCCGGCGACGGTTGGCGGAGCAGCTCCGGCGGAGATGACCGGTGGCGGGAGGCTCCGGGGCGGCACGGCAGCGCGCCACGGCGGCGGGGGATGGCGAGCCGGCAAGGAGACGAGGCGGCGCGGGCGAGGGAGCCTCGGGCGGCGGGGCGGCACTGCCTCGGGTCGGGC
>NC_041387.1:550411535-550414200 GCF_002162155.2 Triticum dicoccoides | reverse complement strand
CACGTGGCACGTCACGGTTGGCTGCAGGCGGCGGCGGAATGACGTGGCACGTGCTGATTGGCTGCAGCGACGTGGCTGGCGGACATGTCCGGCGCGGATGGACATGTCGGGCGGCGCGGTGGAGAAGGGGCTAGGGTTCATCTGCGCAAAAATTCCGGGAGGGATGCATATTTATAGGTAGAGGGATCTAGGAGAGTCCAAATGAGGAGCGGTTTTCACCCACACGATCGTGATCGAATGACCGAGAGCATGGAGGGGAGTTAGATGGGTTTTGGGCCACTTTGAAGGGGTGTTGGGCTGCAAAGAGAGAGGGGGCTTTACGGTTACCCGGTTAACCGTTGGAGTACCAAACGAACTCCAAATGGCACGAAACTTGATAGGCGGTCTACCGGTGCTATACCAAGGCCGCTTGGCAAGACTCGGTCCATTCCGAGAAAGTTTAACACCCACTCACAATGAGAGACGAAAGGGGAACGCCGGAGGGCATAGGAGTGCCGGATTGCAAAACGGACAATGGGGAAAATGCTCGGATGCATGAGACGAACACGTATGCAATGCAATGCACATGATGACATGACAAAATGCAACACGCAAGCAAATGACATGGCAATAGCAACGAATAACTGGCGGACACCTGGCGCATCGGATCCGGGGTGTTACAACACTCCTCCACTAACAAGAGATCTCGTCCCAAGATCTTAGGATCGAGACGGGAGAGAAAAGGATGAGGTGAAGCAAGAACTCAAGAGAAGAGACAAGGAAAGAATCGAGAGCACCCGAGCAAAAGAGAGGAACGGCGAGAATGACAAGAATCGAAAGCTCACGGAATCAGATAGACTATGAAACCACTCCGGTTAAAACAAGATAAGAAACAAATAAGACTGAAAGGATTTAGGCAGCACTCCGACTGGACATGGAAAGAATAGAACATGAACTTGAGAGGAAGGAATGATACTTGATGAAGACATGACACAAAACTCCGGAAAGAATTGAAAGAGTTGAATGAAAACAACTGAGAAGAAAATGACAACTTGTGCCATGAATGAAATAGAAAGCAACCTTAGGAGAAAAGATTGCATGGAGTTGATGAGAAAATTCAACAACGAAAAGAATCAGCTTGTTGTGGACTTATGGAAAACATCTCAAAAATTATGAGGTGATAACCGACCACAAGCGGAAATGATTGGATAGCTGAGAAGAACGAAGAAATGCAAAACTCCACTTCAAAAGAAAATGAAGAAATAATTGCACTACGAAAGGCAAGAAGGAAAGATACTTGAGCTCCTTCGATAAGAATCTTGATGAACTCTTGAAGAAAGAATTAAATCATGAAGAACCACCATGAAGAACTCCGGTAACAAAAGGACAATGAGATAGAATTGAAGGATGAAAGAATAAGATGAGCCTTGCGATGATTTAGATGGAGGTTCCGACGAAATGACCAAGGAAATTTGAACTCCGGAAAAGAAAAGATGAAAGCACCTGGAACTAGAATTTATTCATCAAGAACAAATTCCAAAGGAAGGAATTAACCACTTTGATGAAATAAGAATAAGATTTATTGTATGCTTATCCTTCATCAAATAAATTGATGACTTAGCAATGGATTTCGCCTACTACTTATTCTTCTTGAAAAGGATTGAGAAGTGACATGTAGCAAACTTGAGAAGGTCTTCATGAATCACCGGTAGGATTGAAAAGAACGAATGAATTAAAATGATAATCGAGGAAAAAGAATCTTGAACGAACCACTGTTGGAAATGAAAAGGAACGAACAAAAGAGAAAGAATCGCCGGGAAGAATTAGAAGAACCAATAAGCAAGAGGGGATTTAGATGCAACAGAACAAAGAGATAACGATCTAATTAAAGAACACTTGAACGAAGCACCGGGATAAATAGAGAACGATGACTGGAATGATGGCCTCCGATGAAAATAAATGGAATAACAACTCCTGAAATACTCCAGATGGGTGAGAAAAGGAATATCTGACAAATGGAATAATTCGAGACTGATAGCATGAAGCTGAACCACGAATCGTCGAGAGAACGGACAAGATTTAAAGGGAAACTCTTCTGCGATGGACGAGAAACACCACCGAAATTGTTGAGATACTCCGGGAGAATGAAAAGCAGAGAGGTTGAGCCAACAATGAATTTGAACTCCGGGAGAATTTGAACGAGATCTTGGGAAGGCATCTGACTGATGGAATCCATTCTTACGTCAGACTTGAAAAGAATTCAAAATAACTCCGGGGAATTAGAAGAGTCAGGTAAGATCCTGGAAAAATACCTGTGGGTTAGGGCCCACTAAAGAGAAAACACCGTTGGAAAAGGGATGTTGAACAGATAGATGATACACCGAAAGAATTGAAATATTTGAATGCGGTGACAACCTCGAATCAATTCAAACACAGACGAATCTCCTGAGATGTCTTGAACACTCCGGAATGACAAACTGGCGAGAGGCAAACGAGCAAGGAGAACACTTTAACCAAGGAAAAGAATATGATCACCCAAAAAACTTGAATTGAGTGCACCGGGAAAAGAAAGGGATGAAGCATGACGAACGAGACGAGAATTCACCGGTTGAAATAATTTACGAAAGATGAAGAGGTTCCGCACGAATGAGATAGATGGTCGAGAGAGAGTCAGACTCCGGGAAGA
>NC_041387.1:550335778-550411161 GCF_002162155.2 Triticum dicoccoides | reverse complement strand
GGGAAAACAAAGGCAACTTGGAAGGGGGAACCGACGAATATCTTGAAGAGAAAACACCGGTTGAAATCATTGAGGAGAGAGAGCAAAAACTTCGCACGAGTAGGATGGATACTCGATTACGGACTCCGGTTTCCAGAAGAAGAAGGGGAGGGCGGGTGGGAAAACAAAATGAAAGTGCGTTATGTCGACTATAGGAGGGGTGAATAGGCGATTTTTATGAATTCTTCACTGAGGAATTTGCCAGTGAGGAAATTCCTTAGCGAAGAACTATTAGCAGCGGAATAAGTACTCAGAAGTAAGCATAACAGAATCAAGCATGGTCATCATGATGAAATGAAGACTAGCACAGAATACAGAAAGCATAATCACAGGATAACACAAGATGAAGACAAACAGATTGAAGAAATTGAACTGAGGAAATTGAGAAAGTCTTCAGTCAAAGTCTTCAAACACAGATATGAACAAACACTCAACACTGTAATGAGGAAATGAAAGGGTTGAGGAAATAGAACCAGTTAGGTTGGTGAACACAATGATTTGGTAGACCAGTTCCAACTGCTGTCTCAGTTGTACGTCTGGTTGGAGCGGCTGAGTATTTAAACTCGAGGACACACAGTCCCGGACACCCAGTCGCTGAGCACGCAGCTCAGGACACCCAGTCCTCACCGTATTCTCCTTGAACTAAGATCACACAGATCTTGTCCAATCACTCGTGGTAAGTCTTCAGGCGACTTCCAAACCTTCACAGACTTGGTCACTCGTGGTAAGTCTTCAGGCGACTTCCAAACCTTGACGGCTAACCGTCTGGAAGAAGCACAGACTTCAAAGGTAACAAGCGTCGGATCCACGCAGGATCAATTTCTTCAGTGATGCTCAATCACTCTGGGTTTGTAGGGGTTTGGTTTTGGGTTTTCCTCACTTGATGATTTTCGCTCAAAGTCCTCGGAGGATGGGTTGCTCTCAAATGACAAGTGTTAAGTTCTCTCGGAGCAGCCAACCAGCTAGTGGTTGTAGGGGGCGGCTATTTATAGCCTAGGGAGCAGCCCGACATGATAAGACATAAATGCCCCTCAATGATATGACCGTTAGGTGGATAAGATATTTTGGGACAGCTGGCGCGCAGCACAGCAACGGTCGGAAATTTGACTCTCAAATTCCTCAGGGCTATCATGTTCCTCACTGTGTAGGTAATTCGCACTGACGAATTCCTAACTCCTCAGTCAGAACAAATTCATCAGCGACCAGAAGAACTTCGTCTCTGTCACTGAAGAAAGTGACTGAACTGTATGAGATTTCCAAAGGCTTCACTCGAAGGGATTGGTAGGTGTAGGATTTTGAGTTGAGCATCACATGGAAATTTTTCCTTAGTATTTCCTCGACCCCCTTTAACAGTACGGTGTTTCCTATAACTCAAGAAAGAGAAAATGAAACTACGAAAACAAAAGTCTTCACGCTTCATGTTCCACAAATGAATACCAAGTCTTCAAGGTCACACCAATTTCTTCACTTTCAAAGTCTTCAGAAAGTCTTCAGAATATCAAAGTCTTCAGTTGAAGAACTTCACTTTTAGGGGTCGACTTTCTCTGTAAATATCAAACTCCTCATAGACTTATAGACCTATGTACACTCACAAACGCATTAGTCCCTTAACCTATAAGTCTTCAATACACCAAAATCACTAAGGGGCACTAGATGCACTTACAATCTCCCCCTTTTTGGTGATTGATGACAACATAGGTTAAGTTTGCAACGGGGATAAACATATGAAGTGTATACACTGATATTGAGGAATTTGATTACAAGATATAGAAGAACTCCCCCTGAAGATGTGTATAGTGAGGAATTTGCTTTTGAGGCAATGCACATTTGAAGAGTTGAATCATGGAGATCTCCCCCTATATCTTGTAATTCATACACGCATTTGATATATAATATGAAGAATTTGAAATTCATGATGAAATATGGTGCCTGATGAGATTCAGCATGCGTGCAATGTCAATAACGAGGAATAAGCATGCAAAGAATAATGCAACAAAAGTATCAGCGCACCATCAGGTTTAAGATTACAACTCGATCCAAATAAAAGTTTCAGAAGAACGAGAGTTGTAACTTAAAAAATGCCCTTAATATAGACCCGCTTGAAGACTAACTCAGATTTCTCCCCCTTTGTCATCAAATGACCAAAAGGGTTGAAACTGAGGACTGACGCCCCTGAAGAATTTCAAGTTGATGGAGGAGCGCCAGCGTTGTCGGGGTTGTTTGTTGTAGCAGGGCCTGCTGCAGTGTCGTCCAAATCTTCATACTCATCAGTGTCACGCGATGAAGAATAAGAGCTGGCCACCAGTGGAGGAATTTTGACCCTCTTGAATTTCTTCGGAGGAGGTGAGGACCAGTCAAATTCTTCCTTGAGACCCATAGTATTCAGTTCTTCAGCGCTATAGACATGAGTGAGGACAGCCCAGGTGCGGTTGAAGGTTTCATGAAGGTAGTATTGGTTCTTCTTCACTGCATTGTGTGTTGAGGTCATATTGTGAAGAAGTGCACCAAACTGATGCTTTACCCATTTGTGATTGCGATCGACCTTCTGATGAAGACTGAGGAGTAACTCACGGTCAGTCATCACCCTGGGAGCTGTGGCTTGAGGATTTTGCTTGGCTGAGGTATTTGCGGCAGAGTCATGTGTGGCAGAATCGTCATTGGTAGAGTAAGATGCAGCCTTGTGAAATTGACCATCCAATGGACGAATGCCTTCATCGATCACAGCAGCGGCCTTGCCTTTGTCATCAGCTGATGAAACTGTCCGTTTGAGGACTTCAATGGGAGGCAAGTAGCTACCGTGGTTCAGAGTGTCAGCTTTGTAATTCAGTGAAGATCTTGCCCTGATGAATCTCATAATCCAAGGAGCATAGGGCTTCAACTCGAATGGTGACATAGCAATATTGGCCAGAGTCCTCATGAAGAAATCATGGAAGTTGACGGGAACGCCATGAATGATGTTGAAAAGCATATTCTTCATGATGCCAACGACTTCTTCATCATTTGAGTCGTGGCCTTTGATAGGACTCATTGTCTTCGTCAGAATTCGATAGACAGTCCGAGGCACATAGAGTAATTCCTTGACGAGGAATTTGGTTCGTGGGGCCTGCCTTGGCTTCAAAGGCTTCATCAGCACTTGCATATAGTGATTTGAAAGTTTTGGTTCGTTGTAGATACAACGAGCACCATCAAGTGGAGGACTGAGTGGTAGAGCACGAAGCAATTCAGTTGCTGGTGCCTTGTAGTGAGTATTTTCAGACATCCAGTCTAATACCCATGAGTTCACGTCTTCAGCGTCTCCGGTGATGTGCAGAGTTGCATCGAATTGAAGAATGAGTTCTTCATTCCAGTCACAGATATCAGTGCAGAAATTCAGAAGTCCTGCGTCGTAAAGAACACTGAGGACTGGCTCAAAGCCGGGCAGAGACTCCATGTCCACATGAGGAATATGTGCATGATCGAAGACTTTGTCTTTGTTGAAGAGCACTGAGGAATAGAAATTGGCTTGGCTGGCAGTCCAGAAACGCTTCTTCCTTATGCGAGCAGAATCATATGGATTATAATCAGTGAAGAATACGTGCTCGACAAAGAAATCTTCAGCCTTGAACTTCTGTTTGCTTGAGAACGGATTCTTTGGCTTTGGCAGAGGGGTGTCAGTGAGTTGCATCACCACCTCAGGAATCGCGAGCTCAGGTTCTTCAGGCTGAGGAATTTCGTGTTCCTCAACAGGTGCAGTCTGAGGATCAGCAGCAACAGGTTCATCAGCACTAGTGGCTGGAATTTCTTCATGGACAGATGAAGTGGGATGAGTTTCTTCAGAGCCCATTTGAACAGTTGGGGCAGGGGACTGAGGTATCTGTTGGATTGGGGTGAAGAGTGGAGAATTTGGATGCTGACTTTCCCAAAAGTCATCGTTCATCACTGGCGTTGTGCTTCCAATATCCACATCTTCTTCAAGTTCCTCAACACCAGCCTCTTCAGCTGTGAACTCAGGCATAGGCGAGGAAATGATTGGGGTTGAAGGGATTCCTTCCACTTCAATTTCTTCATCAATATGCTCTGACAAAGCAGCAGAATGATTTTCTTCATCAGATCCGCTTGGGATCTCATAGTCTTCTCCAAAAGGAACAAGGTCCTTTGATGGCATGGAGGAAATCGGAACAACATCAATTGGATTTTCGAGTGAGCTGGTCATTGGCTTCATTTTCTTCGTAGCCGAAGAGTTTGACGCAGTTGATGCCTTCCTTTCCTTCACTGCAGCTTGCTCTGCAGCCTTGGTCTTCTTCACATCAGAAGCAGATGGAAGAATTGGAGTTGGTGTGGGCGCGAGAGGAGCTGAGGAATCTGGTTCATTTTCTTCAGGCGCAACTGATGCAGTTGCTCCGATCTCTTCAGTTTCTTAAGGCGCACCACTAGTGGATGCCCTGGCAATTTCTTTAGCGGCTGGAATTTCTTCACCAGCCCTGGAACGAGCATTTTCTTCAGCAGGCTGAAAGGCATCAGTGGTGCTGGCATGTTCTTCAGCAGAGTCTGCAGCCTGAAGATTTTCTTGTTGCGATGGGGCTGCAACATTTGTGAATTTCTTCGTCAGATTGGTGAATCTTACTTTAGCTCCTTGCCAATCAGCATAGTAGGCATCAAAGTCTTTGCTGAGGGCTTGAATTTCAGACTGAGCCTGGAGAAGTTCCTCAGGTGTCATTCTGACAACGTTTTTCTTCAGGAGCTTCTCCTTTCTGTATTGAGCTTTCCTGATCTCTCTTGCCTTTTCAAACTTCCATTTCTCTTCAGTGATGAAATGGGTCAGCATGTGACTTTGACCAGGGGTCAGATGAAAATCAGGCATAGGGGTGTTAGGATCCTTGTGCCAGAGATCAATGTAATCGAGGATTTTTCTTGGATCCAAAAGCAGTGGCACAGATGTGCCTTTGGCTCTAGCGGCCTTCACCTGTCTGTCTCTGATGATTTCTGCAAGTTCATCATCAGAAGCTTCATCATCAGAAGGCACATGGAATGCGACCTGTTTCTTCATTGGACTTGGTCGAGGACCTCGTCCAGCTGTTGCTTTGGTCTTCAATAGTGTGGGGCCTGATGAGGAAATTGGTGCAGCTGAGGAACTTGCTGAAACACCAGAGGCAATCGAGAAACCAGCAGTCCTTTGACATGTAGCCAGATGCACAGGAGCTGAGGACTTTGAAGGAGCTGTTGAGGATTTTGGTGGAGCTGTAGCAGTGTGAGGAATTTGCCGTGAGGGCACTGTTGGTAAAGCACTTGGCTTACGAGCAGGCTTCTTTGGCATGGATTTCCTTGGTTTGACCGAGGCCTCAGTAGCAGAAGCAGTGGCAGAATCCTCATTGAATTTCTTCACTGCCTCCTTGGCTTGTCTTGCCAATTTAGCTTGGCGCTTAGCCCATTCTTCAGAAAGTCCTCACCACGTTTGATGCTTGTGGGGTCAGCTACTTGGCCAGGTGCCAATGGAGCTCTTAGGCATGGAGGATTGAGGGCGAATTTCCTCATGTACTTTGAAGTCACATATCTGTATTCCCTCCATCCCCTTGCCCATCTCCGTTCAATCCTCTGAATGCGCACCTTGCGCTGATTTTTGTTTTCTTTGCCAAATTTTGCTTCATCAGGTGTGCAATAGTCAGCATAAATTTCCTCAGGGATTTCAAACACAGTCATAACCTCAGGTTTCTTTCCTTCTTTCTACGGCTTCTTACCGTCTGCCATATTCTTCAGTTGAGGAATTTGAACAATCAAGTTCTCTGAAGAAGTATGCAGTTTTTCTTCGAGGAACGCTGCAAATGAGTTAAGTTGATGAGAACCTATTGATTCAGCAGCAGACATGAGTACCTGTGAATAGAGTACAGGTGCGAGGAATTCGGAGAGGTCATATGCGTTCTGAGAAGGTTTTTCGAAAAGAACAAGTTTTGAGGAATTTGACCAGATGAACCTTGAGGAATTTCACTAAGCGTTTTTGTCTTAGGTTCGAGAGTTGTACAGATCGAAGATCCACACAATTAGGGAATCTTGAAGAAAATGATTTCTTAGAGAAACAGTTTGAGATCATATGATGTGTGAGGTGTTCATATGTGTGAAGATTTGAAGAATAAACACCTTTGAAGATTTTCAGGAAAGTTTGAGAATCAAAGTGAGTAATAAAAGTAACTTTTAATTACCCGAAGTGAAGAACACGACGAACTGAGAAGAACAGATGTGAAGTTCGTCAGGTTAGATCTCCCACGCCCTAACTTGGCAGAGGAAGACAGCTACGGCGGCGGCGGAGTGAAGATTTCCGCGGCTGGCGTGAGTACGACGGCGACGAGGTCGAGGCAGCGAAGCTCTTTCTCACCGGCGACGATGGAGTAGCGGCGGCGCTAGGGTTTGAGGAGCTCGAGTGAGAGAGTAGCGATCGAGCGGAGTAAATGAAGTGAGGAAGGGGAGAGGGGTATTTATAGACACGGTGAAAAACTATTCGCCCGAAGATTTGGGATGAACGTGCCCCTGCTCTTTCTCCTTCTCGCGACATGTGTCACCCACGTACTGTGTAGTTGAGATCGTGTACGATCATGGGTGAATAGAATAATGCATTGTGGGATGCGGAACGGTTTGAGCGGCAAAACCGAAAATTTGGATAAGATTTGTTTTAAAGTTTCGTTCGCAATTTCTTTAGCTGACAAGGACATAGTGCAGATTTTGAACGAGTTTCAAATAGAACGCATATGAAGAATTTGTGAATAGATTGGGTTGAGTATAGCATAGAGGGGGAAGGGTCCGATCACATTCACTTAGCAGAAAAAGCAACTTGAAGAAATAGCTATAAGTGAATGCTATAGAGGACATAAACTCATATATATATATATATATAGCCAATGAAGAAAAACGAAGGAAACAGTGAAGATTTTGAAAAGTTGAAGAATTTGAAAAACTGAAGAATTTCAAAACTGAGGAAAGACTCAAATTGAAGATTTTCAACTTTTTGTGGTGGCGTGACCCACCGTATAAGAATGATGATTTCAGACACCGCGTACAATTGTCGTAGGGTTCTGAGAATCAAATTCTTCATTAATTTCTTCACACTTAGAGTGTTATTCTTCATTGATTGAAGAAAAACGTTTCTTCATGTGTTGCACATCTAAGTCATCAATTTTACATAAGTGTTAGGATGTGTGTCCTTTTCAAAGAACATTCGAAGATTCTATGATATTTAGCTCACACCGCAACTTGCTAAATCTCTTCTCATCCAAGGGCTTAGTGAAGATATCAGCTAGCTGTTCTGCAGTCTTCACGTGCTCGATGGAGATGTCGCCCTTCAACACATGATCACGAAGAAAATGATGACGAATCTGAATGTGCTTTGTCTTCGAGTGCTGAACTGGGTTGTGAGCAATCTTGATGGCACTCTCATTGTCGCAGAGGAGAGGCACATTCTTAACGTTGACGCCATAGTCCTTGAGTGTTTGCTTCATCCAAAGCAGTTGAGCACAGCAAGAGCCAGCAGCAATGTATTCAGCTTCCGCAGTGGACAGTGATACACAGTTCTGTTTCTTCGAGGACCAACAGACCAAAGATCGTCCGAGGAAATGACAAGTGCCAGAAGTTGACTTGCGGTCCACACGATCACCAGCATAGTCAGAGTCAGAATATCCAATGAGATCAAAAGCAGAGCCCTTGGGGTACCATAATCCTAGTGTTGGTGTGTGAGCTAGATATCGAAGAATATGCTTCACAGCCTTATGGTGTGATTCCTTTGGTGCAGCTTGAAATCGGGCACACATGCAAACACTAAGCATTATGTCTGGCCTAGATGCACATAAGTACAATAAAGAACCAATCATGGAGCGGTATACCTTGTGATCGAAGTCAATACCATTTTCATCAGTGCATAGATGGCCATTTGTGGGCATAGGAATTTTGACGCCTTTGCAATCTTGCATGCCGAATTTCCTCAGTACATCTTTGAGGTATTTCTCCTGAGATATGAATATGCCATTGCGCTGTTGACGAATTTGAAGACCTAAGAAGAATTTCAACTCTCCCATCATAGACATTTGATATTCTTCACTCGTCATATAGGCAAATTCATCACTATAACGTTGGTCAGTACAGCCAAAGATAATATCATCAACATATATTTGGCACACAAACAGTTCACCATCATAAGATTTAGTAAAGAGAGTAGGGTCGAGTGAACCGGGTGTGAAGCCATTCTTCACGAAGAATTCCTTCAATGTATCATACCACGCCCAAGGGGCTTGCTTGAGGCCATAGAGGGCCTTATTAAGTCCAAAGACTTTGTCAGGATTCTTTGGATCTTCAAAACCTAGGGGTTGAGCAACATATACTTCTTCCTCAAGCTTACCATTGAGGAATGCACTTTTCACATCCATTTGATATAAGATGATATCATGATGGTTAGCATAAGCAAGTAATATGCGAATAGCCTCAAGTCTAGCAACAGGTGCAAAAGTTTCATCGAAATCAATTCCTTCAACCTGTGTGTAGCCTTGAGCTACCAGTCGTGCCTTATTCCTCACCACAAGGCCATTTTCATCTTGCTTGTTGCGGTAGATCCACTTTGTGTCAATGATATTATGCTTGCGAGGATCTGGACATTTGACCAGTTCCCAGACATTGTTGAGCTCGAACTGATGTAATTCTTCTTGTATAGCCTGAATCCACTCCGGCTCCAAAAATGCTTCATCTACCTTATTGGGCTCTGTGATAGAGACAAAAGCATAGTGCCCACAAAAGTTAGATAAATGTGAAGCTTTTGGGCGTGTGAGAGGACCTGGTGCTCTAATGTCATCGATGATCTTCTCCACTTGCACTTCTTTTGCAACGCGAGGATGAGCTGGTTGTCGCTGAGGAGTTTGATCAGCATTTTCTTCAGCACCATTTTCCTCAGCATTTTCTTCAGGTGTGTCTGCTCGATGTTCTTCATGAACTGGAATGAATTCTTCAGCAAATTCTTCAGTAGGAATGACATCCTCAGTTGGCTTGAACTTGATAGAATCATCAGGTGCTGGTTCATCTAACACAGAAGGTAGGTGCTCTCTTTGCGAGCCATTAGTTTCATCGAACCGCACATCTACAGTGTCAACAATCTTGTGAAGAACAATGTTGAAGACTCTGTAGGTGTGCAAGTCCTTTCCGTAACCAAGCATAAAACCTTCATGTGCTTTCGGTGCAAATTTAGAATTGTGGTGAGGATCTCTAATCCAACATTTAGCACCGAAGACTTTGAAATAACTCCCATTGGGTTTCTTGTAAGTGAGGATTTCATAGGCCGTCTTCTTGAAGAATTTGTGAAGATATACTCTGTTGATGATGTGACACGCAGTATCAATTGCATCAATCCAAAAACAATGAGGCGTTTTGTATTCATCAAGCATAGTGCGAGCCATCTCAACAAGAGTTCTGTTCTTGCGCTCCACGACGCCATTTTGCTGAGGAGTATAGGGAGCAGATAACTCATGAGTAATACCAAGTTCATCAAGATAGTCATCAAGACCGGAATTCTTGAACTCAGTTCCATTGTCACTTCTGATGTGCTTGATCTTCACACCAAAGTTGGTTGAAGCCCTCAAGGAAAAACGTTTGAAGACTTCCTGCACTTCATGTTTGTAAGTAACAATGTGTACCCATGTATATCGAGAGTAATCATCAACAATGACAAAACCACATAGAGATGCATCATTAGTGACTGCTGAGTAATGATTAGGTCCGAAGAGGTCCATGTGAAGCAATTCGAATGGACAAGTAGTGGTCATGATAGTCTTCGCTGGATGCTTGGCCTTGGTCATTTTTCCAGCTTCACAGGCTCCGCATAAGTGATCCTTGAGGAATTTGACATTCTCAATGCCAATGACATGCTTCTTCTTTGCAAGCGTGTGAAAATTCCTCATGCCTGCGTGACCAAGTCGTCGATGCCATAGCCAGCCTTCTGAAGCTTTTGTAAGTAGACACATGGCTGGTTGTGGTCCTGTAGAGAAACCAACAATATACAAATCTCCTCTCCTAAAGCCTTCGAAGACTTTGGAATTGTCAGCTTCCATAATCACAACATAGCGATACTTGCCAAAGACAACAACCATATCAAGATCACAAAGCATTGAGACTGACATGAGGTTGGATCCTAAGGACTCAACAAGCATGACTTTGTCCATGTGTTTATCCTTAGAGATCGCAACCTTACCAAGACCCAATACCTGACTTTTTCCTTTGTCAGCAAAGATGATGTGCTTCAGATGTGACGGTGATAAGGGAGCATCCATCAAAAGATTCTTGTCACCAATCATGTGATTTGTACATCCACTATCGAGGACCCATTCAGTGGTTTTGGGTTGATCATCCTACAGATGAATTAGTGTAACTTACAATCTCATATGCTTCATCAAAGAATAATATGATATCAAGTTCATCAGATGAATTTCATCAAGCAGTAAACAGATATAGCAGTAGGAGGACGTGTGAAAGTTTATTTCATCATGATTCGCCTGCGTCCTTTCAGGCAATTTTGTCAGGTCCCTAGAAAATTCTTCAGACGTTAAGGCACGTCTGGAGACCTGGCCCTGCAGAAGAGATTAGTTCTTTTTCTTCACCACCCACATCTGAAGGGGTGGAAAAGAGTTCATCACTCTACGAGCACCATACGAGAATGGTGGCATAGAAGCCAAACCATTTCGTTTCACATAAGAGGGGTTAGGGTAAGCATATGAATAAGCAGAGAAATTCTTCGAGGACTTATGAACATAATGGTTTGAAGAATAATACACATATTCATAGCCCTTAGCTCTACCCTGCGAAACAGAGTTGTTAGCACGATGATAATCATATGAGGACTTTGATCCATTTGAGGAATTTGATCCATATGAAGAATTTGATCTGGGGTTCCTGTTCTTCACTGGTGGTGTCATGAGGACATTCACCTGAATACTTTCAAGGCACTTCTTGGGAACCCAGATTTTCTTCATGGGAGAACCTTTCCTGCAGTTAGTGCCAACATATCTAGCAAATACTTCACCATTCTGATTTTTGAACAGTTTATAGTTGGAGTCAAATGACTCATCAGAAGGATGAGGAGATTCACATGTAAAGCCAGATAAGTTAGATGGATCAACTGGAGGTCCCTTTGCAGCAACCCATGAGGTTTTGGGGTACTGCTCAGGCTTCCAATATGTTCCATCAGCATTGAGTTTCCTCTCAAAGGCAATACCCTATTTCCTAGGGTTTCTGTTGAGGATCTGCTTTTTGAGCACATCACAAAGAATCTGATGCCCTTTGAGGCATTTGTACATGCCTGTCGTGTACAATTCCTTCAGCCCTGCATCGTCAGTGATACTAGCAATGTCCTTAGATGTGGAATTAGTGATAGCAGAGGTAGGTGAAGAATTTGTAATAGTTGAAGCATTTGAACATTCAGGTGAAGAATTAGCAGATTCACGTTCAATGCACTTTAAGCATGGAGGAACAAATTCTTCCTGAGAAGCGCTGATTTTTTGAGCTAGTAATGAATCGCGCTCCTTCTGAAGATCTTCATAACTCACTCTTAGCTTCTCAAGATCTTGCTTTCTTTGAAGAAATTCATAAGAAAGTTTCTCATGATCAGATAAGAGAGTGTTATGATGACTTTGAAGGTTATCAAACCTAGACTGAAGTCTCTGAAGATTTTCAGTCAGGGCTTTAGTGCGATCCATTTCTTCACCTAACATATCATCACTCTTATCTAGCATGTTTTGAACCTTTTCAAAAGACCTTTGTTGTTTTACAGCAATCTTAGCAAGTTTAGAGTAGCTGGGCTTGAGATGCTCATCAGATTCATTTTCACTAGATTCAGAGGAGGTGTATTTGAGTACCTTTGCACCTTTTGCCATGAAGCAATAGGTGGGAGCGTAGTCATCATTATATTCATCAGGCTTGTCGGTGGGGTCAGTTTCTTCAGTGTTGAAGATGGACTTGCTAACGAAAGCAGTAGCAAAGGCCAGACTCGCCACACCAGATTTGGATTCTTCAGACGCCTCCTCTTCCTCATGTTCCTCAGATTCAGCTTCAGAGTCCATTTCCTTGCCAATGAATGCCCGAGCCTTCTTGGAGCTGCTCTTCTTGTGAGATGAAGACTTCGAGGATTTTGATGACGAAGATTTTGACGACTTCTTCTTGTTCTTCGCATCATCAGAACTGTAATCCTTGTATTTCTTCTTCTTCAATTCCTTTTCCCACTAAGGACAATCTTGAATATAATGACCAGGTTTCTTGCATTTGTGGCACAACCTTCTCTTATAGTCACTTGATGAGGAATCACTGCTTCTTGAGGATTTTCCAAAGCGACCACGTCTTGAGAACTTCTGGAATTTCTTCACGAGTAGTGCTAGCTCCTGGCTCAATTCTTCAGGATCACCAAGGCTACTACCAGAATCCTCACATTCAGACTCAGACACAACCTTGGCCTTCAGGGCACGTGGTTTGCCATAGCTTGAACCATAGAGATCTCTCTTTTCAGCAAGCTGGAACTCGTGAGTATTTAGCCTTTCGAGGATATCGGCAGGATCAAGAGACTTGTAGTCAGCCCGTTCTTGTATCATCAGACCCAGAGTATCAAATGAGGAATCAAGCAATCTCAAAAGTTTCTTCACCACCTCATGGTCAGTGATGTTAGTGGCATTGAGGGCTTGAAGCTCATTTGAGATGTCAGTGAGGCGATCAAAGGTTTGTTGGACATTTTCATTGTCGAGTCTTTTGAAGCGGTTGAAGAGATTCCGAAGAACATCAACTCGAGAGTCACGCTGAATTGAGACTCCTTCATTCACTTTGGACAGCCTATCCCAGATAAGCTTAGCAGTTTCCAAAGCACTCACTCTTCCATACTGTCCTTTACTCAGATGGCCACATATGATATTCTTCGCTAGAGAATCGAGTTGCTTGAATCTCTTCACATCGGTAGCGTTCAGTGAGGGTGAGACTGAGGGAACACCATTTTCCACAACATACCAGAGATCGTTGTCAATTGCCTCGAGATGCATTCACATCTTGTTTTTCTAGTAGGGGTAGTCCGTCCCATCAAAGGTAGGACACCCAGCCGAGACCTTGATCATACCTGCAGTCGACATAACTAAAACTCCAGGCGGTTAAACCAAAATCACACAGAACAAGGGAGTACCTTGCTCTGATACCAATTGAAAGTGCGTTATGTTGACTAGAGGGGGTGAATAGGCGATTTTTATGAATTCTTCACTGAGGAATTTGCCGGTGAGGCAATTCCTTAGAGGAACTATTAGCAGCAGAATAAGTACTCAAAAGTAAGCATAACAGAATACAAGCATGGTCATCATGATGAAATGAAGACTAGCACAGAGTACAGAAAGCGTAATCATAGGATAACACAAGATGAAGACAAACAGACTGAAGAAATTGAACTGAGGAAATTGGGAAAGTCTTCAGTCAAAGTCTTCAAACACAGATATGAACAAACACTCAACACTGTAATGAGGAAATGAAAGGGTTGAGGAAATAGAACGAGTTAGGTTGGTGAAGACAATGATTTGGTAGACTAGTTCCAACTGCTGTCTCAGTTGTACGTCTGGTTGGAGCGGCTCAGTATTTAAACTCGAGGACACATAGTCCCGGACACCCAGTCGCTGAGCACGCAGCTCAGGACACCCAGTCCTCACCGTATTCTCCTTGAACTAAGATCACACAGATCTTGTCCAATCACTCGTGGTAAGTCTTCAGGCGACTTCCAAACCTTCACAGACTTGGTCACTCAGCGATCCACAATTCCTCTTGGATGCTCTAGACCTTGACGCCTAACCATCTGGAAGAAGCACAGTCTTCAAAGGTAACAAGCGTCGGATCCACGCAGGATCAATTTCTTCAGTGATGCTCAATCACTTTGGGTATGTAGGGGTTTGGTTTTGGGTTTTCCTCACTTGATGATTTTCGCTCAAAGTCCTCGGAGGATGGGTTGCTCTCAAATGACAAGTGTCAAGTTCTCTCGGAGCAGCCAACCAGCTAGTGGTTGTAGGGGGCGTCTATTTATAGCCTAGGGAGCAGCCCGACATGATAAGACATAAATGCCCCTCAATGATATGACCGTTAGGTGGATAAGATATTTTGGGACAGTTGGCGCGCAGCACAACAACGGTCGGAAATTTGACTCTCAAATTCGTCAGGGCTATCATGTTCCTCACTGTGTAGGTAATTCGCACTGACGAATTCCTAACTCCTCAGTCAGAACAAATTCATCAGCGACCAGAAGAACTTCGTCTCTGTCACTGAAGAAAGTGACTGAACTGTATAAGATTTCCAAAGGCTTCACTCGAAGGGATTGGTAGGTGTAGGATTTTGAGTTGAGCATCACATGGAAATTTTTCCTTAGTATTTCCTCAACCCCCTTTAACAGTACGGTGTTTCCTATGACTCAAGAAAGAGAAAATGAAACTACGAAAACAAAAGTCTTCACGCTTCATGTTCCACAAATGAATACCAAGTCTTCAAGGTCACACCAATTTCTTCACTTTCAAAGTCTTCAGAAAGTCTTCAGAATATCAAAGTCTTCAGTTGAAGAACTTCATTTTTAGGGGTCGACTTTCTCTGTAAATATCAAACTCCTCATAGACTTATTGACCTGTGTACACTCACAAACGCATTATTCCCTTAACCGATAAGTCTTCAATACACCAAAATCACCAAGGGGCACTAGATGCACTTACAGAAAACAACTGAGGAATAACTCAAAGATGAACAGAGTCGAGTCGACTTGACGAGAAATGCACCGGATAAAAAGAGCTGAGAATCAACGGTCGAAAACTAACCGCGTGATCGTAAAGAAAAACTTGAAGGGGAAGAGAAGTAATTCAAAACACCTACGTCAAGATTCCTTACCAGAGCGACGAAGGGACTGAGGAGTAAAAAGAATTCCTACTCTCCGATATAACTAGACTCTAAAAACAGTTTTCTTCTAGACTCAACAATGACCAAACTACACGATCAATCAAGGGGGCTCCTAGGGTCGGTCGAGGCTCTGATACCAACTTGTCACGCCCAATATGCGACCCTATCCAAAAGGAACTCGAAGGTCCCACCAAGGATAGACCCGCATATTGAAATGCTTTTGCAAGGTGGATATCATTACATCAACATTACATAATATATGGGGATACATACATAAGGCATACAATGCCACACGAATACAACATCATCATACATAAGAGCATCATCCGACTACGGATGAAACACAAACAGAAACTCAAACGACATCCACCCTGCTAGCCCAGGCTGCCGACCTGGAACCTATCCCCTGATCGAAGAAGCAGAAGAAGCACTCAACGCAAGCAAGCATCGCTCTCGCGTCATGATCATCGAAACCTGTACCGGCAACTGTTGTTGTAGTAATCTGTGAGCCACGAGGACTCAGCAATCCCATTACCATGGGTATCAAGACTAGCAAAGCTTAAAGTTAAAGGAAGGGGTAAAGTGGTGAGGCTGCAGCAGCGACTAAGCATGATATGGTGGCTAACATACGCAAATAAGAGCGAGAAGAGAGCAAGCAGAACGGTCGTGAAACTAGCAATGATCAAGAAGTGATTCTGAACTCCTACTTACGTCAATCATAACCCAGAAACCGTGTTCACTTCCCGGACTCCGCCGAGAAGAGACCACCACGGCTACACACGCGGTTGATCCGTTTTAATTCGGATCAGGTGTCAAGTTATCTACAACCAGACATTAACAAATTCCCATCCGCCTATAACCGCAGGCACGGCTTCCGAAAGATTATACCCTGCAGGGGTGTCCCAACTTAGCCCATGACAAGCTCTCGCGATCAACGAAGGAATAGACCTTCTCCCAGGAAGACCTGATCAGACTCGGAATCCCGGTTTATAAGACATTTCGACAATGGTAAAACAAGACCAGCAAAGCCGCCCGATGCGCCGACAATCCCGATAGGAGTTGCACATATCTCGTTCTCAGGGCAACACCGGATAAGCGAAGCGTATAGGAACCGACGTAACCCAAGTTGCCAAGGGATGGCCCCGCACAGTGCTCTAGTTTGGACCAACACTTAGACAAGCACTGGCCCGGGGGGGCTATAATAAAGATGACCCTCAACAGAGCGACTCCCAAGGGAAAAGTAGGTGGTGGTGAGGCAAATGGTAAAACCAAGGTTGGGCCTTGCTGGAGGAGTTTTATTCAAAGCGAACTGTCAAGGGGGTCCCATAAATCACCCGACCGCGTAAGGAACGCAAAATCCGGGAACATAACACCGGTATGAAGGAAACTAGGGCGGCAAGAGTGGAACAAAACACCAAGCAAAAGGCCGAGTCTTCCACCCTTTACCAAGTATATAGATGCATTAATAATATAAGAGATATTGTGATATCCCAACCAAAATCCTGTCCACCATGGAGAAATCTTCAACTTCACCTGCAACTAGCAACGCTATAAGAGGGGCTGAGCAAAAGCAGTAACATAGCCAAACAATGGTTTGCATAGGAAAGGTGTCAAAGGTTAGAGGTTCATGGCAATATGGGAGGCTTGATAAACAGGTAATAGGTAGCGCAGCATAGCGATAGAACGAAGCAACTAGCATAGCAATGATAGTAGTGAGATCCAGGGTAGCGGTCATCTTGCCTGAAATCCCGCAAGGAAGAAGAACGAGTCCCTGAAAAAGACGAACGGATGAAGCCACGAAGACGAACCAAGCGTAGACGAACGAATCCTCACGATCGCAACGAAACGGGAACTATCGAGAAGAAGCACACAACATAGTAAACACACCACACATGAACAAGGCATGATGCACAACAAGCATGATGCAAGACAAGACTACATGAAGCTACTCATGGCAAGAGATGATGCAAACCAGAGCAACACATCAAAGCAAGTTTAAATGAGGCCGGGAACAACATATAACAATTCCGGTAAGTCCTCATATGCATATTTCGAAATTGGTCCAGATCTGAATAAACCTTATGTTCAAGTTGTTAAACAGCAAGTTAAGATGCACAAAGATGATCTACACGAGATTCTAGTCAAGTTACATATAAAGTTCATTTAGTTCGGAGCTACGGCCGAGAAGATATGAGCAAAACAAGATCAACATGGCATTGATGCAAAATGCACCCAAACATCAAGCAAACACCTCAAAACATGGATGAAACATGATAATATTGAACTTCATTCAAAACAAGCAAGTTTCATATTGAGCACACTCAAAACGGAGCAACGGTTCAACACATACGCTCCATACAAGTTTAAAGGACAAGCTGTCCAAAACAGCAACTAGGCATATTGCAAGCATCAAAACAACAAGCTACAGCACCCCAACATGATAACAAAAGGCATGGACATGATGTAAAGGTAAAGCATTACAAAACATGAACACTGAGCTATCTCCAGAAATTACTAGAACATGCTCAAACACACGTGGTAAGATTGCAAGTTATAACAATTTCAGACTTTGCAGAAAATAACATCACAATGCAATGTTCAGAGCTATCAAACAACATGTTACAGGAACTTATCATGGCAAACAAAGGCATGACATGAATATACTAATTGCATAGATCAAAAGTCCCTTACTGACCATAAGCCAAAAAGGATCAGAAAATATGATGGCACCCACGTAAACATAGCGAGTTATTATACAGATTCATACATGGCAGAAACAGAATTATGAAGGCATGTTGGTGAGCTTGTGCAACTCACTACAGAGCAAAACATGGCATGGCAAGGCAACCAACAGTAAGAAGGCATATTTGTGAAGCTAAGCATGGCAATAGCAAGGTCATAGGGTGCATGTATCACTAGCAACAATCATGATAACAACGGAACTTAATGTTAACAGGCTGACAACAACATTATCAAGCAACTTTGGAGCAAGATATGAACAATCTACAGCAACCTATAAATGCAACCAGGGGCATGGATGGATAGAGGATGACATGTAGCTCAAAACATGTTTATAGAACATCTCCAAATTATGCATGGAATGATTAGTAGAAACATGTTTATATAGCATCACGAAATAACAGATTCAGCCTAGCAAAACAGCAACATCATGTACACTACTTAACAAGCTCGATTCACTCACCACAAGTCATTGCATGACAGATAAGCATAGCATCATCAAGAAGACATGTTTATGTAACCAACCAAGGCAAGAACAAGTCCATAGCATGCAAGGATCAACAAGTAAACAATCTGCCAGGAAACATTTTGAAGCAAAAGTAGAGCACTCAAATGACATGCTAGACTACTCCATAATTGCAACAAAAGGCATGAATGGATAGACAATAACCGCATGTTCAAAACATCCTTACTGAAGTATCTCAAAATATGCATGGATCTCTCTGTAGCATCAAGTTTACATGACATCAAAATAACAGCAAAACAGGGACTAAAATCAGCAACATCACGATGCCTCGTTTGCATGCCTGTGCTAGTCACCACATTGATCACAAAAAATCCATGGTAAGCACCTCTGTAAAGAAGACATGGCATAGTTCAAAACACATTTAGACATCAACCTCATAGGATGCACACATCAATCATGGCAAAAATGACAAAAGAGCTCGTTCTGATAACAGACAGCAGAAAACATTATGAAGCACTCTTACAACGATGATTCAGGCATCAAGGTGACCTCAAATGAATATGATCCAATGTAATGAAATGATTTACTCGTCGAGACTAACAATTTGACATATTACACGCACAAAACGGAGCTACGGATGCACAGATACGGCATGACGAACATGGCATGAAAATTACTGAATTTTGGGACAGTGAAAATATACCTCCGGATCTAGGGGTTGACCCGGGCACGGATTACGAGGCAGTGACGGATCTCACCGGAGATCGGTCGGAGATGCACGGGGAGGGGCTGGCCTGGTCGGATCCGGCCGGATCCGGCGCGGAGGTGGCGGAGGACGGCGGGAGGCGCGACGGAGGAGCGGAGGCCGGGGACGGGAGGCCGGCGACGGTTGGCGGAGCAGCTCCGACGGAGATGGCCAACGGCGGGAGGCTCCGGGGCGGCGCGGCAGCGCGCCATGGCGGCGGGGGATGGCGAGCCGGCGAGGAGACGGGGCGACGCGGGCGAGGAAGCCTCGGGCGGCGCGGCGGCACTGCCTCGGGCTCGGGCGGCGGTGCAGCCGGGCGCCGGCGGCGACCGGAGGCGGAGCCCAGTGGCTGCGCGGGAGGCGCGAGGCGGCGGAGCGCGCGGGGCGCGGGGCGGCGCGCGCGGGCCTGGGCGGGCCGCGGCGGCGGGGCGCGGTGGGAGGAGAGAGAGAGGGAGGCGGGGGGACACGTGGCACGTCACGGTTGGCTGCAGGCGTTGGCGGAATGACATGGCACGTCCTGATTGGCTGCAGCGACGTGGCCGGCGGACATGTCCGCCGTGGATGGACATGTCCGGCGGCGTGGTGGAGAAGGGGCTAGGGTTCATCTGCGCGAAAATTCCGGGAGGGACACATATTTATAGGTAGAGGGAGCTAGGAGAGTCCAAATGAGGAGCGGTTTTCGCCCACACGATCGTGATCGAACGACCGAGAGCATGGAGGGGAGTTAGATGGGTTTTGGGCCACTTTGAAGGGGTGTTGGGCTGCATAGAGAGAGGGGGCTTCACGGTTACCCGGTTAACCGTTGGAGTACCAAACGAACTCCAAATGGCACGAAACTTGACAGGCGGTCTACCGGTGCTATACCAAGGCCGCTTGGCAAGACTCGGTCCATTCTGAGAAAGTTTAACACCCACTCACAATGAGAGACGAAAGGGGAACGCCGGAGGGCATAGCAGTGCCGAATTGCAAAATGGACAACAAGGAAAATGCTCGGATGCATGAGACGAACACGTATGCAATGCAATGCACATGATGACATGAAAAAATGCAACACACAAGCAAATGACATGGCAACAGCGACGAATAACTGGCGGACACCTGGCGCATCGGATCCGGGGCGTTACACTAGGTCGAGGTACTCAGGTGTGCAAAAAATGCTCTTCGGCCTCCTTATGGCCTTGAGGAAGCTGCGCCATTACTTCCAAGCACACGAGATCATGGTAGTCACCCGCCTCCCATTGCAACAGATACTGCACAACCCAGATGCGATGGGGAGTATTGTGGAATGGGCCCTGGAGTTGTCAAGTTTCGCTTTAAAGTTTGAGAGTACCTCGACGATTCAGAGTAGAGTCTTGGCGGAGTTCGTTGCAGAATGGACCTCAACGCCCAACAAAGAGGTACAGGAGACCACTCTCCCCGGCAAGGAAACGAGCGGCAATTGGATCATGTACTTTGATGGGGCCTTTTTGCTGTAAGGCGCCGGTGTTGGTGTGCTGCTTGTTGCACCCACCGCAGAGCACCTCAAGTATGTTGTCCAAATGCACTTTCCCCGGGAGATGTCAGCCAATAACACCGCTGAGTATGAGGGTTTGCTTGCAGGTCTCAGGATCACGATGGACCTCGGAGTCAAAAAGCTCATCGTCAGGGGCGACTCGCAACTCGTCGTCAGGCAGATCAACAAAGATTACCAAAGCCCGTTGATGGAAGCTTACGTGGATGAAGTGAGGAAGTTGGAGGAGCGCTTTGACGGTATACAAGCGGAGCACGTCCCTCAGATGGAGAACGACATCGCCGGCTACTTGTCAAAGCGTGTTGCCCTCAAGCTACCTGTGGAACCAAGTACTTTTGTGTTTCAGCTAACTCAACCATCCGTCAAACTATCAGCCGGGCAGAACAAGCAGAGGAAGCTAGGCCCCGGCAAGTACTTCCCCTCCGAGCCCCCCGGGGCCGCTGGCAAAGATACCACCGCGGATGCCAGCCTTGCCGCGGGACAGCCGACTCCAGTAGGGCCTCAGCCCGTGGCCGTAGAGACAACCGCTCCCGTGGCAGAAGAGATGCATTTAGTCCTTGCCGTCGAGCCACAGGCTCCAGCATGGGCGTAGCACACCATCCGATTCCTCCAAATGGGAGAGCTTCTCGAGGAGTAGGAAGAGGCAGACAGAGTAGCCCATCGGTCTGCTCTGTACCAATTCGTTGACAATGTCTTGTACAGAAAGAGACCGAATGGGGTGAAATTGAAGTGCATCTCCCGGGAGTAAGGACTAGAGTTGTTGGTAGAGATACATGGAGGCATAAGTGGCTCCCACATAGGGTCGAGGGCCCTTGCCGGCAAGGCTTTTCGGCAAGGTTTCTTCTAGCCCACCGCCCTCCAGGATGCGACGGCACTAGTAACCAAGTGTGAAGCGTACCAGTTCCATTCAAAGAAGCTTCATCAACCATCTCAAGCCCTTCAAACCATCCCTCTCTCCTTGCCCTTCTCAGTCTGGGGGCTCAACATATTGGGCACCTTCCCGCGTGCCGTCGGGGGCTTTGAGTACTTGTACATTGCAATCGACAAGTTCACAAACTGGCCAGAGGTGGAAGCAGTGAAGAAGGAGACAGCGCAGTCAGCCGTCAAGTTCTTCAAAGGACTAGTTTGCCGTTTTGGGGTACCCAACAGGGTCATCACCGACAACAGCACACAGTTCACAAGCCATGCCTTCATGCAATACATTGAGGATCTCGGCAGCAAGGTCTGTTTTGCTTCCATGGCACACCCACGGAGCAATGGCCAAGCGGAGAGAGAAAATGCTGAAGTTCTACGAGGCTTAAGAACGAAGACTTTGGACAGGCCGCGCAAGAGTGGAAGGCGCTGGATTGATGAGTTGCAGGCGGTTCTTTGGTCGATCAGAACGACACCAAATCGAGCCACCGACCAGACACCCTTTGCCCTGACCTACGGGGCGGAAGCAGTTCTCCCCATGGAACTCATATACGGGTCACCTCGAGTGCTTGCTCATGATGAGCTTGAGCAAGAGCGATTGCGGCAGGATGACGTGATGCTCCTTGAGGAAGATCGTCTCCGGGTGGGTGTGAGAGCAGTACGCTACCAGCAAGCCTTGTGCCGCTACCATAGCCGCAAGGTTCATGCCTGGAGCTTTGAGGAAGGCGACCTTGTTCTTTGGCATGTTCAGTTGGCCAAGAATTCCGACAAGTTGACGCTGAAGTGGGAAGGACCTTATTGGGTAACACGAGTCACCAGGCCCGGTGCAGTACGCCTGGAGACCGAAGATGCCATTCCAGTGAGCAACTCCTGGAACATCGAGCATCTTTGCAAGTTTTACCCATAAGGCGCGGCTGCCGGGCCTCCCGGCAAGCCACCCTTTTGTACAAGCCTTGTCGGCAAGGCATGTAACCCTTTGTACAAAGCCAGGCGCAGACCCTGAGCACTAATAAATGAAGCGCTGGCGCCCTAAGTTATAGCATGCATGATAGGTTGAGTCTCCTCCTCGATTAGGGTTGATAGTGCTTGGCAGCGGCTAACCCCTAGCTTAGAGGTCGAGTGTGCATCTCTCTGTTCTTCTCTGTCCTCTTTTGTTCGCAGGGCACATGAGCATCTCTGCTGAACTGTTTGGAAGAAAGGAACGGACCGGTGCCCTGACCCCGGCAAGCCAAAGTTGTTGGGGGCTACATGTACAAGGATCCATCCGCGGCAAGCCAAGGTTGCCGGGGGCTGTAAATCTAGATAAGTCTTTCATCCTCTGTCATGCATTTTGTTATGGACTGGGATGTGTGAAACCTCATCTTATCTCTAGGCTACCGTGCTCCCCTCTTTCCGTACCCAAGGGTTTTTTCCTGGGTCTGGATTCGGTCGTAGTCGCGGCAGCAAGGAGATGGAACGAGGAGCCTAAACCTGCCTCATCCCTGCCTCCGCCAAGAGCGTGAGAAAGGTCGAGCAAAATGGGGGGACGGCAAGGCCTGTTGCCGGGCGAAAAACGTTTACCTTAGATAGTAACAAGGTTTTATTCCTTGTCGTGGGTTTCCCCCGCGAATGAAAAACTCAGCAAACATCCCTTTTTCATTAAAAACATCCCGTACAGGTACAGTTCATACAGAATGAAAAACATGAGCAGGGGGATTACAAGTTCTAAATTTAACAAAGACCCGAAGGCTTACAAGATTAAAAAGAGATAAGGTGCCCGTAATCCCTTTCTTGTCCCTCTCCTAACAAAATGAAACAAGAAGGCAAAAGGGCAAAAGGGGCGCCTAGGCGAGGTACGAGCAGCATAAGGCACCAGGAGAACATCCTGGTGGCCACCCCGAAGGGAGGCTGGTGATGATGATGACGGGAGAAGAGATGGAAGACAAGGCGGTAGGACCGTCAATACGCTACGAAGGCGTCGGTGCCCGCGTACTCCGACTTGACGGCCTTGCCGCCCGCCCTCTTCCTCTTCCACAGCCTCCCAACACCAGCCGCCCAAGGAGACGACCCCGATAAGTTCAAGGAGCCGGCGACACGGATGATGGGGTCGCCGGTGCCGCCCGGAGTGCCACCCGACACCTAGTCAGACCCATCATCCTGCCGCCCGCTACCCTTGTCGTCGCTGCCGCTGTCCTCCTCGTCACCCTCGGTCGAGGAGGAATCTTCATCGTCGGAGGAGCTCTCCACGCAGCACCTTACGCGAGTCCCAGTACCAGAAGATCTTGACGGAGAGGGGGCCACTCTCCATTAATTTGAATGGAGAGTAATCCCCTCCGTCAAGCTGTGGACGCGGACGAAGGTCTTCCACCCTCGACGGAGATACATGACGTGAGGGGCGGGGAACTCGACATCGGCCCATATGCCGCTGTTCCCACAACCCCTCATATGGAGCTGCAACGCCTGCGGTGGATCTAGCTCCATCTCCCGTGCAAACAGAGTCGGGAGGCGAAGACAATGGTGCAGCGGCTGGCGCGGCCTGATGAAGAACTTGCAAGGGTGGTCCACGACGTGGCCCTCCACCGGAGGAGGGGCCGCTGGCGGAGGCGAAGCCGATCTGCCGCCCCGTCCTCCTCTCCCTCGAGCGCCACAGCGGCCTCTACCTTACCCCCTCCCCCTCCCTCTAACGGGCGGCTCTGCCGCTACGAGCTCTTGGGGAGGAGCGATGGTTGTCGAGCCGAGACCCTCGCCGCCACCGATGAAGCGTCGCCACGCCCCCTCGCCATTGCAGAAGGAAGGAAGAAGCAGGAATGGGGAGAAGCAGATGATGAAGGATTGAGAGGCACCGTTCCTCCCGCTCCCCTCTTTATAAAGGGCCGGGGGTGAGGCTCGACCGCCCCTCTTGACCAATCAGGCCTATTGAAGTGACCACGGGCGGGGCCGTCGACCGCCCTCCCCGCTCAATTGAAGGCGCATGTGAATCAGCTCGCACACGCGCGACTTCTCGTATCCAACGTGCCTGTCATTCGCTCTACATCATGCATGCAGCGAATGTGGCACAAAGGACAGGCGCAAAGGGACGCGTGGAACAGCTGTTCCCGAGTAAGGGTAGTAAATGAGCAGCAGCCCTGTGGTCTCGAAGAGACACGCAAGCCGCCTCTTTACTGTTCACCACAAGATGACGCCAGCGTGCTTTGATCACACACGCATGCGCAACCCCATGTGACGCGTTCAACACAAGTCATAGGGGAACCGCAGCGGATGGAGCAGTTAATGCGGTAAAATCCACCCCACCTGCCCGCGCACCGTTCTGGGACTGGCCCAACAACGTGTCGCGCTTATGTATGGCCCAGGCCCGGGGGCTCCTGTCGGTGTACAAAAGTAGGGGCTCTCCTTTTGACCCCTTTACTTGTGCACGGGCAGTCAGAGCCACGCTCCACGGCTATGCATAGCAGGGCAAAGGAGGGAAGCCGTTGAGAAGCCAAAGGTACAAGACAAACAAAGCAACATCAAAGACCAAGGCCACAGAGATCAGATGGACGAAGCAGGTTTCCCCGGCAAGGACCCTTGCCGGGGCAGCCTCAGCAGCCCCGGCAAGACCCTTGTCGGGGCAGCTCGCCCACACCAGCGGAGCGAACCACCCTCGAGCCCACCACCTCCGATGCCAACAACCACGTTGGGATAGGGCTCGGGAGGCACCTCCATGGTGGCATGCAGATCTTTGTGAAGACAAAGAATATTCAAGATCAAATAAGGATTGGAAGGCAACGATCCTCGATAGGGTTCTTGCCGAAGAAGCCCACAAGACCCCCGGCAAGGTCCTTGCTGGGGACAACAGCGCACCTCGGCAAAACCCTTGCTTGGCCACCTAGCAAGACCCTTGCCAAGGGCACCAGTGGGGCCACTGCCAGGCCTACACCAGCAAGGTCTCCACCGCCGTTCACATGCAGCTGTCGACCCAACCAGCTGGGGAGGCACCTGCGTGACAGCATGAAGCTCTTCCTTGAGGCTCCACCACCGCGCCACCTCAGCTGCTTGCCTGCCTACATGGCACTGCATGCATCACTGGCCAGGGCGCGTGCCGAAGCAAGGAGGAGCAATGACGAATGGGACGGGCCTCGCCCCCGTACCCGATAAAGTGAAGGGACACGTAAGCCACGCATTAAATGTGTCTTGTCCTGTAATACGGGTGATAAGCTCGCAGCACTGTAGGACTTTCCACCTCATGTGTGCCACTGTGGCATCCCCTTTCGCCTATAAAAGGAGGACCATGGCGCACTGGAAAAGGATTCGGCTCTTTCGAACCAAGCAGCACCCATAGCTAGTTCGAGAGCTCAAGAACACTGAATACATCCACCAAAGCAGGACTGTAGGGTTTTACACATCCTTGCGGCCCAAACCTGGGTAAACGATCCTTGTGCTGATTGCTAGTCCCGCTCTTCTCACAACCCCACGCCCCGCAACCGTAGTAGGGATTCTTGTGATCCCATAGGTGTTGTTTCCCACAGACAATAAGTCTTTTTAGAGATTGCAACAAGTGACTACATACGAAGTAAAATAAGTGAATCTACACTCTAAAATATGTCTACATACATCCGTATGTTGTAGTCCATTTGAAATGTCTAAAAAGACTTATATCGAGTGCAGTGCTTTGATGTTTTGCATAGTTAATGCATTGGTAAACGCAAATTATTGAAATATATCAAGTGAAGTGCTTTGATGTGTCGTGTCAACTCGTACAAGACCAAGAAGTTTGATTACTACAATGCCCTCTCCCTCACGGACTCAGCTCCGGTGCCTTAACTGCACCTGCCTTTGGCTGCATGACAGGTGGGCCACCCACCTGTTGGGCCCACCTGTGATAGACACAAAGGCAGGAGCAGTAAGTCAATGAAGATGTGTCCCTCCCTCACGCATGAGCGTGGTGGCTGGCATGACTAGTAGAAGCTTTCGCTACACGCTATCCCTCTCGCATGAGGTGGCCGGACATGCAGCAGTGGATTCGATACTGTAAAAGTAGTAGTAACATCATTGTTTGTCTTGTCGAAGAGGCAAAGAGCCAAGCGCAACCCGAACGTGGCAGTTGTGATCGCTCGCATGGCAGTCTTTGTGTGGGGGTGGGGCGTGGTGCGCTGCCTTGGAGCACGCATATAGCCAGGCTCTTGCATGAGACAAAATTTCTATTTGAGCCCACTATTTTAGTACTAGTACTTGCTAGTATAGCCCTGTAAACCGGAAAGGAGTATTTGCCTTTCTAGAGATTTCAAGAAGTGACTAGACTACACCGCATGCAGTACTCCCTCCCTTCCGGTTTATAGGGCTCAAATCTCAAATCTCATCAACTAAGGCATTTTGTGATTGGAGGAATGTATCTCGTACTTTACAAAACTACCCTAATTAAACTCATGCATTAATTACATAGTTCTCTTGTTTTCCTCTCCGCCTTGGTCATGGTGCACAATTTTGAGCACTCCTATATGACTAGCCGCTCTATCTACATGCGGGCCCACGTGCCATCCACCAAATCATTGCGAGGTGCTACAGTCGAACTCATATCACAAAACCCACACCTTTACCAGCAGTGGTAAAGTGGCCTCGAAGTTGGACTGTACGAAGCAACCATCATTTCACTGGAATGCTCGTTTAAGCCCTTTCTCCCCTTTCTTGAAGAAAACCTCACTCCAGGCTACTCACTTCTGCCATTTTTCTTCTGTACCGACTAAGGAAAGGTGGGCGAATCAGTGATGCTGCTATATTTTCATTCCAAGAATCTTCTTTTTGCAAAGCATCGATCGATTCTCACAGCCTATTCTTTTCCAGTTTTCATTGTGATTCTGGTTTCCTTTTGATTGCTTTTTGTTTGTCAGTTCATTGATGGATCCTGGAGCACTAGTCAAAGAGTTGCTGGAGGACAACCCACTGGAGACAGCGATCTCCAGGAAGCGAGCACCGACCAACAAGTTGACCATGTTGGCGGGTCAACCCATGGAGACGAAGAACTCCAAGAAACAAGCACTAGCCAAAGAGTTGACGACGTTGGCGGACGAACTCCTCAAAGAAAGTTGGAAGAACATCAAGGACCCCACCGTGCCTACCCCAGAAACTCTAATGGCCACCTATGTGATGCTCAATGCCGAGTTTGAGGAGATAGTCGCTGTTGAGAAGCAGTATTCCCCTGGCAAGGTGATGGCCCCCATCAAGGATGAGGAGATGGCGTCCGGAGGGATGGGATCCCCCGGTGACCTACACAAGGTAAAAAATAATGGCTTACCATAGTTGTGGTTTTTGATTATTTGCAATGCGCTTGCTAATATGTTAGGGTTGTGCAGGTGCCGGTGGACATCCTTGATGATTTCGATGTCGCGGCCCATCCTGTGGACAACGGCCTAGAGATCGTTTTCGATGTCGCGGTCCGTCCTATTGACATCACCCCGGAGATCAATTCCGATGCCGCTGTCCATCCTGTGGACATCACCCAGATATCGATTCCGATGTCGCGGTCAGTCCTGTGAACATCGCCCCAGAGATTGATTCCCATGCCGATGTCCATGCTATGGTCATTGCCCGAGAGATCGATGACAAGAAATAGTTGGCCGCGCTAATCCTTTAGGGTAGTTTGCATTGCCCTGTGTTTAATTACTAGAACAATGCGTGTTATCAAACCATCTTAGGGCTTGTGCACTGTCTTGTGTGGGTGGTACTTGCTACTTTTGTTTGATAGTGAATCATGCGAACCCTCTCTGAGTTATGGAAACATATGTATCCTCACCAACTTTTGATGTAGGAATCCAATAACTCCCGAACATTCGGGATTTGAGCAGTTGCTCCCGAACGTTTTAACATGGCAACTTTAGTTCGTAGGGATGGCAACTTTAGTTGATAGGGGATGGCAACTTTGTCTTTTTCATTTTTTTCATCAGAAAATTGCAATGTTTCCCTAATCTCACGCAAACTAAAGTTACCATCTAAAAGCGTTCGAGTTGCCATGATTAACTCCCGAACGTTCAGGAGTTATCATTACCATTGATGTAATATATGGCATGCTTAGATGTAAGTTTGAATTGTTTATCATATCAGCAGGGCTTGTTTGATGATTCGTGGTGTTACTAGGCTAGCTACTATGCGAGCTATAGTACTTGCAAAACACTCACCGAAGAGAAACGTTGGGGCTGATGAGCTCGTGGTATGCTTATACTTATCCGTCGTTGATCGACCAATAGCCCAAGCTCCTAAAATTGTAGGCTTAGTTGACACGGATACATTCAGGCCTCATTTGGTTCATAGGGTAGGAAAATCATAGCAAAAGTACAGAGATGTACAACACAAAATCATAGCAATACAGAGACATACTCCCCCTGCCCAAAATAGATGACCTAGGTGGGCTAGTTTGGCCTAGTGGGTTTCAGTTATATGACGTGGTACAGTGCCATCCAGTCTTCGCATGCGGTAGCAATATTGTAAGTACAGTAAGTTTTCTTGAAGAAGCAGAATTCAATGAAGTCATGATGGTTCCTTCACCCGACCAACTTACAGTGAGAAAGGTTGGGCCTGCGATACGACTGGAGTAGACCAGGATAATTTTGTGCATGGCAGGTGGACAGGATGGTCGACGTCCCACATGTCGGCGAATGAAAGTATTCTTTCCGATATAGAGGACGAGCAATGAGTATTCATTGTTTATTTTTTATGAAAGCATTAGTTTCCACTGTAACGACAGAGGAGTGTGAAACACTACAGCCCAGTGAACTTGGCATGTGCACCACTCCCTCCTTCCTCATGTAATACTACCATACTATTGACTATAAGGTTGGATATAAGGTTACAACTTGTTCTCACTTTCTCTCTACCTATTTCCTCTCAAATGCTTTTTACCTTTCTTTTTTTAGACACAATTGTTTGTTTATGCCTCTTTTTTAGAATTAGTTTCTTTATACCTAGGAGCATGTGTAGAGACGAGCTCTTGCAGAGCCCACTCCTTGACTTTTTCAATGCCTCTCTCTCCTCCACATAAGCGGGCTTATAGCCCAGTATTTTACTGGTACTACTTGCTATGCATGCATGCGGCGGGCAGTTGGCGTCTGAGGGGGGAGCATGCGCGGGGAGGTGTGGGGTGTTTCTGGTGGGCCACGACAGTCAGAAGCGGGCTTGGAAGCGGTCCGAACTCCCGCATGACCCACCTCACATTATCACCATATATTTCTTGGATTCCATGCGTGGCGGGCGGGCGATCTCTTCTCCCTCCCCCTCTCTCTCTTCTCAGTCGACGCCTGCCGAGCGATTAGATTTCGGCTATCGACGATTTATTCAATTGAGTCCCACATGTCAGTGACATCGCAAGACAATGCGTGTCCCCTCTGGTGAGCGGTGTGCGAGCCAGACTGTCGGGGGTGCAACACGTACGAGTCGTAAGTGTGCCACCTTTTCCTTTAGAACTTTCAAAGCATAACATTTCCGTGCGATCGATTGATAGAAATCCAGAACAAAATGACGAGGGTGGTGCTTTACTGCGCGTTAGGCGGGCTAGTTTGAGTGATATGAAATGCTACAGTGCCGTCCACCTGCTCCATTTTTATGTAAGCAAGAGTTTACACTCTTACGTGGGAGGAGTGCGAAACACGGTGGATCTGATTTTGATCGAGGGATAACTGTGCCCTGCGAAATAATGGAGCACTTTTAGCGATTATAGCATGATAGTTAGGGCATCTCCAGCGCTGGCCCACAAATTTACACCGGCATCTGTCTGAGGACACTGATGGATGCCATCCGATGCTGCCCGCATACCTTTCGACAACTATATGAACTAACTAGACGAAACTCGTGCAAACAAAGCAAATTTCAAATTAACCGGATGAAACTCATTACATTTCGAAAACTTTTCCTACAAACTGGACGAAATTCATTACATATTTCACACAAACCGTACTAAAACCTATTGTAAACCTAATCTTAACGATCGCCGGCGCCCGACCACCATGTCCGGCCATGAACCCGAGAAAGTCGGCCATTGCCTTTGCCTCCTCCTCATCCGGCTCGATAACCTCCTCCTCTGGAGCACAAGGTTTTCTGAAGATTTGCGCCTCCATGTTGCCGTCAAGCGGCTAATCAGTCGCCGATGTTTACCCCACCAAGCTTGGTGTCAACTGAGTGGAGTAGCGGTAGCCTTCCTGGGACCAGAGCGGTGGCGACCTACCATGTACTACTCTTCCTCACTGCCGGCTACCCCCGCGCACGCGCGCCGGCTTCGTGGTCGTGGTGGTGGAGGGTGGCCAGGGGGGTGCCAGCGATCTCCTTCGTCTGCTCCTACAACAGTACGTCGAAGAGAGCTTTGGAGAGCGCCAGGAGCGGAGCCGCCGATGTCCTTCGTCTGCTTCTGCGATAGTACGTCTAAGAGAGATTTGGAGCTCCAGGAGGCCATGGTTGGAGTGGTGCCGACAGAAGGAAGGGACTGGAGGAGAATGAGTGTGGGTCTTTGGCTATGGCTGGGAGCTGGGGCTCAAGTTAATATAGTGGGCGAACGGCAATGAGCCGAGGCAGACGGATGGACGGCTGGCGCCGGAGTAGGTTCGTCGGGCGTAAATGTGGACACTACTTTAGTGACTTAACTGTAGGTGTGTTGGGTTACTGGCATGTGGGCCCAACGGGCATCTAGCCCGCATGTTAGTGACACACCAACTGCACCTGCAGTTAAGTCTGGTGAATGCGACGTTGACGTTCTAGAGAGATGGTGACCGTTTTACACGGGAAGCGCGCACTAGCGATTGAAGGGATTTCGATAGACCAGGGCGGTCAGACGCTGGCATGGTGGTAAAATGTGAACTCATGGATGACGAGCCTTTGAAGCATATGCATCACGTATTGACAACTAGGCATCCATGCAACCTCTCTTGTCGCCAGATAGCCTTCGACAACCACCATTGGACACCACACAACCATGCATAACTTACGAATAAGGGACGAATCGGTCAGACACACACTCGTGTGAAGTGGCACTAAGATCGGTCGCTCATGATAGTACATACTCTATACCATAGTACCCTCTCTAAGTAGGCTGTTTTATAGATTGTCGTTGTGATGGACGATATACATGAGCAAGGCGCTCCCGAGTATGACCGTAGGTGTTGAGCCAGGTGAATACATGCTCGGCGTTCGCGTAGACCTCCATCAAACGTCTAAACAGTAATATCAGGCACTGCCGGGGTGCGCAGGTGATGGGCTCGCCGTTTGCGTTGCACCATGAGCAGGACTTTGATTGAGAGGGCGAGGTGCATGCATTAGCATGGTTTGACAGCGTGAGTGTCTGACGCAAAGTATTTCATTTTTATTTGGCTGACGAGTGTGTGTTGTAGCGATGAGTCCGTGGTTTGATTCCCCACATACGCATAATTTTGGTTTTTATTTCTTTCTCCACTGACAGGTAGGCCCGCATAGATAGATAAAGAACACAAGCTGATGAGGCGCATGCGGACTGTTTGACTGGTCAACCATACAAATATGGAGCTATACGCTGGGCCAGTGACCGTATAATCACCATATCTCGTATACAATGATCAAAGTGAGAAATCAAGACAAGTTCGATGACTGACAATTCATTTTACTCGGTAATAAATGACCAGGATTGAAGGGGAATCCAAATTTCCTTTGTCTTCTATCCTTGAGCTCTTGACAAACCAATGCACTATACGGTTGTTCGGCCACTCACCAAGCGTCGTTCATGCCACCGTGCGGCACACTAACCGGTAAGGAAGCGATGGCATCCCGCCGCACCGAGTTCCCCGCCGCCCACGACCGCATGCAAAATGGTAGGGAAGCGATGGAATCGCGTCTTGTCGAGTTCATCGCCGCTCGCGACCTCACACCTATGTGGGAGGAATTTGAAGCTGCCAAGGCCGAATGGGCGGTAGAGCTAGAGGCGACCAAAGCCGCACAGAGGGAGCGAAAAAGTCAGAAAGCACTCAAGAAAGGAGAGGCCTGCCGCCGCAAGAAAGAAGAGGACACACGCGCTACTATGGAGAGGTCGGTGGAGATCCAAGCACGGCCGGGTGTCGCCGACAAAGTCGGGAAGGAGAACGATGGTGTCTGGCCAGCATGTGAGAAGTAGTAGTACTAGTAGTTAGTGTGTGTGTGTCTGTGTCTGAGTACGAGCATGTACCGGTACTACTAGTTACTATTGTAGTTTTTAGAGCAAATTACCAGTACATTATCCTAGACTCAATGGAAAAAATCCTATCCTATGCATCAAATGGCATCTCTTTCTCTATAGGAATTTAGATGCATGTCATCTCACTTCCTATGATTTTCATATTCCTATAAAATTCCTATCCTATGAACGAAAGGAGGCCTCTATTGGAGTAATTACTATAGCTAGCAGTACTGCTGGTACAGTAGTTTTCTTCAAAAAGCGGAATTCAACGAAGTCATGATGGTTCTTTCGTCCGAGCAACTTCATAGTGGGAAAGGTTGGGCCTGTGATTTGATGGCTCATTAGTCATTATTACTGCGGTGCGACGATCGGGGTGGCTCTTCCTTGGAGTTCTGCGTGCATGGCAAGTGGACCAGGATGGTCGACGTCCCACATGTTGGTGAACGGAAGTATTCTTTCCGATATCGAGGAGCAAGGAAACCGCGTGGTATAGTATCACTGCTGATTTATATTTTTTTCTGATGAATGCTAGCATTTCAACTCTTAGGACGAAGAGTGCCAAACATGGCACGTGTTGGATGTCCCACACGTCAGCGAAAGGAGTGGGACATGAACAACGTGGTAGAGCCCAGCGCAAAAAAACAGCATGGTAGAGCGTCTCCACTTCTTCCACTTTTGGGTCGGAGACCACACGTAGTAGTACTAGTGGTATGATCGATACAAAGTGTGACCCGGAGAGAAAGACACGTCTAGTTGGAAGGTCTAGGGGCATAAACATAAACAAATATAAAAGCTAATATGTGCCTCCAATTAATATAGTAGTAGTAGAGTACTTAGGCACGTACCCCATAACATCACCGTGCATTGCACATACAACATTTAGTGGTACATAGTAAGAGACAAATGCCTATATGCCACACATGTTCATACTATTTGTGCCTTTCTACTTCACTTACTGCGCTACATTACTCGTGTTCGTACGTCCACTCCTGGGTACATGTCCATCTCGTAGTTCTAGTCCCACGTGTTCTTCATGTAGATGGAATGATCCTTGCATGACATGTGCACCTTGATGCTAGATGTCTCGCGTTTTGGCAAAAGGATGAACAAAGCTCACGTAAAAAAGAGAGTGGAAGAACATAGATTCCCGACGACCGAGAAGGAGCAAGGAACCTCGTGGTGGAGCGTCTGCACTCATAATATTTTATATTATTTAGTGATATAAAATCAACCAATCATCTCCATAGTGGACTGGAAGAGTACGAAACACGGTAGCCCAGTGTAGTTACATCATACTAGTACATGGCTAACCCATGCTATCACCATATTTCTTGGCTTCCGTGCGACACCTAGCTCTAGTAATCCAGCAGCCCGTATTGCTTCTCGCTCCTCGTCTCTCTCAAAGTGCGGCGGGCTGGCATTTTTGCCATCTATTGAGGTCGGTTAACTCATCACATGTTAGCGACATGCCAAGAGCAATCTAAAAAAAAGTACTGTACTCTATTGTTATGCCAAGAAGAGGAAGCGCTTTGACCAACGGACCAAACGAGACAGGCATGCCGTGCTGTGAGTGGGTCTAGTTTCTCGTTTTGAACTCGTTTAGAACACTTGGTTTTGACTATTGATAAGATTTTATATAGGGCCTAATTTATTCTTCGAGGATGCCTTTGACGATTGATAAGATTTTATATAATTTGAAAATTATATCATTCGAAGATCCTTTCACGTTCCGTTTAAAAAAAGATCCTTTCACGTACGAATTTGACTGTATTCTTTGAGCAACTTGCCTGTCCTATACTGCTCCTGTTTGGATACTCTAACTTAGCTAGAGGTTAGACTAACTCATGACTAACCCTGAACTAATTGTAGCCAAAGAGGTGTTTGGGTGATAGGGTTAGATTGACAATAAATGCACTTGATGGAGAGATAAAAGTGATTTTTCAGTGGGTCCAATGAGAACTATCTCCAGTTAGCACCTCTTGTGTGGGATAGTTTTTTGGTGGGTTCGGTGCAACGTGCTCCAATTTAACCCTCATGCTTGGATACTTTAGGGCTATTTGAGCCTAACTAGCTCAAACTAACTCTAAGGCTACTCATAGTGGGGAGTATCATATACTAGTATCATGCATATGATACTAGTATATGATAGTACCTCCATAGTGCATAGTATCATAAAGTAGTATCATAGCTGACCATATTTATTGCCATGCATGACACAAAGTAGTATCGCATTTAACATGATATGGTATCTACCTATGTTACTCTAACCCTCTCTCTCTTCTTTAATTGTGTGCCACATAAGCACGTTTGCTAGTCCCAAGTACATGTTACCGGTTATGTTACCCAAACTATGGCCATCCTAACCCATGGATCCAAATAGGGCCTATGGCCAGCCTCAATGCAGAGCAGTCACGTGCACCGAGAAGCGGCCCTCTCTCGGCTGTCGTCCTGCTTCAAAGCCGGCGCCAGTGAGAGGTCGCCTCTGATCTGGCCAGGCATTAATGCGGAACTGACGCTCCAGGGCGACACTGACCGTTTGACGCGGAAAGCGCGCGCTGGCAAGGGAGTATTGGTTTTGAACCGTTTCAGGTGTAGTACTAGTAGTTTGCAAAACTACTCAATTATTGCACTCAGTTTCCTGAGAAATTGTGGTAAAAAACATTACTTAATAGCCCACTTCCCTTCTCCTTCCTCTTCCACCGCCCGCGCACGTCCGTGGGAAGCGACTGGTCAACCCTTATATAGGAGTGCTAGCACAAAAAGATGCATGCATGACCACTAAAATTTCTAGATTAAAGCGCCATTCTGGCAGGAGTATGGCGTATGTTGTTACCTTTGGCCGGGCCATGGCTACCGAACGAAGGTGACTAGAGAAGAGGCAGCGGGAGGGGAATGAATGCCGCTACTGTTTGGGTTCGCTGTTCGGCTTAAATAAATGCGCACCATCACGTGTACCCGCAGGTGCACAAATTGTAACATAAATGTCTGCTTAAGTGGGAGTCATGTAACTAGTGCGTGTGTGAGAGATTCTACGAGATAGAGTGCGCGTGTGCGACTCTACTCTTCAGACATGTACTCAACCATTTGCAACGGGATATAAGTATAATGGTATTATACTTTAGCTAGTGATTTACCTGGCCATGTTAACGTGGTTGTGTAAAAAAAATGTCACTTCATGCTCGTGATTTGCGTTATACAATTACAAGCAAGATGCTTGTGCATTGCACGGAACATCAATATGCATTTTTTTACAAAACACCTGTTGTGATTGACCCATGCAGGAGTAATCCCATGTGTAAAAACTAATGATATCTCGAGACTTTTATCGGAAAACTGGTATCTCGAGAATGTCATCAAAAAAATGAAAGATGAGAGATAAGGTGAGGAGGAGTGGAGCATGGTGGTGACTGGTTGTTGGACTTGGCGGAGGCATGGGGATGGGCAGCACCGGCAGGTGGCAGCGGCCACCATGCTAGATTGTTCCAGAGACTTCCTTTTTTAATTGTGCAACAATGAGGTTGTGGGAGATAAGGATGTGGAGAGAGGTGCGGGTATCTTTTGTAAAATTATCATAGTTTGCTTTCTATCCGTCAGATATAGATCGGACGGTCTATATTACAAGATGGCAGGCACACCATCATCGCGAACTCAGTTTTTTATAAGGGTAGAGATGATATGTTTGCTAACTGCTAAAGTAAAGTGGAATTTTTCCATGTTATACAAGTAAATTAAGGTGATTGTTTATCATACAGGTAAGGTTGGATGAAGGGTGGTAGGAACAAATGCTCCGCCTAAAGCATGTGTGTGTGAGATGGAGTCTTAGTGTATGTGTGTGGGGGTGGGTGGGTGGGTGTCGGTGTCAAAACCGGCGGATCTCGGGTAGGGGGTCCTGATCTGTGTGTCTTAGGCTGATGGTAATAGGAAGCGAGGGACACAATGTTTACCCAAGTTCGGGCCCTCTCAATGGAGGTAAAACCCTACTTCCTACTTGATTAATATTGAAGATATGTAGAATACAAGAGTAGATTACCACGAGATCGTAGAGGCTAAATCCTATGAGCTATCTTATGATGGTATGATTGTCATTGTGATCGGCCTTCTAAGGACCATGCTCTCCGGTTTATATAGACACTGGAGAGCTAGGGTTTACATGGAATCGGTTACAAGGAAGGAAACATAATATCCGGATTGCCAAGCTCGTCTTCCACGCAAAGGAGAGTCCCATCTGGACACGAGTCGAAGTCTTGAGTCTTGTATCTTGACGCTTCTATAGTCCGAACGATGAATACAGTCCGGCTGTCCGGATACCCCCTTATCCAGGACTCCCTCAGTATCCCCTGAACCAGGCTTCAATGACGATGAGTCCGGTGCGCGGTCTTGTCTTCGGCATTGCAAGGCGGGTTCCTCCTTCGAATACTCCAAGGTTCCCATCACGACAAACAGTGTCCGGTGTCTTCATCAATGTTATACTCCTCGGCTTCTGTGTATCAATAATGACCATTTCCATGTGTCGAACGAATGTGAGGAGTCGAGGCATTTTTGCATTTTCCACCCTTGGTCCTTCGGGCTAGCCGCCTATTTGAAGAGACGGGGATTCCCAGATCCAAACCTCACTGTCCCTCCTCGAGCAAGTATCCAATAGAGCGCCCAGAAAAAACCATTCCAGCATGGCCGATCATCGCAACTCTTCTGCTCGCTCCCCTTGCCCCAAGCCGGGAGACTGGGGAGGGTGTTCAATTTCTCATAGCCGCTTGATAAGGTTACAAACCCAAGGGCTCCTCCCGCCGGCATTCATGGTACCTGTGCGAGCAGGAGTGGCCACCTATAACGGCGGAGACCAAGCAGAGAGATCCCCCAATCCGTCTCCAAAGGAGCGAATATGCTTAATTCCGCATCTATTAAGGGGCGTCGGGTTTCCTATTCATCCATTTCTTCGCGTGCTTCTGGAGTTCTACGGCCTCCAGCTGCACAATCTTACCCCAACCTCCATACTGCATATAGCAGGGTACGTCACCCTTTGCGAGCTATTCCTAGGATGTGAGGCTCATTTCAGATTGTGGAAGAAGTTGTTCTACCTTGTCCCCCACAACCAGGGAGAATCCCTATGTCAAGTGGGCGGGGCCGAAGTATGGCGTATTGCTGAGACCGGATACATGTCCGGTACTCCCAAGAAGGCTCCAGACAACTGGGCTTCAGAGTGGTTTTATATTGACGACGCTCCTCCTCCGGATCCAATCCGGACAGGACTCCCCAAGTTCAGTAACTCTCCGCCGAGGGCGCGTCTAAGCTGGCGCCCCCCAAGGCCCCGAAGAAGAGGATTCTAGGGAGGTACATTTCCTGATGAACAGATAAAGTTACTGGCCAAATCCGGACTGACGATAGTCGAGGTGATGGCAATATGTATAATGCAGGGAGTGCAGCCGCTTCAATATCGGAGCAATCCCATGTGGCACTTCAACGGGACAAACGATGCCACCTGCTGCCGCCGTAAGTGTCCGAACTCCCCCACCGCTCTAGCAAGGATACTGTCCGAACTATACAAAGGAGAAGAGGAGGAATTCCTCCATATCAAACCACGAGATAGATTCTCCATGTACAATCCCCCAAACTGGGTAAGTCGTTATTTATTTTATCGCTTCACTCATTGTGGCGTTCTTTGCTAAAGTTCACCTGCGTCGATATTTCCAAGCAGGAACTAAGGAGGCACGTGGAAGGAATCACCAGCCCTTCTCCGCAGCCAGAGGACCCCGAAAGGGCCCTGGATCCAGGACTCGAAGGAGACCCAGATGTGGCCGTGGAGCTTGTCGACGGGATATTTTATCGGGCGAGCCGTGACGGCGCCCCAGTGGCTATTACTGCCGATTATCCTGGACTGTTACCTTCGTCGCGTGTAAGACAAGCTGAAAACTCGATCCTCCGAAGAGAATTCTCTCCTGATGTAACACCTTATCCCTGATATGTCGTGCTTTTGCAGAAGCGACGTTCGGAGCACAGGGCCGAGCCCCTAGGGACCCGTCAGCCACAGCCGTCCGGATAGGGTAGGCTCAAGAGGGAGGCGATTAGAACCGACACGCCTCTACAGAGGTAAGAAACAACCTGTCATGCAATTTTTTTGTCGTCTGAAGTATAACAGCGCCCTTCGTACATTTTGGCAGGAAGAGGAGTATCCGGACCATATCGGGAGATCCTGTCAACCACGCCTCCACCAGTCGGGCTCCAAGACCAACTTCGAGAGAGGAGGCGGACGTGGGGCCGACGCCGCATAGTCCTCCGATAGAGGACACAGATATGCTCTCTGCCACCAATTCAGAGGTAGAGAGCGCCATGGATCATCGGCGTCGACGGGCCGTGCTTCACAACAACATTTTCTCCGAAGAGGCATTTAATGCCTTCAATTCGGGAGACGCATACATTCGGGCTGCTCAAAGCGGACTCGCCCAGGCGATAGTCCAATATACCAAAGATATACGGGTAAGAAAGCTTGAAGAGCATATATATAGTAGTAGCCCTTGAGACTTGGAACGGTTGAAACAACAGTTTTAAGTATCAATTCATGCGCAGATTCTTGTTGATAAGAATGAGCAATTGGCTCGGGAGCTAGAGGAGTGCAAGACTCAGCTGAGGTCCACAGTTGCCAAGCTAGAGGAATCCCAGAAGGCCTCATGTGGTAATATTTATCTGAATTATAGGAAAATGCACCAGTTGGCAACCGGCTAGTATGACAAATTTAACAGAGAGTTCTGTAGACAACCCCGGAGTAAATTCGGAGGGCGGCGGGGAGGACGAGTCGCATCTCTAGAGGCAACTAAAGGCCGGTGAGCGCATCCTGACGCAAGTGAAGCATGATAAGAATATGCTCCAAGATGCCAATGTTCAGCTGGACGTGGAATTGAAAGACGTCCGCACGCAGCTAGCGGACTCCGTGAAGGAGAACAAAAGGCTTCGCCGCGGCATTTATCATAAGTGCCTAAATGAATTGTAGTATAGTTTGGCGAGGAAGCATATTGAAAAAGTTATGTTTGCAGGAATGCTGACGGGTTGCCCTGAGGAGGAGATGCCCGCATCTGCAGGTGATTTACTGCAGGACCTCTCACAACTGCATGAGCAAGCTCGACAGGTGATGTAGGGCATTGTGCGGTCTTTGTGGCCATCAAGCTCCCTGCCAAAGGGCATGGGGGGGGGGCTTGTGGACATGCTTCACGGAGCACGGCAACACTTCCGTTTGTGGAAGATATCCGCCTACCGGCAAGGTGCGAGAGAAGCATGGGCGATGGTGAAGACGCGCTACACCAAGCTGGACCCGAACCATATGGCCAAGTTGGACCGGCCGGGCCAGATGGGCAAGAAATTACCATGAGTCTGGTATATGACCAGGTGGCGTTAGCCGCAAAGTATTCTCAACAGGATTGTAAGTTAGATAGCCTATTGGATGGTATAGAGGATGAATATAATCAGTCCAAATGACTGTGTAATTCGATGGACATAAGTAGCCCCTAGCCGGATTAAAATCATTTGTCTTGGCGGACCTTTTCGCTTCAGCCCCCGGATCCTAAAGTCCGGGGTGTGTACGAATACCCGCTCGGTTATACAAAACTGGAGTATGCGTGGAGACTAGGCGTAGGGGTCATAAGTGCTTGAACAGACAAGTACCCAACTAGTTATGTTATATTGCATGGTTAGCAAGAAACATCTTCCAGGGAGAATAGTTCCGTTAAGGGTTCCTTTCCCTGGGTAAGTATGTGTTAAGGCACATGTCTGGACTACGAACCAAAGCGCAGGACACAAAACTTCTAGGGATTAAAGTTATAATAAACGAAGACATCTTTTGTTCACCAACCGAATATTCTCTTAAGGAAACTAGCTTTCGGCTTCACCCAGTCTGAGGTACACATCTGGGTCAACCGGCAGTAGCAAGCGCAGAGGTGCTCCCCTTATGCCCTAGCCGAATTAGCGAGAATGTAGGGCATAAACACAGGAGCCAGGCAACCCAGCTTGGCCACGTCTTAAGTCATATCGATGCATATAATGGTGAAGAAAAGGCACACATGGAAAAAGAAACACATGTGTGATGGGCGAGAAGCCCTTAAAGTAATTTATATTAAGCTTCCGTATAGGAAACCCCCAGATAAAGTTTACACACGTAGTGCGGCCGGAGTAATCCGGGAATCCGCACTGTATGAAATACTTGTGTGAAAAGAAAGACATTGAGAAAGGAAAAAGGGGGGAGCATAATTGAAAAAGGAGGGTTAAGGAGACGAACACTGAGTTCGTCGCTAGGCGTAGAATCTCTGGAGTCTGGCCGCATTCCAAGGGTTCGGCTCGAGTCTGTTATTGGATGCATTATGTAAGTGGTACGCTCCTCCAGTGAGAACTTTGTCGATGATGAAGGGGCCTTCCCACTTGGGTTTGAGCTTGTCCTTCTTCTTCTCTGGTAAGCGTAGAACGAGTTCACCAATATTATAAGTTTTGGCCCGCACTTCTCTGCTTTGGTATCGTCGAGACTATTGCTGATCGAATGCGGAACGGGCCTTAGCGACATCGCGTTCCTCCTCCAGGACATGAAAATTATCCTGCTGATCTAACTCAGCTTCCTTCTCTTCGTACATGCGTACGCGTGGCGAATCATGTATTATGTCGGATGGTAGTACTGCTTCCGCGCCGTACACCATAAAAAGGGTGTGTATCCGGTGGTGCGATTCAGCATGGTCTGCAGCCCCCAGAGTACGGAGTCAAGCTCCTCGACCCAGTGAGTATCCGACTCTGTCAAGGATCGCACTAGTCTAGGTTTGATGCCGCTCATAATAAGATTGTTTACCCGTTCGACCTGGCCATTTCTTTGATGGTGGTACACGGAAACATAATCGAGCTTAATGCCCATTTTGCCGCACCAAGATTTCACCTCATCGGACGTGAAATTCGAGCCATTATCGGTGAAGATGCTGTGGGGGACACCATATCGGCGTACAACCCCGGATATAAAGTCTATAACTGGTCCGGATTCGGCCGTTTTCACTGGTTTGGCTTCTATCCATTTGGTGAACTTGTCAACCATGACCAATAAGTATTTTTTTCTTATGGCTTCCCCTTTAAGGGGTCCAACCATATCCAACCCCCAGACCACGAAGGGCCAAGTTATGGGGATTGTTTGGAGAGCGGTAGGGGGCATATGGCTCTGATTGGTGAAGAGCTGGCAACCGACGCAGTGTTGGACAAGGTCCTGTGCGTCTGCTCGGGCCATCGGCCAATAGAAACCTGTACGGAAGGCCTTGATGACTAGTGCTTGAGCTGCAGCATGGTGGCCGCCCAGTCCGGCGTGGATTTCAGCCAAGAGCTGCCGCCCTTCCTCTTTGGAGATGCACCTTTGGAGCACTCCGGTAGTACTTTTCTTATAGAGTTCTCCTTCATGGACTTTGTAAGCTTTAGAGCGCCGGACAATGCAGCCTGCTTCATTTTGGTCTTCAGGGAGCTCCTGCCTATTTAGGTAGGACAAGAAAGGCTCAGTCCACGAGGCGATGACAGCCATTATTTCGTGGGCTGACGATGTTATTTCGGTGGTAGAACCTCCGACTATGTCTGATAGTTCGGAATCTGGGATGTATTTGGATCTGTGCTGGTATTGCCGGACTCCCCTTCCCATACCACGGATGGCTTGAACAACCTTTCCAGGAATATGTTAGGTGGGACGGGGTCGCGTTTAGCGCCGATGCGTGCAAGGACATCTGCCGCTTGATTGTTTTCTCGAGCCACATGGTGGAATTAGAGCCCCACGAACCGAGCTGACATTTTAAGGACGACATTGCGATAGGCCGCCATTTTTGGATCCTTGGCATAAAAGTCTCCATTCATTTGTGATATTGCGAGGTTTGAATCCCCATGTACCTCTAAGCGTTGAATGCCCATAGAGACTGCCATCCGGAGACCATGCAACAAAGCCTTGTATTCGGCTGCATTGTTGGAGTCTGTGTATAATATTTGGAGGACGTACTGGACTGTGTCCCCGGTGGGAGAAGTCAGGACTACACCTGCTCCCAATCCGGCCAGCATTTTAGAGCCGTCAAAGTGCATGATCCAGTTAGAGTACGCGCCGTTCTCTTTAGGGAGTTTGGCTTCCGTCCATTCGGCGACGAAGTCGGCTAATACTTGCGACTTAATAGCCCGCCGAGGCTTGTACATTATGTTAAACGGAAGGAGTTCGATGGCCCATTTAGCAATCCGGCCCGTGGCATCGCGGTTATTTATTATATCATTGAGTGGTACTTCAGAGGCCATTGTAATAGAACACTCTTGAAAGTAGTGTCGTAGCTTTCAGGATGCCATGAAGACTGTGTATGCAATTTTTTGATAGTGTGGGTATCGGGATTTGCATGGGGTGAGGACCGTGGATACGTAAAAAACCGGCTTCTGTAGCGGGAATTTGTATCCGTCAACCTCTCGTTCGACGATGAGTGCTGCGCTTACAACTTGATGTGTTGCAGCTATGTACAACAGCATAGGTTCGCCGATAGTTGGCGCTGTTAGGACTAGATTACTGGCCAATAAGGTCTTTATTTCATCTAGTCCGGCCGCGGCTGCATCCATCCACACGAAGTGTTCGGTGCGCCGAAGGAGGCGGTAAAGAGGCAATGCCTTTTCTCCTAACCTGGAGATAAAGCGGCTCAAAGCAGCCATGCATCCAGCTAATTTATGGATGTATTTGAGGTCTGTTGGTATAGCCAACTGTGACAAAGCTCGGATTTTTGTCGGATTAGCTTTAATTCCTCTATTGGAAACGATGAAGCCCAGCAGTTTTCCAGAGGGGACACCGAAAACACATTTCTCCGGATTCAGCTTGATGTCGTATGTTCGTAAGTTGTCGAACGTAAGCCTCAAGTCATCAATTAGGTTTCGACATGTCTTGTTTTAACGACTACGTCGTCCATGTATGCCTCCACTGTTTTGCCGATTTTCTTTTCCAGGCATGTTTGAATCATGCGCTGATAGGTTGCTCCGGCATTCTTAAGCCCGAAAGGCATAGTGTTGAAGCAGAAAGGGCCGTATGGCGTTATGAAAGCTGTTGCAGCTTGGTCGGACTTTGCCATCTTTATTTGATGGTATCCAGAGTATGCGTCGAGGAAACATAGCGAGTCGTGTTCGGCTGTGGCATCGATGATTTGATCGATGCGAGCGAGGGGTAAGGGATCCTTGGGGAAAGCCTTGTTAAGGTCTTTGAAGTCGACGCACAGGCGCCAGGATTTGTCCTTCTTTGGTACCATTACCAGGTTCGCCAGCAATCCGGCCTCAAGTAACTTGGCTAGCTCCTCCCCCATGGCTTGCCATTTTGGCTCCGAAAATCGCCTTAGGGTCTGTTTGACAGGTTTGTATCCCTTAGTATGTTAAGGCTGTGTTCGGCCAATCCACGTGGGATGCCCGGCATGTCCGATGGGTGCCAGGCAAAGATAACCCAATTCTCGCGTATGAAGTCACGCAGTGCAGCATCCATAGCGGGGTTCAACTGTGTCCCAATGAAAGTTGTCTTCATGGGGTCCGTTGGGTGGACTTGGAATTTGACTATCTCATCTGCGGGTTTGAATGAGGTGGACTTGGGTCACTTGTCGAGTATCACGTCGTCCCCTGTCCACGGTGGCGCGTAGCATGGTTAATTCTTCTGCCGCTAGGGCTTCGGATAATGCTTCCAAGGCCAGCGCTACGGTTTTGTTTTCAGCGCGGAGTGCGACGTCCGAATCACTAGCTAGAGTGATGATCCCATTGGGTCCGGGCATTTTAAGCTTCATGTACCTGTAATGGGGTATGGCTTGAAAGCTCGCAAACGCGTCCTGCCCTAGAAGGGCGTGGTATCCGCTGTTGAAAGGAGCTACTTGGAATGTTATTTCTTTGGACTTGTAATTCTCTGGGGTGCCGAATACCACGTCGTGTGTGATTTTTCCCGCACACCGAGCCTCTCGACTAGGGATAATTCCCCTGAAGGTTGTGACACTTTGTTCATTGCGGCTTTTGTCAATCTCCATCTTTCTGAGGGTTTCTTCATAGATTAGGTTTAATCCGCTTCCGCCGTCCATGAGTACTTTAGTGAGCCGAAAGCCATCCACTATTGGGCTGAGGACTAGAGCGACTGGCACCCGGAAGGACTGGAATTGGGGTTCGTCACTGGCATTGAAGGTTATAGGAGTGTTGTTCCACGGATTTACTTTTGCCACATGGCAAATTTCAGCGGAGCTTCGATGCGCTCGCTTGCGCCTATTGTTGAGGCAAAGGTCTCGAAGACTGTCAGCATCGTATTGTGTTCTTTGGCGGTATGTGGTTCTGCTTTATGGCTCTTGAGGAGATCCTCGCCACTCTTCGCTACCTGCCGGAGTATCCAACATGCTCTAAGGCTATGGGTCGGCGTAGCGTCCGGCGTGCTGTGAAGCTTACACGGCCCGTTGAGCCATCCTTCCAATATGGTTCCACGCCCTGGGGCGGGCTTTGGTTTCTTGGGAATTGGGTTGGTCGACTTACGAGAGTTCGGCCGTTTAGTTCGGACAAAGGTTCCGGTGAGGGCCGTACTATCCCAAAATTTTGTCTGGGTTTTCCAGGCACTTTCCATCACATAGTACTTTTGTACTATGGTTGCCAAGTCCGTAAGGTGCTCTATGTCACGATGACTTATAGCATTAAGGAGTCCTTTGTTCATGCAATTTCTGCAGAAAAGAGAGACTACGTCCTCCTCGTGGCAGTCCTTGACCATATTAAGAGCAAGGAGAAATCTGGCCCAGTAACGATGTACCGTCTCCTGGGGCTCCTGCCGGACACGGGAGAGACGGATTAAGTCCGAGCGAGCGTCATTGGCTGAAGCCGGATTTCGATCCGATCTGACGCCCGGGGGCACGGGAAGTACCAAGCCTGACAGTTCGGGATCTGGAGTATTACCTGATCCCTTTGGCCCAGCGCCCGATTCTAAGTCCGGGACCTGGGTCACATAGTCCTTTGGGTGGGTGTTCGGCTCACTGAATTCGGTGATCTGAACATAATTTGTCCTCAAAGTTAAGGGGCAACCCATGTGTGATTCCTCCACTACCGCTATCTCATGGGTGGCCGGCAGGGATCTAATGTCCCTCTGGTCGTGTTTAAGCCTGATCTGGTCATAGTCCGTAGCGACTCCCAAGGCGGCGATGTGATCCAAGAGCTCGTTAAGAGAGGAGAGCTCCATCGGATCCATCTGTTCGGAAATCTCCGAACCAATGCGAAGTTTATGCATGATGACCCGAGAGGCCATCATCAGCGCGACAGCCGATGGGGCGGTCATAATGAAGCCACCAAGCCGGAGAGTCTGGCCTACAGCCAGGGCTCCCCCAGAAGTGATATCGTCCTTGACAAGGAGACGAGCCATCGAGCCCTTGCAGCGGCGACACAGAGGAACTCTCAATGAAATCACCAATGTCGGTGTCAAAACCGGTGGATCTCGGGTAGGTGGTCCCGATCTATGCGTCTTAGGCTGCTGGTAACAGGAAGTGAGGGACACAATATTTACCCAGGTTCGGGCCCTCTTGGTGGAGGTAAAACCCTACTTCCTGCTTGATTAATATTGAAGATATGTAGAATACAAGAGTAGATCTACCACGAGATCGTAGAGGCTAAACCCTATGAGCTAGCCTATGATGGTATGATTGTAATTGTGATTGGCCTTCTAAGGACCATGCTCTCCGGTTTATATAGACACCAGAGAGCTAGGGTTTACATGGAGTCGGTTACAAGGAAGGAAACATAATATCCGGATTGCCAAGCTCGTCTTCCACGCAAAGGAGAGTCCCATCCGGACACGAGCCGAAGTCTTGAGTCTTGTATCTTGACGCTTCTATAGTCCGGATGATGAATACAGTCCGGCTGTCCGGATACCCCATTATCCAGGACTCCCTTAGTGGGTGCACGGCGTGTGTGTGTGTGTGAGAGAGAGAGAGAGAGATGGAGTCTTAGTGTGTGTGTGGGGGGGGGTGCGTGCGTGCGTGTGTGTGGGGGGTGTGTGTGTGTGTGTGTCGCGGGGTCCTCGGTGGAGGATGTAATGTAAGTGTGCGTGGCTTCATCATAGAGAGGTGATGTGTATGGCAGAGGCCACCAACGATGGGGTGCGAGAGAGAAAAGGCTCGTAGAGAGGGAAGAGAAGGTGTGTGCGCGTGAGAGGAGTCGACATGGAGAGAACGTGTTTGTTTGAGAGACACCGAGGAAGACTAATATATCTTGATGGTGCATGTAGGCGGGAATTAAATGAAGGGATGGTGTTATTGGTTCGGGGATATAGGTGAAGAGTGAGAACGGGGGTAGCTAGAAGGAGATTGTTAAGTCTGAGTGTGTGTTTTACCCATCCAGGCGGAAGTTATGTGCACACAAGAAGAGAACAATTCGATGTGGCGTTAGGCTTGAGGGTAATTAACTACGTATGGAGACATAGACACCTTGAACGTGCATGTGCGAGAGGTATACATGTATACGTGGGATGTGTGTGTGGGCGCGCGCATGATCGAGATAAAAGAAAGAAGACATAAGTCATAAGATCAACGACATGGGAGAGACGGATCGGTATGACAATATGCATGCATGTGAGAGTGCAGGGAAGAAGGCCCAAAAATTGAGCATGTGTTTTTGTCTTCAAGAGATAGTGTCGTGGGCTAGAGCATGCATCTATGGCGAGCAGAGGGAGTGAGACACAATGATTGTGCAAAAGAGATCAACCTATAAATGCATATGTATGGAGAGACATATATAGTGTGGGTGACATGAAGCAAGACTGCATGCGAGAAAGAAATGTTGACGGAGAAACTACAGATAGATACAGAGATGGAGATGCTAGCTAGAGGGACATCCGCTAGTTTGAGTGTTGGAGATGACCGCTGGATGGTTCGGAGGGTGAAGTTATGTCTGTGTGTGAGAGAAAGATAAAAAGAGGGCACTTGACTGCATGTAGAGAGAAACATATGTAGTGTGCGTGATAGGAAGCAAGAGTGAGGGCGAGAAAGAAGGTTGATGGAGAAACAGATAAATATAAAGATAAAGATACTAGCTAGAGTGCGTTAGAGATAGGAGTCGAGTGGATCAGAAGGCTGAGTTATGTGTGTGGGTGTGAGAGAGATAGAGAGAGGGTGCATGTGAGTCACATACAAACAAATATCAGAGAGAAATGAGATCCCGAGAGACGGAGTTTTGTGTCTGTGAGAGAGAAAGATATTTCACAATGAGAGTGATATGTAGAGAGACATATGGGGGAACACAAGGGTGTGTGTGTGAGCAACATACAAGAGAACGGTGGAGAAATATGAGACCCTGGGAGACAGAGTTTGTGTTTGTGTGTGAGAAAGAGATATTTAAGAGGAAGAGTCGTAGGTTCTCATACCTAAGGAGCAAAAGACATCTCCGTGTGAGAGGTGGTGTGCAAGTGGCACACAGGGGAATAGTAGAGAGAAATGAGACCCCGGGAGACAAAGTCTTAGGTTTGTGTGAGAGAAAGAGATTCCACATGGAGAATCATAGTTAGAGACAGATAGCAGGGAGTGAGATATACTTAGAGAGAGATACAGTGATGAAGGTCGAGGGAGAGAGTACTGTTAGTGTGTTACGAAGATAAAAGATCATTGTCGACATACAGGTAGCACGAGAGATACCCGAGAGACGATGAACGCATATAGGATTAGAGAGATAATCCTATATAAGCATGAGTGATAGCTATATGAGACAAATATCTGGATTAAAGGGGATTCAAATATTTAAACTGGAGATCACGACATCGACAATATCATAACGCAAATTGGTGTATCAAACATGCATATTCATTTGAATTTGGGGACACGTGTAATGTTATATAGTTTATCAATATTGGTGATCCATAGATTCTTTAATTAGAAACAATGCATGGTTTATATACAATTAATGTCTAAACGGGATTACACTATATGTTGCGTGTGTGAAACACATTATACATGTTTGAGAAGTAAAAAAAAACGCATGAAACACACATTAATTGGAGACAGTTAGCGAGGAATGCATACATTGGATTTCAACATAAAGTGGTTTCAAATATTTGAAAATCCAAATTGATGGATACAACCTTATGAATATAAGATCATGCCATTTGTAAACCATATTTATGTATAAAGGGTGTTGTGCTTTTGAAAGTATGTATAAAAAATGATGTATATAGAATTTTATTCCAATTGAAAATGGATCCTGCCTGAAAAATAGAATACAAACGGGTTTCGAATTGATTTGGCATGGTAAACATGCACTCTGCAAAATTTGAACCAAGCGGGGAAAGTCGCAGTAACTGCCCGAAACCAAAATCTGCGAGATGGAAATTACTACTGCATATCCCTGCCACGCAAAGCCTATCGGCTCGATTTCTATAGGTTTCGATAGGGGTAGCTTTGTAATTTGACTCAAACATGACATAACCGCCTCTTACCCGGATTCATACATGGTGGGCGCCAAAACACTGTGTCTCCTTGACCAAAATCGACTCCCTCCCCGATTCATACACGGTGGGAGCCAAAAACAAACTCTCATCGACAAATATTTGATGTATGTGAGAGTACCGTCCTATCCCCGACCGACTAATATTGTTGTGATGTAGGAAATGTGACACGGGGGCTAAGTTTGTAAATTTCCTTGCATTTGAGACAAGCGCACCCTGAAGACATGGTTCCCCCTTCCTCTCTACCTCCATTTCCCCATTCGTACTCTGTGGGCGCCAAAACACCCTCTCCACCCTAGCCTCCTCCATCCGCCACCCCATCCACCGCCGTCCTCCTCCACCATGTTGGAGCTGATACCCCGACGCCGCCGTCCATTACAAGAGATCAACCTCTCTCATTGACGGCTTTGGACCAGGATCCTTGCATCCCGTCCTCTCGCTTCATCCCTGCTGTCGTCCACCTTGTCGGCACCGCTCCTACAACCATCTCGTCCACCGCACCCCACCGCTACCATCTACCCTCCTAGATCTGCTTCCATGCTGCCAACAGCCATCGCTACCGTAGCACCGTCAAATTCTCAGCAGATGCATACACGACGCCACACCAGAGGCGGTACTCTTTCGTATCTGCTCAACTTATTTATCGCAGCAAGAAAATAGATCGCCACTGCTTTACTCTGATTTCTTGTCCATCACTTACTTGCTAGTTGAAAGCACACATTGGTTGCGAAGTTTCCTTTGTCTGGTTTGCACCTTCAGATCCACCATGGCACGATCAACACTATACTCCCAATGCTTATGGTTTTCCCCTTTTATATTCCACACTAGTTAAATCACAGTTGACTAAATTTCAAAATTAGGTCAGTCGATTTTTCAGAGCTCGCCGGAGTTCGCCGGTGCGAAGGAAGGGGCTCGGGTGGGGCGGTGGTTGTGTGGGTGGTGGTGGGGCCTCGCCGAATGAAGAAAACTCGACACAGGTGGGGACGATGGTTGTGGGGGTGGTGGCGGGGCCTCACTAAACAAAGAAAATTCGACACAGGGGATGGGGTGGGGGTGGGGGTGGCGGAGGAACACAGGCGGTGGGGGCCGGTGGTCTGGCCGGAGGCCCGTGGGGTGTTCTGTATGGGAAGAATCAGAGAGGAGGAAGAAGAAGGGTTAGGAGACATAGGATCTTCATCCAACTGCCTGAAATGGTTGACTGACCCAAATGACAAAAGTCACGCGACTTGCATGCAGACATGCCTTTATATTTAGTACCATCATCGTACCTGCTTAGCACTGCTCCTAAATCCATCAAGCTAAACAACGTGCCACTCATAATTCCAAACTTGTTGCTCAAATATGAATCTGATATTACTAAAACAGATAATGTTTAATTGGTCAGTTAATGTTCCTACTTTACTTTCAAAAAGCACGTGCACCACATATAGAGAGACAACATGGAGTTGCATTCTTAATGCATTCTGGTTCATCATGTGTGGGCACTGCACAACGAACATTTTATTATCCAAAATCTGCATGCTCTTCTTTAGCATGTTCCTCTTCCATTCTTCTTTAATAAGTACTGTCTCCATTCCTAAATACAAGTCTTTGTATAGATTCCACCATGGACTACATATGGAGCAAAATTAGTGAATCTACACTCTAAAATGTATCTGGATACATCTGTATGTGATCCATAGTGGAAATCTCTACAAAGACTTATATTTTGGAACGGAGGGAGTATGATAGTAGTACAATATGTTCCTTGTAGTGAAGATGAGCAAGGATATTTGCAGTGTAGAGGTCTATATGGTCGGTTGTGATGGACACTTTGAACTCTTCTGGCCTCTTTGATTCATAGGATTTTGTAAACATAGGAATAGGATTTGTAGTGGCCTGCCCACTTGAATCCTATTAGAATAGCAAGGAAATGCGAGGAGCTATGTCGCCTTTGAGAGTTACAATGATATTAACACTACCACACCTTCAGTTGAAGAGAGTTGGTATCCGAAGCCTTTCTAGCCGTACCGGCAATACTAGCACATATATTCCAGGAAGTTCCACTTTTCTTATTTTACTCCGATGCTTAAGGTTTTCCCACTATATCTACACTATGATCTGTGTAGCTGCTTTGTGTCACACTAGCAGCAGTCCACTCTTGAAGCTAAACACTGCAGTGACTTACAAAATTGGCACCAAGGCACTGAGTGCCATTCTGGATGCAATGAAACTCATACGCTCCCCACCTGTTGACTCTTGTTCAGAATATGATCCTAATGACTCTTGTTCAAAATTGCCACATATAGAGAGACAACATGGAATTGCATTTCTTTGGGTGCTGTGATTCATCATGAGTCGGCAACCAACATTGTATGCAATGAAGCGGAACCTCAAGAATATGCTTCCTCTTTTGTTCTTTAGCATGTTCCTCTTTTGTTATTCTGTATTTAGTATGTATAGTATATTCCTTGTCAGGAAAGGGAGCAGGGACATCTGTAGTCAACAACTGATAGAGCTAGTTTTACGTGATCGATAGGCTTTCAATTACTAGCGGCAATACAACACCGTATTTTCAAGCGAGTTCCACTTTCCCGATTTATATATCGTGGTTATGGTGTACCCCTTTTATGTACACTATGATCTGCCTAGTTGTTGTGTGCTCTTGTTATCATGGTTTGGCAATAAACTCTCTATACAGTATATTATGAACCTATCATCTGGCAACTATCCTTACTTATGGAGCCTATTTTTTGTGTACTTGTGCCAGATTATATTAATGCATGCACCATATTATAACACACATGAGCTATCTAATCAGAATCCAGTGATAGCACACAAGTGTTTACAGGGGCGCCCCTATATTAGAATATCCTCTGCATTACAAAGATAATCTGGCACTATTTATGTTTTCATGGTTCTCAGATATTATACATAATTACAGTGAATATCAGAATCCGTGCATCAGAAGAATATTATGGAACACTGCAATGACTTACAAAACTCGCACCAAGGCATTGAGTGCCATTCTAGATGCAATGAAACTCATACGCTCCCCACCTATAGATTCTTGTTCAGAATATGATCCTAATGACTATTCTAACCTCGAGGAGTCAAAGGCAGATGGCCTGTCCTGTTCACCCATCAAGGTGCCTGTTCTAATTTAGCAAGGTTTTATTGATTGTGCGTCTTTTGCATATGTTGTCTTGCATTTCTTCTACTTTGTTTCACCGCCATCTTCTTAGTTTACTCATCATATATGTCGAGATGCCATGCCCATCCATTATCAATACATATTTCATCTGTCATGATACCATGTTGTCCCACTCAAATGTTGTTCTTGTGCATCAGACATCAAAAAGGAAGAGTGTGATTGTCGAACCTGAAGGAGCACCAGCAAAGTCCTTGAAAACGTGGTTGTGCCGGAGAAATCAGACAACACCCCACTTATATTGGATGTACAACCAGTGACACAAAATGTAGGACCGACTCTAGCAGACTGTACCCATACTTCACTAGCCACACCACTAGCCCCACCACACAGGACCTACACTCCAGCAAAAGGTATGCCGATTTCAGTTGCCATAGCACCAGCCATACCACAGAAAAATCCCACTCCAGCAAAAATTACAGCAAGTCCACCGGCCAAAGACCTATCCCAACCGCAGAGACGGCCAATTCCTGCAGATTGGAACCTCATTCCAGTTATTCCCAGTTTAAAAGACAATGCTTTCGATGTTGTTAGGGACTATGTGCATATATTCCCATCATGGGAAGATTATAGTGAAGACAAACACCAGTTTCACATCTTCCTATCCCCCTTACGTGTAAGTGCTATTATTCATGGTTATTATTTTCCTGTTTTCTGCTGATTGAACACATTAATGATTTACATTACATTGTTGTAAGTAGGCAAGGGTCAATCTAGATAGTCATGACGAGCAAAGCTGGCTTGCGCTTTTCAAGGAAGCATTGCAGCAGTATCAGTGTTACCCGAGGAAATCACACTTTGATGGGACATACCTGTGTTAAATAAATTTCCGATGAAGTCTCCTATGCTAAATTTAGAAGACATTGAATGGAAAACCTTGTTATGCACTGGTCTCGTTCCCAGGATGAGGTACTGTCTATGATATCGCATAACAATTTGAACTTCTACTTTTCCGCATGTGCCTTACAGATCTTTTTTGCAGGAAATCTGCTCGAAGAAGAATTCCGGTTTGAAAAGAATGACAGGATATCACAAATATGCTGCCCGCTGCTTTGCTCTTGTTAGTACCTGTTGTCCTGTATCACTATACTTGCATACATACCTGGTTCATTATGTGACAGCAGTATGCATGATAGCTTACTTATCAATTGTTCGCTCCAAATTATCTGATCTGTATGAATGGTTACATTAGTGTAGAATATATCCAATGCCAATGAAAAATTTTAGCGCTACATTGTTCTTGTAAGTACCTGATGTCCTTTATCAGTGTACTTATATTGACAGGTAGTTGTTCATCTACCATCACTCTGCAACTTATTTTCCTTTGCCCTCCATTTTCTACACATCAGATCTATATTTACTCTTACCATAAGGTTGGATAACACCAATGGTACTGAAGAAGTATAGCTCTGCATTGCTCTTGGCTGTACCTTTTGCATGTATCATTGTACTTACATTTATAGCTTCTTGGTTATGTAGCATCACTCTTCATCTTATCTTAAATATTCTCCATTTTTTCTTATATTATCACATCTATATTTACTCTTAATAAAATGTAGAATAAAGGCAATGCTTATGAAGAAGATTCGGTGGTAAACTTCTTGAATTGCCCCCCCCCCCATCAGCATGGACTAGGGCTTTATAGAGCATGTCTTCACCAATAATGTAAGTTTGTCCTTCTCAAGCCTTCAAACTTTGTTGTGTATATTTGGTTAGGCATGACTGCAACAGCTGTTTATGTTTGGTGTTTGCATCAAATTGCATGTTTAAAGTTTATTATGTAGTTCATAAACAAAAGTTTGTCCTTCTCAATTTAAGTTCCAAGTTGTACAACCAAGTTCCTTCTTCATACCATGTAAATTAAACTATACAGTGCAAGTGATCTTCTTTTGCACTACATGTATGCTTCTGTTCTTGATCCGTAATCCAGTGGTGTGGTGAACCTACCCACTACAGCACAATGTCATATTCTGCAATGTCTTAACTATAAACAATGTCATATCATTCTACTATTATTTAAACCATCTCTTTATTTGCCAATCTGAAATGGGATAAATTGACATCACACTAACCATTAATACTTATGAGTTCTTGATCTGTAATCTAGTGGTGTCGTGAAGCTGCCAACTCCTTCACAATGTCATTTCCTGTCATGTGTTGACCAGAACAATACCATATTGTGTTAATGCTATTTTAAATTGTGTCACTTAATTCTTCATTAATAAATGTGATGAATTGTCAGCACTGATACTTATATGTGCAAAACCTATCATATGTCTGCTTGTTTATCTTTCAGAGTGAGGAGGATATAAGTGTCAAACAAGCACAGTCTCATCACCTTGCTTAGCTGCTTGCGTTGCAGCTCCCGAGGAGGGCTAACCTTTCTTGAACTCTATTGAAGTGTTGTCGATTTTGTATATTATTTTGTCGGCGTGTTTATTTGCACTGGTGGCGATCTTTGATACACAGTGTATGTAATCTGCTGTCTTCTTGTGCTTTATTATCATAGTGGTGAACTTTGATGCCCAGTGGATGTAATATGCCGTAATTTCTTTATTGTATGGTCTAGGTGTTTTCTTATTCATGATGTTGTAGTTATTTTATTGTATATATATCCTGTCTTCGCAGTAAACCGGCCAAACCGTAAAATTACGGTACATAATCGGGTCGTCATGCAAATCACTATGTCTGATCCGCATCATGGGCCCCGTCATCTTGGTCCATTAATAGACCTAAATGTAAACTAGCCCACTAGTTGATTCAGGCATTTAATAGGCCGAGTAAACTGTCAGCCCTATTTTCGCAAGAAAACTCAATGGGATTTTAGGAGGCTGAAAAGTAGGTTGGGCCTAAAACGTGCCGAACAGCTCACGGGCCGACAGCAGGCCGAAATAGAGCCCGGCCCATGATTGTGCCAATCAACTCACGGGCTTGTAACAAGCCAAAATTGTCTTGGTCCTTGTTTGGCCCAATCAGATTATCGGCTGTGAGCAGGCCGGATGAAAACGGGTCGTAGTTAGGCCCAACTATATGACGTGCTTTTAACAGGCCGAAATAAATATAAGGCTGAAATGTTAAACGAGCCTTTAACAGGCCGAAACTAATAACAAGCCGAATTACTAAATGGGCCTTTATCAAGTGGGCCCAAAAGCATAGTGTCCAATTGAGGGGTTGAATCTGATATGGGCCATAATTTAGCCCAAAGCCTCTTAAAGGGCCGGACCTGATCTAGGCCGCAATTTGGCCAAGAACGTGGTAGGCTTTTAATGGGCCGGATCTCATATGGGCCTTTAATAGGCCCGAAACGTGGCAGGCTGTTAATGGACCAGATGAAATATGGGCCGGCATTTGGCCCAAAACATGGCAGCCTGTTAATGGGCCAGCCTACCAGTGTCCTCAAAATCTTGTGGGCCTTCAGCTGGGCTAGTCCATTATGGTCGACGAAATCTCGTGGGCCTTTTAGCTGGTCTGGCCCATTATGGTCCGCAAAATCTTGTGGGCCTTTGGCTGGGCCGGCCCATTATGGTCCGCAAAATCTCGTGGGCCTTTAGCTGGGTTGGCCCATTATGGCCCATAAAATCTTGTGGGCCTTTAGCTGGGCCGGCCCATTATGGCCCATAAAATCTTGTGGGCCTTTAGCTAGGCTGGCCCATTATGGTCCACAAAATCTTGTGGGCCTTTAGCTGGCCGGCCCATTATGGTCTGCAAAATCTCATGGGCCTTTAGCTAGGCCGGCCCATTATGGACCACAAAATCTTGTGGGCCTTTAGTTGGGCCGGCCCATTTAAACTTTATGGGCCACTTTTGGGCCGAATCACGTGTCAACATATCATAGGCGCATCTCGCCCATTGGATGAGTGACACCTGTGCCGACGGGGAGCTGACACGTGTTTCCTCCAGCCAATGATGATTTTACACGTGGAAAATCCCCATTGGTCTGGGCTGTTAACGGGTTATTGGATCCAAAACCGGACCCGATAGTTTAACAGCGTTCCGTTACGGCGGATGCCACGTGTCGGTCACCCTTCATGAAAGCACTTCTGTGATGCGCGATTTATCGTCATGGAAGTGGACACTTCCGTGATGATAATTTTAGTAATGTCATGGAACACTTCTAAAACATCACAGGTATGACTATCTTGATTCTGTCATAAAATCGTCATGGATGTACATGCATGACAGAAAACGTGACCTACTGTGACAAACACGTATCATCGCGGAAGTGTATTTTTTTGTAGTGGGCATCCGAGCCAGGTCTATGCGTAGATGTTTTATGCACGAGTAGAACACAAAGAGTTGTGGGCGATAATAGTCACACTGCTTACCACTAACGTCCTTCTTTGATTCGGTGGTATTGTTGGATGAAGCGGCCCGGACCGACATTACATGACCGCGTTCATGAGACTGGTTCTACCGACGTGCTTTTGCACATAGGTGGTTGGCGGATGTCTGTTTCTCCAACTTTAGTTGAATCGATTTTGACTACGGCCGGTCCTTGTTGAAGGTTAAAATAGCACACTTGACAAAAAATTGGTGTGGTTTTGATGCGTAGGTAAGAACGGTTCTTGGTAGAAGCCCGTAGCAGCCACGTAAAACTTGCAACAACAAAGTAGAGGATGTCTAACTTGTTTTTGCATGGCTTGTTGTGATGTGATATGGTCTACACATGATGTGATATAAATTGTTGTACGAGATGATCATGTTTTGTAACAAAGTTATAGGCAACTGGCAGGAGCCATATAGTTGTCGCTTTACTGTATGCAATGCAATCGCCATGTAATTGTTTTACTTTATCACTAAGCGGTAGCGATAGTCGTAGAAGCAATAGTTGATGAGAAGTCAATGATGCTATGATAGAGATCAAGGTGGCGCATCGGTGAAGATGGAGATCATGACGATGCTTCGGTAATGGAGATCATGAGCACAAGATGGTGATGGCCATATCGTGTCACATATTTCGATTTCATGTGATGTTTATCTCTTATGCATCTTATTTTGCTTAGTACGATGGTAGCATTATAAGATGATCCCTTACTAAATTTCAAGGTATAAGTGTTCTCCCTGAGTATGCACCGTTCCTATAGTTCGTCCTGCCAAGACACCACGTGATGATCGAAAGGTCGAACGTGAATCATATAGTAGATATGATCAACATAGTGATGTTCACCATTGAAAACTATTCTATCTCACGTGATGATCGGACATGGTTTAGTTGATTTGGATCACGTGATTCATTTAGATGACTAGAGGGATGTCTATGTAAGTGGGAGTTCTTAAGTAATAAGATTAACTGAACTTTAATTGATCATGAACTTAGTCCTGATAGTTATTTTGCATGTCTATGTTATTGTAGATCAATGGCCTGTGCTACCGTTCCTTTGAATTTTAATGCATTCCTAGAGAAAGCTAAGTTGGAAGATGATGGTAGCAATTACCCGGACTGGGTCCGTAACTTGAGGATTATCCTCATTGCTGCACAGAAGAATTACGTCCTGGAAGCACCGCTGGGTGCTAGGCCTGCTGCAGATGCTACTCATGATGTTAAGAATGTCTGGCAGAGCAATGCTGATGACTACTCGATAGTTTAGTGTGCCATGCTTTATGGCTTAGAACCGGGACTTCAAAGATGTTTTGAACGACATGGAGCATATGAGATGTTCGAAGAGTTGAAGTTAACATTTCAAGCAAATGCCCGAGTTGAGAGATATGAAGTCTCCAACAAGTTCTATAGCTGCAAAATGGAGGAGAATAGTTCCATCAGTGAACACATACTCAGAATGTTTGGGTACCATAACCACTTGACTTAGCTGGGAGTTAATCTTCCTGATGATAGTGTCATTGACAGAGTTCTTCAATCACTGCCACCAAGCTATAAAGGCTTCGTGATGAACTATAATATGCAAGGGATGAACAAGACAATTCTCGAGCTCTTCGCAATGCTAAAGGCTGCGGAGGTAGAAATCAAAAAGGAGCATCAAGTGTTGATGGTCAACAAGACCACTAGTTTCAAGAAATAGGGCAAAGGGAAGAAGGGTAACTTCAAGAAGAACGGCAAGAAAGTTGCTGCTCGGGAGAAGAAACCCAAGTCTGGACCTAAGCCTGAAACTGAGTGCTTCTACTGCAAAGGGACTGGTCACTGGAAGCGGAACTGCCCCAAGTATTTGGTGGATAAGAAGGATGGCAAAGTGAAAGGTATATTTGATATACATGTTATTGATGTGTACCTTACTAATGCTCGTATTAGCGCCTGGGTATTTGATACTAGTAATGTTGCTCATATTTGCAACTCGAAACAGGGGCTACGAATTAAACGAAGATTGGCTAAGGACGAGGTGAAGATGCGCGTGGGAAATGGTTCCAAGGTCGATGTGATCGCCGTCGGCACGCTACCTCTACATCTACCTTCGGGATTAGTTTTAGACCTAAATAATTGTTATTTGGTGCCAGCGTTGAGCATAAACATTATATCTGGATCTTGTTTGATGCGAGACAGTTATTCATTTAAATTAGAGAATAATGGTTGTTCTATTTATATGAGTAATATCTTTTATGGTCATGCACCCTTGCTGAGTGGTCTATTTTTGTTGAATCTTGATCATGATGATACACATGTTCATAATATTGAAGCCAAAAGATGCAAAGTTGATAATGATAGTGCAAGTTATTTGTGGAATTGCCGTTTAGGGCATATCGGTGTAAAGCGCATGAAGAAACTCCATGCTGATGGGCTTTTGTAATCACTTGATTATGAGTTACTTGGTGCTTGCGAACCATGCCTCATCGACAAGATGACTAAAACTCCATTCTCCAGAACAATGGAACGAGCTACTGACTTATTGGAAATAATACATACCGATGTATGCGGTCCAATGAGTGTTGAGGCTCGTGGCGGATATCGTTATTTTCTTACCTTCACAGATGATTTCAGCAGATATGGTTATATCTACTTAATGAAGCATAAGTCTGAAACATTTGAAAAGTTCAAAGAATTTCAGAGTGAAGTGGAAAATCATCGTAAGAAGAAAATAAAGTTTCTACATCTGATCGTGGAGGCGAATATTTGAGTTACAAGTTTGGTCTTCATTTGAAACAATGTGGAATAGTTTCACAACTTACGCCACCTGGAACACCACAGCGAAATGGTGTGTCCGAACATCGTAACCGTACTTTATTTGATATGGTGCGATCCATGATGTCTTTTACTGTTTACCGCTATCATTTTGGGGTTATGCTTTAGAGACGGCTACATTCACTTTAAATAGGGCACCATCAAAATCCGTTGAGACGACGCCTTATGAACTGTGGTTTGGCAAGAAACCAAAGTTGTCGTTTCTTAAATTTGGGGCTACGATGCTTATGTGAAAAACCTTCAACCTGATAAGCTCAAACCCAAATTGGAGAAGTGCGTCTTCATAGGATACCCAAAGGAAACTGTTGGGTACACCTTCTATCATAGATTCGAATGCAAGATATTCGTTGCTAAGAATGGATCCTTTCTAGAGAAGGAGTTTCTCTCGAAAGAAGTGAGTGGGAGGAAAGTAGAACTTGATGAGGTAATTGTACCTTCTCCTGAATTGGAAAGTAGTTCATCACAGAAATCAGTTCAAGTGATTCCTGCACCAATTAGTGAGGAAGCTAATATGACGCCCCCGATTCAATCGTACACTAATCATACACGCAAGTGTGTACGATCAAGATCAGGGACTCACGGGAAGATATCACAACACAACTCTAGATACAAATAAAATAATACAAGGTTTATATTACAAGCCAGGGGCCTTGAGGGCTCGAATACATAGCTTGATACACAAGAGTCAGCGGAAGCAACTATATCTGAGTACAGACATAAGTTAAACAAGGGTGCCTTAAGAAGGCTAGCACAAAAGCAACACGATCGAAGATGCAAGGCCTCCTGCCTGGGACCTCCTAAACTACTCCTGGTCGTCGACGGTCTCCATGTAGTAGTATCCGTCGTCGGTGGCATCTCGCTCTAGGGATCCACCATCTGGTTGCATCAACCGGAAAGAAGAAAGAAGGGGGGAAAGGGGTAGAAAGCAACTGTGAGTACTCATCCAAAGTACTCGCAAGCATCAGATCTATACTAAGTATGCACTGGTATCAAATGGAAGGTTTGTATCTGTGGACTGAACTGCAGAATGCTAGAATAGAGGGAAGAGGCCTAGCCTATCAAAGACTAGCATCTTCAAGCAGCTCCGAGCATCTTGCAGCATGTAGAAGAGTAAAGAATAGCAATTTAATATTTAACAAACATGTTGTAACATTAATGCCCAGAGATCCTTCCTCGACTCCCTGCGAGAAAGCAATCTCGGAGCCACATATCTCAAGTATCCATTTGTAGTTGTATAAGATCAGGATATAAGTCTGAACGTTCGTTACCGTGGACACGGCTATTAATAGATAATCTTCCCTGCAAGGGTGCATGTAACGCCCCAAGTCCGATGCTTCAGAAGACTTCTAGCTATTCCGAGTTTCGCCGTGTGTTTCTTTTGTGCTTGCTCTTTTATTTTTGCATTGCATCATGTCATCATGCCATCATGTCATTTAATTTTTAAAACTCATCAAAATAAATTGTATGGATCTTCGATCCATTTAAGTCGAGGGAAGGGTGACTTCTCTTTATAACATATCTTCCAATATTAGGGAGCTATATTTAAATGTTCCATTGATTTGGAAATCACCATAACACACTTGCAAAATATCCCATGTCGTTGTTATCTCAATTCTTGTTCTCCAACCTTGCCCGTAATTTCTTTCATCATTTTCCGGAGCTCCACCAAAAACCCTCAACATTTTTGGACCTTCCTAACCCTCACTTCCTATTCAAACTATTTGAATTTAAATCAAATGAGTTTGAATTTAAACTTTCGGTCATGCCCACTTCTATTTTTCTTGGATCAAGCTCATTTTTATGAGTCCGAGAAAATTGTCCGCATGCGCAAATTCTTTCCCTAACCCTCTCTTCTTTTCTTCTCTCTAATTCTTTTCTGCTAAAGAATATGAGGGAGAGAGAGAGCCCAGCCAAGCCTCTGGCCACTTCTTTCTCCACCTGGGCCGACCCAACCAACCTCTCAGGCCCAGCCGTGCCTCTAACCCTAGCCCAGCCCCCACGCTCTCTCAGGATCCCCATCTCTCCCCCTCGTTCCCGTGCCGCCGCCACACTTTGATGCCAGGGAAACCGCTCGATCCATCGCTCCCGTCGCCCGCCAACGCCCCGCGCCTGAATCCCCCTCGCTCCCGCGGCCGCTCCCCTCGATCCCCCCCTTCCTCTTGACGCCGCCACAGAGAGAGGGTAGCGAGCTCCCTGTGCCCGATCCCCTCGCCGCCCTCTTCCTCGATCCGGCCCGAAAACCGCCGTCGTCGCGCCTCCTCGTCTACCCGGCGCCTTCGCCTCGTCAGCTCCGTTGCCAGGCGAGGAGCCCCTCGACCAGTCCCTTTCGGCCCGACTCTGGAGAGCGCCGCCCCGTCGACTCTCCAGCCGCTCCTCTGCAGCTCCTCCTCCGCCTCGTCCTCACGTCCGTCCTCGTTACCTCCGGCCACCAGGACCCTCCAGCAAGCCGCCTCCGCCGTCTAGGACCACCATGGCCGCACCAAGTTGCGCAGCAGCTCGGCGCCAAGTCCCGCTGCGGCAAGCCCTCCAGCGCCAAGTCCCAGCGCTGCTCCATCAACATCGCGCCCAAGTTCCCCGCCGCCGTTCCTTCTTCACCTGTGCTGCTCAAGTTCGAGCAGAGCGCAGCCGCTCACCCGTTGACCGCGCCTCTCTACCTCTCCTGCAGCAGCTCGTCGCTCAGCGCCATGCCACCCGCGCCCTCAAGCTCCTGCAGCAGCCTCACCTTCCTACGCCACCTTGCCTCGGTCGTTTGTCCCCAAGCCACCACCTCGCATCGCGGTCTTCATCCGCCAAGGACGCCAAGACCCTTCCGTGGATGCGTCAAGTACCGCTGCCGCGACCACCAGTGTTTTTCGAAGACCGCCAAGTACCACTTTATCAGACGCTTGAACGACTACCACACCGGAACGCCAAGTACACGGATACGCCAAGGTCGACTACTTCCACGACGATGCGAGTACAAGTACCCTCTTCGTGGTTTTCTCCAAGTACCACGACGCCCGGAGCCCTCGGATCCATCAAGTCCAACAACGACTGTGTACAACTACCGGTGACGCCAAACATCTACGGATTGTGTACGACTACTTCCACTACGGCCCGTGAACGTCTACTTACACTACTGTCGCAAGAACGACTACCTCCACTACGGCCCGTGAATGACTACTTCCACTATGAACTCGTTCCGCCCGAAATGCACTCTTCGAAGGTATAATCCCGAGATGATCACCCGCGGGCCGAATGCATGTGTTGTATGAGATGCTCGTGTTTGCACCGTGATCGAATTGTCTTTGCAAGTTCCTCGTTTGCCATGCCACCGTCCTGTGGGAACCCGGTAATCCGGGATCACCCCACCATCTTGCATGACTCGCTCACGTCACACTTCCTTTTGCACCGGTACCTCCATGAGTTATCGGGACCGGAATGTTGCCATGGCACCATTTCCGTTTCACTGCCGTGGCACCTTTTTCCTTCCGCTATGGCGACAAATGCCTCGTATCATGCTCATATCAACATTTTCATAAAATTGCATAAACCTTGATTATGTCATCTGCATCATGTTAACAACATTTAAATGGTTAAAATTGTTGTTTGCTTTAATTGCTAAATGTCATGTGGGGATTTACCGGAATTGTTGTTTCTTGTTTCCGGCCTCACTTAAACTTGCCTAAATAGTTAGTTTATTTATGCTTCACCTCTTGCCATGCTTAACAACATTTAATATTGTTGTGTTCATAACCGAGAGAGAACTAAATAATTGATGTGGTGTTCTGTCAATATGCAACTCGTTGCATATTGAGCTCCACTTAATTTGTAGTATTGTTTGTTGCACTTTGCCATGCCATGCCTCATTAAACCGGACATGCGTCATACTTGATTGTGCATCATGCCATGATTATGCTTGTGTGTTTACCATGTTTCTTGCTTCTTTCCGGTTTGCTTCTCTCGTTAACTTTAGTTTCGTTCCGGAGTTGTGAGGATTCGTTCAACTATGTCCGTTTGTCTTCTTCATGGACTCGTTCTTCTTCCTTGCGGGATCTCAGGCAAAATGACCTTTACCCTTGATATCACTTCTATCTTTGCTTGCTAGTTGCTTCGTTCTATCGCTATCCTGCGCTACCTATCACTTGTTTACCATGCCTACCATATTGCCATGTCAGCCTCTAACCTTTTCACCCTTCCTAGCAAACCATTGCTTGGCTATGTTACCGCTTTGCTCAGCCCCTCTTATAGCGTTGTTAGTTGCAGGTGAAGTTGAAGATTGCTCCATGGTGGACAGGATTATGTTGGGATATCACAGTATCTCTTATTTAATTAATGCATCTATATACTTGGTAAAGGGTGGAAGACTCGGCATTATGCCTGGTGTTTTGTTCCACTCTTGCCGCCCTAGTTTCCGTCATACCGGTGTTATGTTCCCGGATTTTGCGTTCCTTACGCAGTTGGGTGATTTATGGGACCCCCTTGACAGTTCGCTTTGAATAAAACTCCTCCAGCAATGCCCAACCTTGGTTTTACCATTTGCCTACCTAAGCCTTTTTCCCTTGGGTTCTGCAGACTCAAGGGTCATCTTTATTTTACCCCCTCGGGCCAGTGCTCGTCGTGAGTATTGGTCCAACCTGTCAACTCCCGGTGGCCACCAAGGGCAACTCTGGGCTGGCCTACCGGAAGTTTGGACAATCCGGTGTGCTCTGAGAACGAGATATGTGCAGCTCCTATCGGGATTTGTCGGCACAGCGGGTGGTCTTGCTGGTCTTGTTTTACCATTGTCGAAATGTCTTGTAAACCGGGATTTCGAGTCTGATCGGGTCTTCCTGGGAGAAGGTATATCCTTCGTTGACCGTGAGAGCTTATGATGGGCTAAGTTGGGACACCCCTGCAGGGTATAAACTTTCGAGAGCCATGCCCGCGGTTATGTGGCAGATGGAAATTTGTTAATGTCCGGTTGTAGATAACTTGACACCAGATCCGAATTAAAACGCATCAACCGCGTGTGTAGCCGTGATGGTCTCTTTTCGGCGGAGTCCAGGAAGTGAACACGGTTTTGGGTTATGTTTGACGTAAGTAGGAGTTCAGGATCACCTCTTGATCATTGCTAGCCTCACGACCGTTCCGTTGCTTCTCTTCTCGCTCTTATTTGCGTATGTTAGCCACCATATATGCTTAGTGCTTGCTGCTACTCCACCTCATTACCACTTCCTACCTATAAGCTTAAATAGTCTTGATCTCGCGGGTTTTGAGATTGCTGAGTCCTCGTGACTCACCAGATACTATCACAACAGTTGCAGGTCCCGATGATACCAGTGCAGATGATGCAGCCGAGCTCAGATGGTAGCTCAACGAAGACCTTGGTTGTTTCTATGTATCGTTTAATGTTGATCAGTAGTGGACCCCAGTTGGGACGATCAGGGATCTAGAAGTTGGGTTATCTTCTTTTCTTTTGGCTTCGTCCGTAGTCGGACTATGTGTGTACTCTGAATGATGTATGATTTATTTATGTTCATTGTGTGAAGTGGCGATTGTAAGCCAACTCTTTATCCCATTCTTGTTCATTACATGGGATTGTGTGAAGATGACCCTTCTTGCAACAAAACCACAATGCGGTTATGCCTCTAAGTCGTGCTTCGACACGTGGGAGATATAGCCGCATCGTGGGTGTTACAAGTTGGTAATCAGAGCCATCCCCGACTTAGGAGCCCCCTGCTTGATTGATTGCTGGCGTTGTTGAGTCTAGAACAAAAATGTTTTGAGTCTTAGGATTATATATATCGGAGAGTAGGATTCTTTTTACTCCTCAGTCCCTTCGTCGCTCTGGTGAGGTCCCCTGACGTAGATGTTTTGTCTTTCCTCGCCTCAAATTACACTAAAAAAAATTTTAGGATCACGCGGGTATCTTGGAATCGTTCGGATGGTTTTGTGACGAGAACATTGTTCTTGGTGCCTCCTGTCTTTTATGTGGCAGTGACCCGGGGAGTTGAGCTCCGAGGTGTTGTCGTCGCAATTTTATCGTTGCAGTTCTGGAATACCTGAGTTTTGCCGACATCGAAAATCTCTTTTATGTAGTTGTTGGTGAGATAACCTCAACGCCACCCAGTACTGGGGCGGGAGTTCGGGAGTATTGCCATAGCTCGTATAACGGATGCTTTTCGAAGGTTGAGGTACACGATTTCTGAAGGTTTCTTGGTTATGTGTTGACGGATGGATACAGCTTGGATGTAGGAATTGTTAGTTTTGGGTGAGATATATATTGCTTCCCCTGTATCCTCAACACCAGATTGCATAACCAGAAAGTTTCGGGAGTTTTATAGGTGGGAATTCAAGTAGCTCCTAGAATATCTTTTCGACAGATGCATGATATGAGATTGGGGTTCGACGTCTAGTGGTCCGCCTTTCCATGGTCGTTTTTACAGTGGTCTCGTTGTGTCTTAAAGAACCCTTGGCTATGCCGGTTCCGGGACACTTCGTATGTCATGTGCACTGCCTTGTACATGATGGTGCTGTACAATCGAGCCCGTGTGGGCCCCACCACGAAAACTTCGGACGGAATCTCTATCATATGTTTGTTCCGGCTTATTCTGCAAGCCAAATCCTTTGTTTTGTTTTATTTGTGGTATTAGAGTTGCTTCGAAGTCAAATGTTGAATCCATACCTTTCATAAACGGTGTTCTCATATTGCTATGTGAATACTAATCCTTCTTGATCGTCGAGGTTGTCATGTTAATTCTTTTCCAACCGGCGTGCTTCTCTTCAAGTGGATCCGAACATTTCAACATCCGCAAGATCAATTCTAAGTTTTCTCAACGGTGTTTGTTCCATCTTCCCCAAGTTGCCTTTGTTTTCCCCACCCTCCCACCCTTTTCTTAAAGGACTCATATATTTTAATCAAGTATCCATTTATTCATGTGAAGTCTCTTCACTCTTTTCAATCAATGTTCTTATCCGGTGATTCTCAGGAAGATACTAACGGAGCTTCAAGTTCATCGTTCTTCATTCTCGTATTCTTCTCTGGTGGATTAATTTCAAGCTTTCGGTGTTGATCATATTCTTTTTATCATTTCAAGTGCTTTCTTATGTCGGTGCACCTCTTAATCATTCACTTCTCGACATTCCTTCGTTCTCGAGTGTTGAATATATCTCAAAAGGCTCGTCTTTTCATTCAAGATCCGTTCAAGCTATTTGGAGATTATTATCTCATTCTAGTCATTTAATTCAACCGGTGCAATCTCTCTTCAAAATCTTTCAACGGTGTTTTCTTTTGAGTGGGCCCTAACCCACAGGTCTTTTTCCAAGATCTTACCTGACTCTTCTAACTTATCCGGAGCGATTCTCAAATTCTTTCAAAGTTTGACATAAGAATGATTTCTCAACAGTCAAATGTATCCTCGAAGTTCGCTTTCATATTCTTTTCATCGTTGGTTCATCATTTCTCTTCTTCTTTGTTCCGAAGTGCCTCAACAATTTTGGTGGTTCTCGTCATCATTCTCAGCACGTGAAGACCGAAGAAGAGTTCCTCTAAATCCTTACCCGTTCTTCCAGAGATTCATGGTTCTAGTGTTATGCCATCCTCTCATAATTGCTTTTGATTATGAGAATTCTTTTCACCCATCCAGGGCATTTCAGGAGTCTTTTCAGTTTGATTCTCCGGAGCCATCATCTCAGAATTCTTCATTCTCAGCATGTAGCTATCGTTCTCCAAATCTTACCGGTGCATCGTTCAAATATCCTCTAATCAGTTCATGGCCCCTTGTTCTCATGTATCTAAATCCCCTCAAGTATCTTCATTTGTTTTCCAATTCTTCTCGGTGAATTGTGCCTTTGTTACTTTCATTTTCAATTATTACGGTGGTTCGTTCAAGATTTCTCTTCCTTCGTTATCGTATCAATTCATTCGTTCTTTTGTTGTTTCAGTCCTACCGGTGGTTGTTGAAGACCTTCTCAAGTTTACGCTATATCTCTCTTAATCCTATCTACGAGAATAAGTAGTATGCCAAATCCGTTGCTTGTCATTAATTTAAATCGGTGAACGATAGGCATGACATAATTCTTATTCTTGTTTCATCCAAGTGATTAATCCTTTCCTTCGGAGTTTGTTCAGGAGGAATAAATTATTGGCTTCTTGTTGTTCATCTTTTCTTTCTGGAGTTCCAAGTTCTCTCGGTTATATCATCGCGAAGCTCCTTCTAAATCATCGCAAGGCTTCACCTTGTGTTTTCAACTTCCCTTTCTTTCTATCATCCTTTTATTACCGAAGTTCTTGATGGAGGCTCAACATGGTGGTTCATCAAGGATTCCTTTCATCCTTCAATTGTTCTTCAAGATTTCTCTCGAAGTTAAGATCCGCCAAGGTACACTCTAAAATAAACATGGTGCTCAACACATGTTTTGTTTTGTGGAGTTCAAGTATACTTCTTCTTGCATTTCAAGTGCTATTCTTTCTACCTTATCTTTTGAGATGGTGTTATATCATTCTTGACAATTTCCATTCATGCTTCGTGATTCACATGTTGTTAAGAATGAGGTATTTTAAATCCATCAATCTCTTCATTGGAGTTATCTTGGTATAGATTTCACCTAAAGCCTTCCCTAAGGAATGTTGCTATTATGGTGCTTATCAATGATCCAAGCTTTCTCCATATCCTTCTCAGTGAAAGAGGTTTTTCATCTCTTCGTTGATCTCAAGCAAGCAATTGTTTCCGTTAGTGGCTGGTTGTCACCTCATAATTTTGAGATGTTTTCCATAAGCCCACAACAATCTTGTGCTTTTCGTTGTTGATTTTCCAACAACTCCGTTAAATCCTACTTTGCAAGGGTGCTTTCCAAGCTCATTTGTGGTAGAAGTTGGCATTTTTCTTCTCCGTTATTTTCTTCCCAACAATCTAGCTTCTATTCTTTCGTTCCGAAGGCATTGTGATGTTGCTCTCTTCACTCATCTTCTCGTATTGAGGATCGTGTTCTTTTCATGCTTATCCATTTAACCGGAGTGTTGTGTTCTCATTCAAGTTCTTTCATCTTATCAAGTTTTGCCTCTCTTTTCAACCTGAGTGCTGTTTGAAATCTTTCTTACCCCTTGTGCCATTCTTTCAATAATTCCGGAGGCAGTGTGTTGTTGATTTCATCAAGTATCACCCCATCTTCTCAAGTTCATGTTCAATTCCTTCCATTTACAGTCGGAGTGCTGCCAAAATTATATCATTCTTATTCATTCTTATCTCGTTTAAACCAGAGTGGTTCCAATTCCTTCTTGTCCATTTTACTCGTCATTCATAGCTTTGCAACCTCCAAGGTTCAAATGGTGTTCCTTGTTTCTATTTTTCTACCGCAGTTCTCTCAATTGTGTTCAACTCCATTGTGTTCTTTCTTTCAACTTTTCAACCTCTCAAGGTTCTTTGGTTTCACTCATTGGTCAAAGAAGCAACTTAGTTTTACCTCATCTCTTCCTCTCCGTGTCTCTCCGGTGCCATCCTAGATCTCGGGACGAGATCCTCTTGTAGTGGTGGAGTGTTGTAACGCCCCAAGACCGATGCTTCAGAAGACTTCTAGCTATTCCGAGTTTCGCCGTGTGTTTCTTTTGTGCTTGCTCTTTTATTTTTGCATTGCATCATGTCATCATGCCATCATGTCATTTAATTTTTAAAACTCATCTAAATAAATTGTATGGATCTTCGATCCATTTAAATCGAGGGAAGGGTGACTTCTCTTTATAACATATCTTCCAATATTAGGGAGCTATATTTAAATGTTCCATTGATTTGGAAATCACCATAACACACTTGCAAAATATCCCATGCCGTTGTTATCTCAATTCTTGTTCTCCAACCTTGCCCGTAATTTCTTTCATCATTTTCCGGAGCTCCACCAAAAATCCTCAACATCTTTGGACCTTCATAACCCTCACTTCCTATTCAAACCATTTGAATTTAAATCAAATGAGTTTGAATTTAAACTTTCGGTCATGCCCACTTCTATTTTTCTTGGATCAAGCTCATTTTTATGAGTCCGGGAAAATTGTCCGCATGCGCAAATTCTTTCCCTAACCCTCTCTTCTTTTCTTCTCTCTAATTCTTTTCTGCTAAAGAATATGAGGGAGAGAGAGAGCCCAGCCAAGCCTCTGGCCACTTCTTTCTCCACCTGGGCCGACCCAACCAACCTCTCAGGCCCAGCCGTGCCTCTAACCCTAGCCCAGCCCCCACGCTCTCTCAGGATCCCCATCTCTCCCCCTCGTTCCCGTGCCGCCGCCACACTTCGATGCCAGGGAAACCGCTCGATCCATCGCTCCTGTCGCCCGCCAACGCCCCGCGCCTGAACCCCCCTCGCTCCCGCAGCCGCTCCCATCGATCCCCCCCTTCCTCCCGACGCCGCCATAGAGAGAGGGTAGCAAGCTCCCTGTGCCCGATCCCCTCGCCGCCCTCCTCCTCGATCCGGTCCAAAAACCGCCGTCATCGCGCCTCCTAGTCTACCGGCGCCTTCGCCTCGTCAGCTCCGTCGCCAGGGGAGGAGCCCCTCAACCAGTCCCTTTCGGCCCGACTCCGGCGAGCGCCGCCCCGTCGACTCTCCGGCCGCTCCTCTGCAGCTTGTCCTCCGCCTCGTCCTCACGTCCGTCCTCGTCACCTCCGGCCACCAGGACCCTCAAGCAAGCCGCCGCCACCGTCTAGGACCACCATGGCCGCACCAAGTTGCGCAGGAGCTCGGCGCCAAGTCCCGGCGCGGCAAGCCCTCCAGCGCCAAGTCCCAGCGCCGCTCCATCAACATAGCGCCCAAGTTCCCCGCCTCCGTGCCTTCTTCACCTGCGCTGCTCAAGTTCGAGCAGAGCGCAGCCGCTCGCCCGTTGACCGCGCCTCTCTACCTCTCCTGCAGCAGCTCGTCGCTCAGCGCCATGCCACCCGCGCCCTCAAGCTCCTGCAGCAGCCTCACCTTTCTACGCCACCTTGCCTCGGTCATTTGACCCCAAGACACCACCTCGCATCGCGGTCTTCATCCGCCAAGGACGCCAAGACCCTTCCGTGGATGCGTCAAGTACCCCTGCCGCGACTACCAGTATTTTTTGAAGACCGCCAAGTACCACTTTATCAGACGCTTGAACGACTGCCACACCGGAACGCCAAGTACACGGATACGCCAAGGTCAACTACTTCCACCACAATGCGAGTACAAGTACCCTCTTCGTGGTTTTCTCCAAGTACCACGACGCCCGGAGCCCTCGGATCCATCAAGTCCAACAACGACTGTGTACAACTACCGGTGACGCCAAACATCTACGGATTGTGTACGACTACTTCCACTATGTCCCGTGAACGTCTACTTCCACTACCGTCGCGAGAACGACTACCTCCACTACGGCCCGTGAACGACTACTTCCACTATGAACTCGTTCCGCCCGAAATGCACGCTTCGAAGGTATAATCCCGAGATGATCACCCGCGGGCCGAATGCATGTGTTGTATGAGATGCTCGTGTTTGCACCGTGATCGCATTGTCTTTGCACGTTCCTCGTTTGCCATGCCACCGTCCCGTGGGAACCCGGTAATCCGGGATCACCCCACCATCTTGCATGACTCACTCACGTCACACTTCCTTTTGCACCGGTACCTCCATGAGTTATCGGGACCGGAATGTTGCCGTGGCACCATTTCCGTTTCACCGCCGTGGCACCTTTTTCCTTCTGCCGTGGCGACAAATGCCTCGTATCATGCTCATATCAACATTTTCATAAAATTGCATAAACCTTGATTATGTCATCCGCATCATGTTAACAACATTTAAATGGTTGAAATTGTTGTTTGCTTTAATTGCTAAATGTCATGTGGGGATTTACCGGAATTGTTGTTTCTTGTTTCCGGCCTCACTTAAACTTGCCTAAATAGTTAGTTTATTTATGCTTCACCTCTTGCCATGCCTAACAACATTTAATATTGTTGTGTTCATAACCGAGAGAGAACTAAATAATTGATGTGGTGTTCCGTCAATATGCAACTCGTTGCATATTGAGCTCCACTTAATTTGTAGTATTGTTTGTTGCACTTTGCCATGCCATGCCTCATTAAACCGGACATGCATCATACTTGATTGTGCATCATGCCATGATTATGCTTGTGTGTTTACCATGTTGCTTCCTTCTTCCCGGTTTGCTTCTCTCGTTAGCTTCGGTTTCGTTTCGGAGTTGTGAGGATTCGTTTAACTACGTCCGTTTGTCTTCTTCATGGACTCGTTCTTCTTCCTTGCGGGATCTCAGGCAAGATGACCTTTACCCTCGATATCACTTCTATCTTTGCTTGCTAGTTGCTTCGTTCCATCGCTATCTTGCGCTACCTATCACTTGTTTACCATGCCTCCCATATTGCCATGTCAGCCTCTAACCTTTTCACCCTTCCTAGCAAACCATTGCTTGGCTACGTTACCGCTTTGCTCAGCCCCTCTTATAGCATTGTTAGTTGCAGGTGAAGTTGAAGATTGCTCCATGGTGGACAGCATTATGTTGGGATATCACAATATCTCTTATTTAATTAATGCATCTATATACTTGGTAAAGGGTGGAAGACTCGGCCTTACGCCTGGTGTTTTGTTCCACTCTTGCCGCCCTAGTTTCCGTCATACCGGTGTTATGTTCCCGGATTTTGCGTTCCTTACGCGGTTGGGTGATTTATGGGACCCCCTTGACAGTTCGCTTTGAATAAAACTCCTCCAACAAGGCCCAACCTTGGTTTTACCATTTGCCTACCTAAGCCTTTTTCCCTTGGGTTCTGCAGACTCAAGGGTCATCTTTATTTTACCCCCCCCCCCCGGGCCAGTGCTCGTCGTGAGTGTTGGTCCAACCTGTCAACCGCCGGTGGCCACCAGGGGCAACTCTGGGCTGGCCTACTGGAAGTTTGGACAATCCGGTGTGCCCTGAGAACGAGATATGTGCAGCTCCTATCGGGATTTGTCGGCACAGCGGGAGGTCTTGCTAGTCTTGTTTCACCATTGTCCAAGTGTCTTGTAAACCGGGATTCCGAGTCTGATCGGGTCTTCCTGGGAGAAGGTATATCCTTCGTTGACCGTGAGAGCTTATGATGGGCTAAGTTGGGACACCCCTGCAGGGTATAAACTTTCGAGAGTCGTGCCTGCAGTTATGTGGCAGATGGGAATTTGTTAATGTCCAGTTGTAGATAACTTGACACCAGATCCGAATTAAAACGCATCAACCGCGTGTGTAGCCATGATGGTCTCTTTTCGGCGGAGTCCGGGAAGTGAACATGGTTTTGGGTTATGTTTGACGTAAGTAGGAGTTCAGGATCACCTCTTGATCATTGCTAGCTTCACGACCGTTCCGTTGCTTCTCTTCTCGCTCTTATTTGTGTATGTTAGCCACCATATATGCTTAGTGCTTGCTGCTACTCCACCTCATTACCACTTCCTACCTATAAGCTTAAATAGTCTTGATCTCGCGGGTTTTGAGATTGCTGAGTCCTCGGGACTCACTAGATACTATCACAACAGTTGCAGGTCCCGATGATACCAGTGCAGATGATGCAATCGAGCTCAGATGGTAGCTCAACGAAGACCTTGGTTGTTGCTATGTATCGTTTAATGTTGATCAGTAGTGGAGCCCAGTTGGGACGATCGGGGATCTAGCAGTTGGGTTATCTTCTTTTCTTTTGGCTTCGTCCGTAGTCGGACTATGTATGTACTCTGAATGATGTATGACTTATTTATGTTCATTGTGTGAAGTGGCGATTGTAAGCCAACTCTTTATCCCATTCTTGTTCATTACATGGGATTGTGTGAAGATGACCCTTCTTGCGACAAAACCACAATGCGGTTATGCCTCTAAGTCATGCTTCAACACGTGGGAGATATAGCCGCATCGTGGGTGTTATAGTGCACCACGTTTTCCAACAAGCTTGATTACTCTGGCCGGACACACTTTTCTGGGTCAATGTCCGGCCTCAAAAGATCAACACGTTGCAGCCTTACCTAGCCCCAGCAAAGAGGTCCCCGCCGGTCTACATCCTAAGCACTCCGGGGTCTGGGCCCATCGCTCGTTGCACTCCGGATCATTGCATATAGGGCGGGTCCAGGCTCCACCACTATAGGATGGTGCAGGCCTAGCCGTGCCGCACTACTGAACTGGACGTCTGACAAAGCTTCGGCTGGTACCACGACGTCGAGGCCCATAACTATTCTCGCATGGTGGTTGGTGCGTAAAGGCCAGAGTCCAACTCAGAACAAATACCCAAACCATAGTGTATTAATAGCTTGCAGAGAAGAACAGAGACTCACGATCGAAAGTGACCCCGTCGCCCCGTCTTGTGGACTTACGACAAGGGCCTAGAATGCTCGGCCGTGCCACGTAATTATCTTGCGGGTGCTCTCCGGGCCCGCCCGACTTTCACCAAGGTCTCAAGTAAAGTCAATGTAACCGTGTGTCCAAACATCAAGGGGAAAACCCGAGGAATCACCCTCGGTGGATTCCACTCAATGTAATCATCAAGGTGAACGTAAGAAGAACCACCCTCGAGGTTCACACTTGAAGGGTTGCATGACAGAGTCGTATCAGACGTGGTTAAGGAGGAATCACCCTCGATGACCATGACCGAATAGCTACACTACAGAGATATCATCAGGAGTGATGTATGAGGTACCACCCTCGGCACTTGATGTTAACTCTGCAGAGTTGAGCAACAAAAAGGGCATGATGTGATGTGAGTTGTCGGGCTCTGGTCGTCGATCATGTTGATGGAGTCGTCGATGATGAAGCATGGGCAACAAGGACAAGGTGGGGGTCACTGTTGGATCACTAACCAACCTATACTAAGCAGTTTAGGATAAGCAGGTAAGATACAACAGCAGGTACAAAAACAGGCTATGCATCAGAATAGGAGCAATCAATTACAATAGCAAAATCTAATACAAGCATGAGAGAATGCAATGGGCGGTATCGGGATGATCAAAGGGGGGCTTGCCTGGTTTCTCAAACAAGAAGGAGGGTCGTCGGTGACGTGGTCAATCATAGTGGCATCAGCAGCAGTATCAGGGTCTAGCAGAGAGAAGAGGGGGAAGAAACAGTAAATACATGCAAACATATGCATAACAAGACAATAAGCGGGGCTAGAAGTGTTCTAAGGCAGCGCTAGGCGATACTGGCGAAGAGGGAAACATCCGGGAAAGTTTTCCCGGTTCCGGACGTCTGTCAGACAAATGAACCGGAGGGGAAAGGTTGCATGTTTTCTATCCTAGGGATGTGCGGCGGACAAACAGACTGCGCGTTCAGATTCGTCTTGTCATTCTGAGAAACTTTCATGTAGAATACATTTTCATTCGATCTACGGTTTATTTTATATGATTTATCGAAGCTCTAAAAGATTTCCTAAAATTATTATTACAACAGCGTGACGTCGGCATGACATCAGCAGTCAACGGGGCGTTGACTGGGTCAAACTGACATGTGGGGTCATTCTGTCATAGGCCTAACTAATTAACAGATTTAATTAACTAAGTCTAGGTAATTGTGCTAATTAACCTACCTAATTACTTTAATTAAGTTTATTTAATTTATTTATTAAATTATTTATCTAGTTTTCTTTAAACATTTTTTTTGTAAAAGCCAGGGCGCTAGGGCCCATAGGTCAGTGGAACAGGGGCCATCTGGAGCGGGCGTAACGGGCGGGACGGACCCGCCAGGGCTCGCGTACACACGCCCGAGGCGTGGCCGCGGCAAGGCGCGCCGCCGGTGAGCATGTCGCGACGAGGCGGGGCCTGCAGCGACCAAAGGCGGGAGGGCCCATGCTGGCGCGACAGAGCAGGCGGCGTCGAGCGCGGCAGGAGGTAGCTGCGGGGCTCGCGCACTCGGGGCAGGCGGCAAGCGCGGTGACGGCAGCGCAGGGAGTGTGGGCGCGCGCGGCGTAGCGCTAGGCAAGTAGCACGGCGAAGCAGGGATAGAGGCGGGTGGCGTTCGGGCAAGGCGCATGTTGTGAGCGCGAGCATGGCCACTGTGCGCGTGCGGGGCGGTGACCGCAGGTGGTGGCCAGAGCGGGGGGGCGGTCGGTGACCTACGGTGACTGGATCACTGCAGAACAGAGCGAAGATGGTCGAGGCCTCACCAGGGCCCTATAGTTGTGCAAAAGTATGCTCGGGGAGGGGCCGGAGATGCGTTTTCGGCGGCAGGGCAGTGTCGGGGCGGCGCGGCACCATATCGGGACGAGGCAGCAGCATCCGAGGCGTCGCAGCGAGGCGGGGCTTCAGG